>NC_085141.1:332018539-332618539 GCF_024139115.2 Armigeres subalbatus
CGCTGTCCACAAAACTTGCACTGGAACACTAAGTTGGGCAACAAAATAACTTTTCTCAGTGGTTAATATGATATAGAATTGCTTCCATTTTCAAAAATGTTACTATTTTCGAAGATATGTTTCACTGGTCAAAACGCCTCAGTGTAGCTAGGATGATATACCCTTACCAACTGGACACAAACGCAGCGAGCCAGCAGCAGTTGCTTCCAAATGATATAGAAAATATTGAAATGAAATTCACACCTACTTAAAGTGATTTATGTTGGTTTTTTAATGTCAAGCACATTTTATATGACTACTCACAATGCATTTGCGACTTTTTGGTCTACCAAATAACACAAAATTAGCATAAATTGCGTTGAAAATAAAATGTTAGATAGGTGTTGCCTTAGGAGGGATATTATATCGTCATACCCTAATTAAGTGTAGAAAAGAAAGGAAACATCTTCCTAATCTGCGGAACCATGCATGTTTAAAATCAGTGATAATTATTAAAATTCAGCAATGTAGTCTTCTTCTTCTTCTTCTTCTTCTTATTCTAGTAAAAATTTATTCTAGTAAAAACGTTTCCTTATGAAACGTAAAACAAGTTATTGTTGTACATAAACGTTGTGATGATAGAAAATCACAACAGAATCTTTATTGTGAATAATAGAATACAAGTGAATAAAAAAAAAGGTAAGTCGCAATCACCATCCCAGTGGCAACCTTGAGTCCAAAATAAAACTTTCTCATCTCGAGTGACCACACTGTCTGGCGGTCTGATTCCCCTACGCAGTCTAACTAATCCCACATTAACTGTCAAAACCTGCCTATGTTTTTGTAGCTAAGTTCTTAAGCTTTTTTCCGTTCCGCGTAACTTTAGTGGAGACCAAACTCCATGAGGACCATAAGGATAGCAGATGGAAGGAAGTAAAGGCAAATCGTGTCAAAGGGAAACATTTGGTACGGACTCCTACTAATTGTTTTGACAACACCGGACGAACTTTCGAAGATACGTGTAGGAAGACTTACGTCTAATTTGAGATACTATTAGGTGGATTTATGTACAGTTTGCCATCACTTGGAAACAACGGAGTAATACACATATTGGTGGTTTGGCAAAATGAAACCCTCTTCGCAATAAGAAGGCGTCTGTTTCATTTGATCGTTATAGAAGGGCGCTTGTTTCTTTTAATGGACATAAATAGTTGTACGGAGACGAGCCAGCTTAGGCTGAAAGTCTCCTTATAAAGACAATAAAAAAGTAAAAATTAATAGTTTTTGATAATGTCTATGATTAATGATAAATTATTGTCAAAGTCTCAAACTTTGTGACTCAAAAAGTTATGTGTCAAGCGGGAAACTGATTTTATATGTAGCCACCTTGTAGATTTGAACGGGTCAGCTGTCTGACATTGTTGATGTTTCTTCTGCTGCGTTGACTTGGGCTCTGGGTTCCCAGTTTCCCTTTCCCACGTCTACATTATGACAAGATTTCCATGATAACGTTTTTGGCAACTTTAGAAAACCGAATTCCTCATCGAATACAACTTCAAATATGAAGGGAAAGTGTTCGTTTGAAATATTTTGGAGCGTGTTGCGTTGAATTTACGTTCAGTTGAACGCAGCTCATTTGTTACGTTGAAAGACAGGTCTCAGGTAATAATGCTATATATTGGAATAAGTCCTACAAATTGTTGCGGTCACCCATTAGGTAGTAAATCATCCTTCTGGAATAACGTTGGCGGTATTGGAACCCTACGCTCACGTTAAGGAAAATATAATTTATGGGAATGATTGCTGGTCAGTTGGTTATGCCGCGAAAACGAAATTCAAGCGGCAGTGATATAAACGGTGATATCACATTGCTTAGTTCTAGCCGGGAAAGTAAAACCCGCAGATTGGCGTTTAATTATACATATGGTTCTTGGTCTGCTCGAAAGTATTCCCACAAAAACGGGGCTGAATGAGGAAGCTCAACAAAGTTACCGTTGATGGTGGAAGACGCAAGAAAGTTCTCAGCTAACGCCTGCTCCGGGTCAAGTTTGAGCTGGCGTTGGGCGGCTGGGTGCGTTGGTTCAAGGTGGCGCGGCATTTACCTCGTAATAAAATTTATGGCTTGGGGCTGCGGTTGAAATTTTCCGCCTAAATACCGGAACTGCTTTTACATTTTTGTTTTGCAACGATGCGCGGGATGATGCTTGCGGCGAAATGGCAAACACTATCCAGTGTTTGCCAATTCGAAAAGTTGAACATCTTTATCCTAACGCTTCAGTTGATCATAAAACTAGGAATACATACTCTTGTTGAAGCCGCCATTCGATTGAAGAAGTATTGCGTAGATGCGATATTGAAAACTAATTAAAAGTAAATGTTGGATCCACCGAAGCTATTAAGTTTTCAGAACGGATTCTTTAATTCTTGTATGGATTTCACAAGATGGTAAAGTTAGAGCTGACTACCATTACATAACTTTTGAGGTAGGACATCTTTAGCAGAAGGGGCCAATATGCTCTATAAACAAAAAGTGCTTTAATGTGTTAGCGTGTAACGATTTTCATGGATGTTATTGCCTCATGCAACAGTTAAACAATATAGCAAGCTGATGCTATCTTAAAGTTCTAGGAAATCTCAATAATATTAACAATTATCACACTTCGAACAAGTGGTGATATTTTGTTGCCAGAAACCACATGAGGCAGATCGCCGTTTAGCTAGTAGCTCTTACAGTACATTGTACGTTAGTCCCACTACGGCGTTTTGCTGGGCCGAAATGCTAGATGTTTCATCAAAATGTTTTCGCCTAACTCTATAATTTTAGGTCAAGTTTAATGACCATCTCAAACACGTAAATTGAGAATAGCCAAACTCATTTTGCCATGGGTAAGGGGGGCGGTGACGTTTAGGTCTCTTCCCCATCTGGAGATGATTCCTTTTATCAATCTTTATTTCAGAATGTCATCACTGTCAATGTCTTAAGCCTAAAAAACTTTGAAAGCAGATGAAGGGCTTAGTAGCTTATTCAGTTTGAATTGTTTGCTGGGTAAATAGCCTCCTTAATTCTAGAATTATTCACCGTAGCTCACTAATCCTCTACAAACAAATGTTGATGTTTGTATAAATTGTTTTGATTGTTGCTTTCGATTGTGATTGATTATTGACGACGGTATTTTTCGGCGCTTTCAGTCTTTATGATAACCTCATTGTTTTTCTTTATAGTTAGAGGCTCAAAAAATAGGTTTCGGGAAGTTGACTTAAATAAGTCAAATAATCGACTGAGACAATAAAACTGTATCTCGTTTGGAAAAATATTTTAGCTCATTTAGTGGAATGTATTCAACGTCTACAACGAGTTCAGTACTTTCCATTGTTATCTTTGCCGATACGTATTTCGACCTCAACTGTGAGGCCGTCTTCAGTATCTCGTGCTTGACTCGAAGTCGAGTGCAGTATTTCGATGTGCGGTATTTCGTAAGACTATGTTTCAGGGAATTTGAAACGAAATTTTGTGGAATTCCGTAGAATTTGATTATTGCGAAATCCGACTTTGAATTTCGAATCTTTATGAAAAATTACTGCAAGCAGAAACTAAGATTTAATGAAATGAAACTGAATGCCCGAGCAAGTTCTACCCAATATTAAAATTCATAAATGTAATGAAAAAAGTTGCGGCTGCGCTGCTGGATCGATCTTAAAGACTTTGTTCAAGATTATGATATAATTTGTAAACCATGTAAATATCTAACCTTTCCGTCCCTGAAATCTGATTTTAAAAGCTTCCAAAAATTCAAACTGCTGTGAAAACCACATTTCTTGTCCGATTCCTCCGCAACAAGTTGCATTCGATCCGGATGGATTATATGGAATGATTCACACTGGATTTGTCAATCTCAGTACGGTTCCAGAATTAATCAAGAATCCGTTGGGGCAGTTGTGCACGTAAAAAGTGGCTAACAAATTTCAGTCCTGTGACACTTGAATCTTCACGATTTCACAAAGAATTATAAGAATTTATTTTAAGGATTCCTGGGCCACTGAGTTCAATCCGGCCACAACTGGAGGATCTCTGAATGGCCATTTCGAATTGAGCGAAAACAGGTTGTCGAGATCTCAAACCTCATGATTTCACAAAACAATGATATTTTCTAGTTTCCTGAGCCATTCATCAAGCCCCAATCCGGGGACTCTGGAAGACTAGGCGAAAGTTGTTTGGGCGAATATACCATTTGGCCCAACAAACCGTTAGGCCGAAAGACATTTGGCCTAATGGGTTATTTGGCCGAAAGGGTCGTGCCAGAGTCGTTTGCCGAAAGGGTCATTTGGCCGAAAGGGTTGTTTGGCGAAAAGGTCGTTTTCCGAAAGGTTGTTTGGCCGAAAGGGTCGTTCGGTCGAAAGGGTCATTTGGCCGAAGGCGTTTGGCGAAAGGGTTGTTTTTCGAAAAGGTCATTTGGCAGAAAGGGTCGTTGGCCGAAAGGGTCATTTGGCCGAAAAGTTTGTTTAGCCGAAAGGGTCGTTTTGCCGAATGAGTCACTTGGCCGAAAGGGTCGTTTGGCCGAAAGTGTAATTTGGCCGAAAGGGTCGTTTGGCGAAAGGGTCCTGGTCGAAAGGGTCTTGGCCGAAAGGGTTGTGGCGAAAAGGTCGTTTTCGAAGGGGTTGTTTGGCCGAAAGAGTCATTTGGGAAAGGGTCGTTTGGCCGAAAGGCGTTTGGTCGAATGGGTCATTTGGCCGAAAGGCATCAGCCGAAAGGGTCCAGAAGGAGTCGTTTGGCCAAATTGGTCATTTGGCGAAGGGAATTTAGCCGAAAGGGTCGTTTGGCTGAAAGAGTTATTTGGTCGAAGGGATCGTTTGTCCGAAAGGGTTGATTGCCGAAAAGGTCATTTAGCCGAAAGGTACTTTTGACCGGAAGGGTTGTTTGGCCGAAAGGGTCATTTGGCCGAAAGGGTCGTTTGGCCGAAAGTGTCATTTGGCCGAAAGGGTGTCGGCTGAAAAGGTCGTTTGGCCGAAAGGTCGTCTGACCGAGGGTTTTGGCCGAAAACGTCGTTTGGACGAAATGGTTGTTTGGCGAAAGAGTAATTTGGCGAAAGTAGACCTGTGCGCGGTCATATAATCGGCGGCGGCGGCGTAGTGGTCACTTTGCCCCCGCGGCGGCGGCGTCACAGCGCTCGCCGTTGGCTTTATCGGCAGCAGCGGCGGCGTGAACCGGCGTGAATGAAAAATTCATTGGCTAAAAATCAATTTCACGCGGATTTTTAATTCACGTGATTGATTCACGGTACAATTCGCCCGTATAAAAGTCAACTTCAGTGGATTAAATTTGTAATATTCTATGTTTGTCGATCATCAAACACCACATTCCATAGTAAATTACCAGCCAAACTAATAAGTACCTTATCTCAAAATGTTAGGGGAATGACGGCTTTGGCAGGTTTTTTCTATTGACTGACTATGCTCAAATTTGGCGAAGTTCTTTGATATCAAAGAATATTGTGGCAAATTTCATAATTTTAGTCGACAAAACCTGACAATAATAGAACAAAACCTGCCAAAGTCGTCTTTCCCTATTAAAATTAAAATATTTTATTTTTCTCTGATTTTGATTAATCAAAATTTAAAAACGAATCTGCTTCACTTTTCGTAACCCTATAGTATTGAGAATTAGACTTGGTGTCAAAGGACTAATTTGTTAATTATTTTCTAGAAGTTTTCCTAATTCAGGATTTTGAAAAACTCCAGTCGATTTGAGTTACATATACAAGCGGCTGCATATCTAGTATATTTAGAGAATTTGCAGTTCGTTCACCTGCTGTGACCCTTGGATCGTGAAAAACATCCACGATGGAATCCACTAATGACAACCACAATGGACAGTTTCATCCCCATCTTTCTTCTTGTATGCACAAATCTCAATAGATGGTCAACATAACTAAAATGAGCTCTGGCTGAGTAAAGCAGTACGATGACCAACCAAATTAACAACATTTAGCAATACGTAACTGAAACGAAGAATATTAGCTCCAGAAGATTGAGCAAGCAAACATTGAAAGTTACATCAAAACTGCACAGCAAATAATTTTGAAAATTCAACGACGTGTAAAATTGCAGCTCATCCTATCAAACGAATTAACATTCGATATTCAATTAAATTTGATTGAATTTTACATGGAAGCACCTTTTAAATTTATTTCGATTTAAAAGAATAGTGAGATCGATTGAACTTTACGTTTATTTGCATGCACCTAATATGTGCATGAAAATACATTTAAAATCACAGCATATTTCTATCTGTGTGTATTTTTTTGTATTTGGCTATTATTTTCATTATGTAATACAAAAATACTTCCACATTCACATAGTATGATGGTTTTCCAAATATTTAAAAAAAAATGAAATATTGAAATTTTGAGATTTTGATATTTTAAAATTTTAAAATTTTAAAATTTTAAAATTTTAAAATTTTAAAATTTTAAAATTTTAAAATTTTAAAATTTTAAAATTTTAAAATCTTGAAATTTTGAAATTTTGAAATTTTAAAATTTTGACGTTTTGAAATTTTGAAATTTTAAAATATCATGAAATTTTCAAAATTTCAGAATTTCAAAATTTTATGATTTCAAAATTTTAAAATTTTAAAATTTCAAAATTTCAAAATTTCAAAATTTCAAAATTTCAAAATTTCAAAATTTCAAAATTTCAAAATTTCAAAATTTCAAAATTTCAAAATTTCAAAACTTCAAAATTTCAAAATTTCAAAATTTCAAAATTTAAAATAGGGCTAATGATGGCTTTGGCAGGTTTTGTTCTATTATTGGCAGAGGGGTTTTTTATGATTGATTATGCTCAAATTTGGCCCAAACATTCTTTGCATATCAAAGAATATTGTGGCCAAATTTCATAAAATTCGGTCGACAAAAACCACCAGCGCGACGGTGATGACGGAGACTGGCGATCCTATCTTTCAAAGCGAGAGTGGCCTGGAAAATGTTTCGCTCTGCCTTTGAGCATTTTTGTCCGTTACTTAGGACGCGGTGGGCCTGCAGCGGGACTACTCAAAACTATGAGTTGTCTTGCTTTTGATGGAAATTGAATAAAATGTCCGTTGGAAGAAAAGAGAGGGGAATAAAATTTTACTCAGTCACTGAGTAGGTGAAAGTTAGAGTGTTCGTTCCATCCTGTTTTTCAGGATGCGGGAGAGCAATTTATAATCGCTGTTGAGCAGCGATATGGGCCGGTACGATCGGGCAATGTTTTCGCCTCCCTTCTTCTTCACTAAGACTATGACGCCCTCCACGAAGGCATGGGGGAGATTTTTGGGTTAGCGTACGACAGCCACCATTGCATACACGACGCATAGTTCCTGCGCTGACGAGTCCAATATTACCACTTATACTGGAACTCGGCAACGTTTTCTTCGGTTAGAAGATGCGGTCGAAGGGCCCAGAAACCGCGCCCGGGCTCGTGTCCCAGTGGGGGAAGACAGAGTCTGAGCGTTAGCGCTTTGTGATCTGTAAAACAACAGACGTGCGTGAAGGCCGACTGCAGTTATCGCGAAGACCACGGCTCAAATAGATCCGATCGAGTCGAGATCGTGCGTTTCAACAGACATAGGTAAAACCGGCATCACGTGAACACAACTTCTCCCACACCTCACGTAGCTGCAGCTGCTGTACAGCTGATTTGAGGGACGGACTGTCGTTCGGGCTGGACGAATCGCACGCACGCAGCACGCAATTGAAATCGCCAGCTACGATGACGTCCTCTCGGTGTAGTGGCGGAGATAATAGGCAAGCGTCGCCATTTGAAACTCCTCTCTCCTGGCAGCGCGCTGCCCGCAGTGCCGGAGGAGCGTAGACGTTCAGATCGTTTGTTTCGTGCACTCGCAACGCGATCAATCGGCTGTCAGGGCTCTTCTCCACGTAAGTGACATGGATGTGCTCTTTCACCCCGCAACAGCTGGTACCGCATCTCCTCGTGTGGTCCACATTCGCGAAAACGACAAAGCCAGGCAAGGAAAGCTGTTCGTTCTCGACTTCCCTCACAAGACACACGATATCGAGGTTCGGGCTGCTTATGAAGGTTCCGGAGTCCGTTCAGTTTTGTGGGGTTCGTGATCGTTGCCGATGTTGATGGATGCGAGGTTGTATGACGTGAGAGCCATTCATGGAAAGAAAGTCCACATCCTGCTCGTCGTCACCGTCGTGGCATCACTGTTTCCTGCCGGGTGGGCGTACTCGGCTTCATGGCTGCTTCTCTCGTCGATGTGGACAGATCGTCCGCGTCGTTGCTGTGCCAGTTCGGTCTTTCGATCGCAACGCGTTTGTCCAACGAAGACCACTTCAGCGGTCTGTGGTTGTGCGCAACGACTACGATGTGCTGCGCGCGTTTGTGTTTGCCACAACGGGTTTGGGAGACACCGTTCGTGCAATGGGCGCAGTTGGGTTTATTGAGCCAGGCGGTTTGGTCTGACTCGACGATGCGCAGCAACTCAGGAAGGAAAGCCTCCAGCGGTGATGCTGGTGGTGGAGCGACTGAACGCTGACCGACCGGTGTATGGCGCTCTCAGGGGTTTTGGACCGTTCGCCTTCTTCGGTGGTTTCGTGGTTCCAGTTTGCTTCGCCACGTTCGCATGAAAGCTCACTTTTGGTCTAAGCTTTTGTTCTGGACACACGATTATGCCAGTTTACGCGTGCTCTTTGCAGTATTTACAAAGAGACGATCTGTCCCTTGCCTTAAACAATGATCAGCCTGTTGTCCATCGATCGTTGACCCACGAATCGATGTTTCGATGGACTAACATTCGGACCGATCAAATGCCGATGCCGGTATTCGACCGAACTCAAACTTACTTCCCCATGTTGGCTCTCACAGCAAAAACGCACTCAAAAATTGTGAACGAACTTTTCTTCAGGGGACGGTTTCACAGTAGGTCGTGCACTTTAACGTCTACACATCCATCTTCCATGGTGTTGCGAAGCTTGGATTTTTTCCCCCGTGCTCCACTTCATGCTTCTCATCATGTTCTTGCAGCAGCGACTATGTCCAAGGGCTTGACGACCCCTCCTCAGCTGTCTGCGAGTCAGGGAGAACTGCCTAGGATGTGGTGGGATTTAGCAGTGGGCTCTATTACTACTACTAAATCTGCTAAGTGTTCGTAAGCAGACTCTATCAAAGCGACTGTGTGCCGCTTCAAAAGCACAAGCCCAGGGAGTGCCATTGGCACATCAGGGTTGATCCCAGTAAGATCCTGAATATGGTATACTGGTTGTATGTTATTGGACTTTGTCTCTGGATATTGAAATATTGTCAAAGCGAGGCCTGGTAGTCTGGTTATTCTATTCTCTCTGAAAGTGAAGGCCGGGTGACACTGACCTGAAACGACGAATGGGCTAATGACCGAGTCTGTCTTCCGTCACCTTAAAATGTGGCGGAGCCTTGTAGCGCGCAGTACAATCCTATCACCCAGTTGTCAAACTACGTGGGGTAGGCTCAGATGCTCCTTCCTGACTAGCGCTTCAGACACGCAAGTGTCAACTCTCACCTTATATGGCCTCCATGTAAGCCCGCAAGGTAAGCATAGATAACCATGGGATCAATAAAGGCGGCTTCACACCAGCAGAGATTCGACGACAGCAGCCGACAAGTTCCGCTTCAAGCAAACAGAAAAAAATGGACGGTGAAGCGGTGTCCAGCGATAAGGAGGACCCGTCCCCTGAAGAAAAGTTCGTTCAATTTTTGAGTCGGTTACCCCAGAGCTAACATGGGGAGATAAGTTTGAGTTCGGTCGAATACCGCTCGGCATTTGATCGGCCCGAATGCTAGTCCATCGAAACATCGATTCGTGGGTCACGATCGATGGACAACAGGCCATCATTGTTTACAAGGGACAGATCGTCTCTTGTAAATACTGCAAAGAGCACGCGTAAACTGGCATATCGTGTGTCCAGAACAAAAAGCTGCTAGTTCAGAAGAGCTATGCGAACGTGGCGAAGCAAACTGGACCACGAAACCACCGAAGAAGGCGAACGGTCCAAAACCCCCGAGCGCCACACCGGTCGGTCAGCGTTCAGTCGCTCCACCACCAGCATCGCTGGAGGCTTTCCCCGAGTTGCCACATCGTCGAGTCAGACCGAACCGCCTGGCTCAATAAACCCAACTGCAAGCCAGCCGACTGCGCCCATTGCACGAACGGTGTCTCCCAACCCGTTGCAAACACAAAACGCGCGCAGCACATCGTAGTCGTTGCGCACACAACCACAGACCGCTGAAGTGGTCTTGGTTGACAAACGCGTTGCGATCGAAAGACCGAACCGCCAGCAACGACGCGGACGATTCGTCCACATCGACGAGAAGCAGCCGAAGCCGAGTACGCCCACCCGGCAGGAAACAGTGATGCCACGACGGTGACGACGAGCAGGATGTGGACTTTTTTTTCCATAAATAGCTCTCACGTTATACAACCTCGCATCCATCAACATCGGCACGATTACGAACCCCACCAAACTGAACGGAATCCGAACCTTCATAAGCAGCCAAAACCTCGATATCATGTGTCTGCAGGAATTCGAGAACGAACAGCTTTCCATGCCTGGCTTTGTTGTTTTCGTGAATGTGGAGCACACGAGGAGAGGCACAGCTGTTGCAGTGAAGGAGCACATCCATGTCACTCACGTGGCGTAGAGCCTGGACAGCCGACTAATCGCGTTGCGAATGCACGACACAACGATCTGAACATCTACCCTCCCTCCGGCACTGCACAGCGCGCTGCTAGAGAGGAGTTCTTCAATGGCACGCTTGCCTATTATCTTCCCCACTACAACGTCATCGTAGCTGGCGATTTCAATTGCGTGCTGCGTGCGTATTCGTCCAGCCCGAACGACAGTCCGTCCCTCAAATCAGCTGTACAGCAGCAGCTGCTGCATTATGTGTGAGAGAAGTTGTGTCTATGTGATGCCGGTTTTACCTATGTCTGTCGAAACGCACGATCTCGACTCGATCGGATCTATGTGAGCCGTGGTCTTCGCGACAAACTGCAGTCGGCCTACACGCACGTCTGTTGTTTTACAGATCACAAAGCGCTAACGCTCAGACTCTGTCTTCCCCCACTGGGACACGAGCCCGGGCGCGATTTCTGCACCCTTCGACCGCATCTTCTAAGCGAAGAAAACGTTGCCGAGTTCCAGTATAAGTGGTAATGTTGGACTCGTCAGCGCAGGAACTATGCGTCGTGTACGCAATGGTGGCTGTCGTACGCTAAGCCAAAAATCAAATCTTTTTTCAAGTGGAAATCTCGTGCCGTCTACGAGGAATTCCACGATACGCATCAGCACCTCTATGCGCAATTACGGATAGCATGTGGCCGGTGAGCCAATGTCGATCTTCCAGCTGGGGGAAAGACGACGGAAGAAAACAACGATAACGCAGCTACAGACGGAAGAAGACGAAATTACCGTCGAGCCTCAAGCGATCGAGGCAAATCTGTTTGATTTTTTCTCGAGCCTCTACTCAGAAGAAACAGCAGAAAATGACGACAACGCCAACAACGGGGATGATTTCGCTTGCGAAATTGTTATCCCACCGAACGACCCACTGAACGAAGCGTGCATGGATGTGGAGGAGATACAAACATCACAATTCCTGTCTGCTATCAGGGCTAGCGCACCCAAACGATCCCTCGGTGTCGACGGGATCCCACGAAAATTTAATCTCCGGATGTTCAGTTAAACATGCATATGAATGAAGCACTCAAAAGAAATCTCCCCCATGCCCTTATAAATTGCTCTCCCGTATCCTGAAAAACAGGATGGAACGAATTATTCAGGCCCACCGCGTCCTAAGTAACGGACAGAAATGCTCAAACGCAGAGCGAAACATTTTCCAGGCCACTCTCGCTTTGAAAGATCGAATCGCCAGTCTCCGTCATCACCGTCGCGCTGGTAAGCTCATCAGCTTCTATTTGGAGAACGCTTTCGATCGGGTGCGGCACTCGTTCCTTTTCGAAACCATGCGGTCGCTCGGGTTCAACGAGGAACTCATCTCTCTTCTCTCGAACATACCCAGAGATCACACGGTCGGTGCGGCAAGGTGACCCGTTGTCCATGCATCCGCTCGTGCTCTATCACCATCCACTGGTGTGCGTTTTTTTTTTCTTGAGCAAGGGTAAACGGAAATCTGCAACCAGATACCTGAGGAGGTAACCCAGGTAGTGTGGGGACGGGTATGTAATGTAACTCTTACCCGACCCACTAAAACCAAAACCCTTTCGCCAGTTCGTTCCCCCGGCCCGCAGTTAAGCAATACATCAGGGGGGGACTATTGAGAACGCTCACGCCTATGCTAACGCACTTGACGTTAATACACACAACATCGACTTCAAGAGTGGTAACCTCACCACCCGTCGATCGCAAGCTATGATAGTAACCTAGCGGTCCGTATCATAATCTCACGGTGGAGACGAGCACCCCGACAACAACCATCGTGCATGAACCGCAATGACCTCTATATCTACAAACGGAGGTCCCCGCAACCCACCCGCGACATGTTGGTTGTCGGGGTGAGCAAAGTGTTCACTGCATCACAGATGCCCTTACTGCATTCGCACAGATGCCCTTACTGCTGCAATTTCGACATAATCTGTTGAGATGCTGTGTTCACCACATTCCATATAACTTCCTCCCGGCACATCCTCTCGACGAGGTTGTCCGGGGTTGTATCCATACCGCTAACAAGCAGCATGGCATTGCGTTCTACCTCGAATCGCGGGCATGCGAACATCACATGCTCTGCCGACTCTACCTCACCTACACACTCAGGACACTCCGCAGACTCTGCGAAGCCACACCTGCGTAGGATTTTTTTAAAGCAATCTTGTTCAGACAACACCTGTGATAGGTGGAAGTTGACCTGACCATGGTTCCCATCGACCCAGTTAGACACATCCGGAATTAGTCTGTAGGACCAACGACCTTTGACTGCGGTGTTCCATGCTCTCTGCCATTTGAGCAACGAGGCTGCTCTCTTGACACTGAAACGTTATGACCCCGGGATTCCTCGCTGTCCCGGAAGGGGACTCGCCTAGACCCCAAGCTGCTGGTCTGACCAACGGCAGCTTCCGGGGTGGGCGCGAAAGGCCTCTTTTATGCCGGGTTCCAGGGTGTGCGAGCGTGGGGAGTTTTCGAAGAGTGACAATCCTATAAAAATTAAATTTAGTTGTTCTTTACCTTTCTGATTCATTGTCCAATCGGGGCGGGCGATTGAGCACTGTTGGGCGGTCGATTCCAGCAGTAATCTCACGATGAAGCACGTAGTGAGGCGCCAGGCGCCGCGTTGCAGCTGATGCGGAAGGTTGGCACGACGACTTGTCTTGACGGGGATACTGGGACTAGCGTCGGAGCTCTCAGCCGGTAGCAGGGCGACAAATTCCCCGACGTTGGTGGGACGTTAAGGATGGTTGACACGAAGACGAAAGCTCAACGATGACCGGTGCGGGCGGTACGGTACAGGGGGAAGGCCGGTACCGGTACTGGCACCACGATGGAACACGTAGAAAGGTAGCGTATTGCGGATGATGCGGGGTGCCGGTCGGCAATTGCGCGATGATTTATGTCATCGAGTCCAGCGTTATTGTGTCGGAGATCACCGCCGGTAATCGAGCGCCGGATCCCACGAGGTGGTCGATGGGCGGGAATGGCCAGCCCCTACAATGATGACGGGTGGCAGGAGGGCGGTCTACGAGATGGAGTTTGCTTTGCCGAGATAATAATGCACGGAGGCCGGTGATTGGAATCAGGTGGCACGAAGGGCCAACACGGCGAGCAGCGTTGAGTATTCGCTGGGCTGCGTCACCAAACACCACGGACAAGATGGCGGTCGGATACCTTGGTGGAATAAACTTATTCCGGAATTCCCCGGCGGCTAGTAGTGGGACGGCGCTGGCTAATAACTTTCAAAAAAATCTCCACTCCCGGTCCGAAACCGGATTTCACACGCGGACTAGCGAATTCTTGGGAAAACGGAGCACTTCTTCCTCGAATGACGAACGTGTCTCGAATGGCCTCCCTTTTTTTTGTTTCTCCTTCTACCCCATCGGCTTTCCAGTGCAGGCTAACGGCCCATATTTCCGCCTCTATAGCTGCATATTGTTGCTCACTTTGGTAGCCAAATTTGGCAACCAACAAGACCACATCATCTGGTTCATCCACATATTCATCGCCCGCCCAATTTAAATTGGCGGTTGAATCTAACTTCACATCATTTTTCCCTATCTTTCCACTCTATACAAATAATAAGTAAATGTTACCGTTCGGTAACAACACGTCGCACTTGCACCGAGTCCCTTCCGTTGTAGCACTCCACATCTTCCTCTAGGAGTATGTCAATCAGCATCATCCCAACTATAACGCACACCGCCTCATATGATATGGTGCAATATGCGCTCGCGACACGTAAGCACATCAGCCGGTGTACTCTGATCAATTTCTTTACATTGTACTCGGCTTTTAGTGCTACGGCCCATGCCGGCACGCCATAACGGATGATAGACAATGCTACGCCAGCTATCAGCCTACGCACTTGACTATGCACCGCCGATCTGTTGGACATCATTCGTGATAAAGATTTTATCGCCAATGAAGCCCGCTGACATGCATAATCGACGTGGCTCGTAAAATTGAGCTTATCATCGATCATCACGCCCAGATGCTTGAGAGACCTCACGGAGTTAACTGTGCAGGTCTTATCCTCGCTTGCTGCAACCCGTGGCGGTTATGCACCACCACGACTTCCGTCTTGTGGTGTGCAAGGGACAACCGCCTCGAGTTGAGCCTTTCCTCCACTCTGCCAAACGCGTATGAAGCCTTCAGTCTGACTTCGTTCCTGTTACCTCCAGCATTACGTCATTCGCGAAGCCTTCAATCTTCACACCGGCCGGCAGGCTTAAGCGTAATACTCCATCGTACATAATATTCCAAAGAACCGGTCCGAGGATCGATCCCTGTGGAACACCCGCAGACACTACGATCGACTTTTGATCATCATCCGTATCGTATATCAGCACCCTGTTCTGGAAATAACTTTTCAGTATCCTGCACAGGTAATCCGGAACTCTCAATCGGTGCAGGGAGTCAGCAATTGCTACCCAGCTAGCATTGTTAAACGCGTTTTTTACATCAAGTGTAATCAACGCGCAGTACCTAATACCTCTTCTGTTTAGACCTCTCGCTATCTTGGCCGTATCCGTTACCGCTCGAATTGCTTCGATGGTAGAACGGCCCTTACGGAAGCCATACTGGTTGCTGGATAAGCCACCAGCACACTATCTATAGGCCAACAATCTATTCAGGATGACCCTCTCTAGCAGCTTTCCAGCTGTGTCGAGTAGGCAAATTGGTCTGTATGCCGAAGGGTCCCCCGGCTGTTTGCCAGGCTTCGGTAATAGCACCAATTTCTGCCGTTTCCATCGATCTGGGAAGTTTCCTTCGTCCATGCATCTCTGGAGGCAGCTCCTGAACATATCTGGATCGGCAAGAATGGCGTGTTTAAGGGCCAGGTTTGGAATACCATCCGGGCCTGGCGCCTTGTTCATCTTAAGTTTTCTTGCGGCGACGATAAGCCCGTCGTTAGTCACCAGCGGTACCACGTCAACTGACTCGTACGGAGTAGCGAGCCAGCCCGATGGTTCATGTCTCGGAAACAATCCCTCTACTATTCCGGCTAGCATCTGTGGGGATCTTTCAGGAGGTGTGCTATTGGTCCTAGACATCACTATCCTGTATGCATCTCCTCATGGGGTGTCATTCGCCATCCAGCATAGCTGTTCAAAGCAGGCACGCTTGCTACATTTAATCTCGTAGTTCAGAGCTCTGCTCGCTGTCTGGAATACCCCACGTCTATCGAATCGCTCAGCGTCCGTTCTAGCACGTCGCAACCTTCTTTTAGCTCTAAGACAGGTTCTACGAAGATCTGTGATCGTGTCAGATCACCAGTACACTGGTTGTCGATTGCCTGGGGGCTGTCGATATATGAATCACCGCTCGGTCCTCTAAACGTTGGCACTTGGCCCTCGTTCAGCAGGACTACGTTCAATACCGCTAGTGACTCTAGCAGGATATAACCTCTAGCGTTAGTGAACCAGGAACCCCAGTCCACTGCCCACGCATTGAAGTCACCTGCTACAACTACTGGTTTAAGGCCAGTTAGTTTCGCCGCAAGAATATCAACTACCCTAGTGTGCTGCTCTATACTCCATCTAGGAGGACAGTAGCAGCTACCAAAGTAAGCTCCGTTTACCTTTCCTATGACAAAACCCTCATCGTCGGGAGAAGACATTATCTTCTGGATGGGGTATCGCCCACAAGTCAAATTCCCACCATACCGGACTTGTCCGCAATCCAACTGCCGTTCCCAGCAGGGATGCGGTATGGGTCGGACAGCAAGACAACATCAGCTTTACACTCGATAACCGACTGTTGTAGCAGCCGTTGGGCCGCCTCGCAGTGGTTCAAGTTTAGCTGTGTTACTTGCTTGTCTGGACCCTTCTAGAGGCCGGACATGCCTGAGCACCGGTGAGATGCCTGTTATCTGCCCCCGGAGGACAGATCGGACATCTTGGTGCAGCCTGGCAGGTGCGAGCCTGGTGGTTTTCGGCTCCACACCTACGGCACAGCTTACTACGGTCAGGTCCCTTACAGTCATAAGACTTATGACCGTGGCCAAGGCACCTGTAACAGGCCTGATTGGGTTGGCTTGTGCTCAGCGAGCACACCGACCAGCCCACCTTCAGTTTTACCTTATCCAGCACCTTCTTGGCCTCGGCCATAGGTACTTGGAATGAGGCAACCTGCATTCCCGCAAAGCTTTTGCGTAACCGAATCGCGGATTCCTGGATCTCGACATTGCACTGCTCCTTCAGTGCGTCTACCAGGTCTCCGGCTTCGGTTATCTCATCCATGCCCTTGCACTGGATGTTCAAGACTGGGCACAGGGCTCTAACCTGAACCCCGTCACCCAGGACCTCCTCCGTCAACTTTTTATACTCGGAACTCTTCCGAGTAGCATCCCGCTTCAAGACGAGAATCATCTCGCCTTTGCGCGTTCTTCGGATGCAGTTGACATCCCCTCCTAGACTAGAGAGCTTCTCGGTGCCTCTCATAGTCTTTAGGACATCGGCATAGCTTTTATCGTCAGTCTTGACAATAATCGCTTCGCCTCTGTCCTTCCGCTTGTCACTGCCATTGGAAGGCGCACCCTTTTTCACACGGGCTCTACCCTTCTTAGCAGTGACCTGCTCCGCACCTTTGGTCGCACTCCTTGCGACCTGCTGACGACTTCGTTTCGCCTTTCTTGGATTCACTACCTCCGTCCATGGTAGGTCTTCCTCCCGGCGATCCTCTGGTATCATCTTTGGTGGAGGTACCATTTTCCTCTCGGTCTTGTCCACTCGAACCTTCTCGACTGTCCGTACCGAGGCTTTTTTAGCTACTTTCAGGTCCGCCTCCTGCGTGACCTTACTTAGCTTAAGAGTTGCTTCGCTAATTACCATACGCCGTTGAAGCTCTGCAGACTGGCTCTCCGGCAGCTGCTTCCCCTCTGTAAGGAGCCGAAACTTCGATTCAGCCTCCTTCGAGGCCTTCACCGCTTGGCTAACCGCCAACTAATTCTCTTCAACAAGAATACGGATCTTGTGCTCCGCCTCCTTACTGGCTTCCAGCAAGGACTTCGATTCCGACTTCGCCTCCACGACTAGAGCGCAGAGGGTCAGTACGGCCTGCTTCTAGTCCTTACTGTACTTCACCCGATTGTCCAGGAAGGACATGATTACGTCCGATACGTCTGTAATCACTTCCATGGTCTGGACTCCATCATCCCCATGGTTGGTCATCACCGAGTTGATGACTTTGGTCAAAGTGGGGCCGTCCATTTTGACGTCGACCGGCACCTCGTCTGACCTACCACGGGCTCAACCATCGCCTCCCCCGGCGACCTTTGGGGTGACCAATTAAGGCTACTGTGCCTGGCGAAAGGATTCTCCTTGTCGCCATTCGTCTCACCTCCCTCCCTCGATTTTTTTTGTTTTGATGTGATCATTGCTGTTGGGTCCCCCTTGCGGCTGCTGTCGAATCCTGCTGGTGTAGTCGCCTTCGCGATCCCATGGTTATCTATACATACCTTGCGACATGCAGGGAGGCCATGCGAGGGTTGACACTTTCGTGTTCAGAGCCAGATCAGCACTAGTCAGGAAGGAGCATCTGAGCCTACTCCCACTCAGCTACCAGCTGAGCTACAGGATTGTACCGCGTGCTACAAGGCCCGCCACGGTTTTAGGGGACGGAAGACATCCTAGCCATTAGCCCATTCGCCGTTTCAGGTCGGTGTCACACGGCCTTACTAAGAGACTAGAATAACTAGACTACCAGCCCTCGCGTTCACAATATTTCCATATCCAGATACAAAGTCCAATAACACGCAACCAGTATACCATAATAAAATACCATAAATAACACGCAACCAGTATACCTCCCTGGGCTTGTGCTTTGATGTGAACGAATGATTCGTACCTCACTTATCATCAGATCCGGATCACCAGATCAGAAAATTATCGGACCATTTGTAAGAAAATGACAAAACGAAAAGTTTTTTGTGGTATTCCATAAATGTATGCTTGTGAATTAGGGAAGGATGAAATTTATTTATTTATTTATTTAAATCATCTGATAGCAGTCTACATGAATGTCTAGAAAAACTAATTTCGTCTTCAGGATCTTTCTACCCTACTAATGAACGATCTACAATTTTCCCCAAAATCAAAAAGATCGTCTACTAATTATTCTATGTACGGATCAATAGTGTGCCATTTCACTAATTTGCTATCTCCTTACATTTTGTTCCCAAGATCCGATCCCTATGAAAGATCCGGATCATTAGACTGAATGATCCAGATCTGATCCGTTCAACGAAGTGATCCGTTTTGCCCTTCTCTAGAAAGAGCTCTCCTCATCGCAGCGATCCCAACTTTACCTGCTGGTGAATTGGAAAATCGAACATCGGAACCTTCTGCACGTGATGCAACGGGTGGCGAACGAGAACTGTCAACACTGTGACATACAGGTACCTGAAACGCTCCAGCACAAGTTCTGTAGCTGCACTCGTGTCGGCCCGGCCTGCACGATCCTACAGCAGAGGCTAGCCGGCTACACCAATGGTTGGAGGCGACTGTCGTTCGAGGACCTCACGAGACCTGTTTTGCCAGGAATTGGAAGAGCTGCGTGAGTAGGAATTCATCGCTTTTTTGTGAAGTACATCGGCTTTGTTAACGAGTGTAACGATAGAATTGATGTAGACGCTTTAATGTTCCAATTAGATTTAAATTGATTTGAAAACGATGAACTACAATTTGTAAATACTTGTACATAAAATGACGAAACAAAACTGAATTTTAACCACAAAAAATAGAAATTTTCAAATTTTGAAATCTTGAAATTTTGAAATTTTTAACACTTTAAATTTTGAATTTTGCATTGAAGTTGTGCAAAAGGGCTGCAAAATGGTGGGTTGACATCAAGGAAGGAGCGCCCAACAGAGCTCTGGTCCCCACAAGTCCCTATCTCACGCTTCCACGGGGCGTCCGATGACAAAAGACCGCCAGCTAAGGGTTGTGTACTTAGCTGGTAGTGCAGCCTGGGCACTGTTGTCCTTCTGACATCAGCTAGAGTGAGAAGGTACGCCTCGAGCGTCTGTTCACCAGGAGGAGCGGCTCAAACAGCGTCTGCCTGGTACCCATCGGCTGATTAATGAAATGCTGTATCGCGTCAGCTATACCTAAGGTGGCAGCCCCATCATCGCGATGTAGGTAACGCGACCCCGGTAAGGTAGCTTACTGAAGCCTCTCAAATACCACGAAAAATGGAGATAGAAGAAAAAGAGAACGTTATTTTTGGCAACCGACCCGGCAACGAAATAAGGACTATGATTGGAAACTCGGTACCTGGAATGTCAGGACCCTAAATGCAGGCTTGCCAAAAACTCCTCGCCGAGTAGAAAATGAGCAAGAGCAAGATTTTTTTTGAGGAGCAGAAATAAGCATCAAAACTCACAATATTGTGCATCATTAAACCCGAGCTTGTGCGTCGCAAAACAAAAGCGAGTCTATATGTTCCTCTTTTTCTTGTAATGCGTCACTCACTTACACTCACACTCAAAACAGCCTCCAAGATTTTTTTGTCACATACACGCTTAAAATGACTTACATATTTTTGTGTTCCGTTCACACAAAACGGGCCTCTCCTGGAACAACTCATATTATGAGTAACTACGATGTTACTCATTTTTGTGTAACTGATGGCCGATGATTTTCGGTGAGTTCATTTTACACAGCGAGAGAGCAGTCGGAAATCGAACCTAACCTCAATTGTATGTTTTCAAATTAATGTTTAAGTAAGCCAACTTTTCCATATTTATTCGGAGGCTTCTCCAATCGTTTTGATCAACAAAACAAAGTGCGATGATTGTATTCGCACTTTTTTTGTTTCGCCATCAAAACAAAAGGAAAACCTCCGAAAAGTAGGATTTCTTGCAGCACATTCTGCACACGTTCGCCATCATAGCGACCCGAAGGGACTTTGACAGTTCGAGGCAAACTCACTTACACATATCATGCACATGTGAGACAGTACACAGCGACTGCTTATGTTTCACACAAAATTTTCACTCATAGTGAGAGTTGGCCAAGGCGTCGCCGGGATGTGTGAAAGCTATTCATGCGATGTGTACTTGACTTTAAGCGTGTACAAAGCCGACGCTCAATAAATGCTCTTTCGCCCGACGCCTCACTCACATGTGTTTTTATTCTGCTTTTCCTCACTCTGCGTTTTTTGTACATCTGCTTTTTTACGCTTCCACTCAATTGTGAGGATGCGAAGCCAGCATTTTGTTGATGATGATTTTATTTGACTCTAGCGAGGGTGAGGAGTTTTGTCAAGCCTGCCTAAATGAACCTGGACGAGTGAGCCTTCTGGTTCGCGAACTGCAGAAGGTTGGAGTGAACGTGGCCGCTATTCAAAAAGTCCGATGGCCCAGATCCGGAGAACGTGAATTCCGAGCCGTGGACCCCACGACCAACACTGCATTCAAGTATAACATCTATCACAGCGGCGGTGAAAAAGCAGAGCATGGAGTTGGTTTCGTAATGATGGGCAAGCAGATGAAGCGAGTGATGCGGTGTAAACCCATTAGCGAACGAATCTGTGTGTTGAGGATACGGGGCAAATTCTTCAATTACAGCCTAATCAACGTTTACGCACCGACAAACGATAAATCCGACGATGTGAAGGACACGTTTTATGAATGTCTTGATAAAGCCTATGGAGAGTGCCCAAAGCATGACGTGAAAATTGTTATCGGAGACGCTAACGCTCAGGTCGGTAGAGAGGACTTTTTCCGTCCCATAATCGGTAGGGAGAGCCTTCACTCCGCTACCAATGACAACGGCCTACGGCTAGTGAATTTTGCTGCTGCCAGAGGGATGGCCATCGGTAGCACCAACTTTGCACGAAAGAACATCCGAAAGCACACCTGGAGACACCCAAATGGTGAAATGGTGAACGATGCGTTACAATATCCAGCGATTGTCGGCGGAAGGAGTATCGGCTGAGTACCCTCAGAAGCTCAACGAACGGATAAGTGCAATCAACGTTAGCGACAACATCAACGATCTATGGGAGTCGATCCATGGAGCGGTAAGCACAACAACACGAGAAGTGGTAGGCACTGCACAGAGGCGACCCAGGACGGGTTGGTTCGATGTGGAGTGTCAGAGAGTGACAGACGAGAAGAACGTTGCCAGAAGCCGGATGTTGGTGTCGGGTACCCGATCGAATAGAGATCGGTACAAAGAAGCAAGAGCAGCCGAAAAACGAACCCACCGCAGGAAGAAAAAAGAGTACGAAGAAAAAGTTATTAGTGAGGCGCAGGAAAAAATGGAGCAGAACGATATGCGGAGGTTTTATGAGTCTGTCAATGGCGTGCGGAGAAAGACAGCGCCATCCCCGTCATGTGCAACGACCAACAAGGGAATTTGCTGACAGATTAAACCGAAGTGGCTGCCAGGTGGAAGCAACACTTCGAGACTTTGTTGAATAGAGGAAGTGACTGTGCATCGGTGAACAGAGAAAATATTAGCGACGATGGACAAGCTGTGGAATCGCCTACACTAGATGAGCTTAAAAAAGCTGTTAAAGATGATGATGATGATGATGATACTACCATCTATTGTAGCAAGGCACCTGCCGATAGCACTGGCCATATCTGACAAACGATTTGATCATGATTATATTATTGTTTATATTTCATCAAACTCCTGTATGAAGGGCCAAAAATGGGTGGGGTGGTTCCATACGCAGAGACACTTATGCGAATCCACGGGATGAATAGAGAATCTCCTTCCAGAAGAAAGTTCGTACATACAATAATATTATCTAGCCCTCGTTTCCCAGATTGACCCAATAGATGGGGAGAAGAGCCCGCCCTTTATCCACGAGATGTTAATAATAGGAAGTTGGCGATTCCACTCTTCCTATCCAAATCGCTTCAATCGGGTGGAGGTTAGAAAAGCTGTTAAAGAGCTGAAAAACAATAAGGCTGCGGGGAAGGACCAGCTCCCGGCTGAACTTCTCAAACACGGCAGTGAGCAGCTTTATGAAGTTCTGCACCATATTATGTCGAAAATATGGGAAAACGAGGAAATGCCTGCTAGCTGGTTGGACGGCCTCATTTGCCCTCTATTAAAGAAAGGGCACAGACTGGAGTGTGCCAATTATCTAGGAATAACCTTTCTTAACTCGGCGTACAAAATTATGTCCCGTATTCTGTTCAACAGATTGAGACCGCTTGAAGAGTCCTTCGTCGATGAATACCAAGCAGGTTTTCGTGAGGGCCGTTCAACGACGGATCAAATGTTTACCCTGAGACAGATCCTTGATAAATTCCGGGAGTACAACTTCCAGACACATCATCTGTTTATTGATTTCAAGGCGGCGTACGATTTAGTGGAACGGAATGAATTATGGAAAATTATGCTTGAACATAGTTTTCCGGCGAAACCGATACGGCTGATTCGTATAACGTTGGACGGATCGCAATCAAGTGTAAGGGTTGCGGATGAAATATCGAAGTCATTTGTTACCTTAGATGGATTAAAGCAGGGTGATGCAATCTCGAATCTACTATTCAATATAGCGCTCGATGGAGCGATTATGAGAGCTGGCGTGCAAAGAAGCGGTACCATTATCACAAAATCGCATATGCTGCTGGGTTTTGCGGACGATAACGATATTATCGGAATTGATCGCCGTGCCGTGGAAAAGGCTTTTGTGCCTTTTAAGAGGGAGACAGCGAGGATTGGACTCACGATCAATACCAGCAAATCGAAGTACATGGTCGCTGGCAATCAACGTGGGTTCATTAGTGGTGGTGGTAGCGAAATAGTGCTGGATGGTGAAAAATTTGAAGTGGTGGAAGAATTTGTGTATCTTGGAACATTATTGACGTGCGATAATGATGTTACCCGCGAGGTGAAAAGGCGTATTGCAGTTGCAAATCGGGCTTATTACGGGCTTCGTATCCAGCTTAAGTCCCGTAGTCTGCAAACGAAAACAAAACTCGCGCTGTACTCTGATTCTTCCGGTGGCTTTATACGGCCATGAGACATGGACGTTAAAGGAGGCTGATCGGAGAGCTTTCGGAGTGTTTGAGCGTAAGGTGTTGCGGACAATACTTGGCGGTAAACAGGAGAACGGTATCTGGCGGCGTCGCATGAATCACGAATTGTACCAGGTGTATAAAGGGCTGGATATTATTAAGCTTATACAACACGGCAGATAATATTTAGTAGAGAACCCGGAAGAGGCCGCAGGCTTCGTGGAAGGCCACGTACACGATGGCTTTTTGCAGTTGAAGAGGACCTGAGGGCGCTCAATGTTCAGAGCGACTGGAAGCGATTGGCCCAGGATCGAGTCCAGTGGAGAAGGATACTCCATTCGGCGTAGGTTCATCGAAGAGCTGTAGCCCATCAAGTATCAAGTAAGTAAGTATTGAAGTTGTAGTCAGAAATAAGAATTGAGAAATGATGAAGGAAGAGTGAGCAGTAGAAAAAGAAATAAGAAGTATGAGGAAAGGAGATAAAAGAAGGAAAATAGGAAGGAGGAAGAAGGAAATAGGAAGTAAACCTCCTTCTTACTGAAGAATGAGAAAGTAATAAAAAAAGAAGAAGGAGGAGGAAGGAAAACGGAAGAGGTAAGAAATAAGAAGTGAAAATGAAAAAAAGCGAAAAGGAAGAGTAAAAAGAATAAATTAGTAATAAAGCAGAAAGAAATATAAAAACCCAGATTAATCCACCTAGCGGTGATGGCGCCTTTCTCGCGCAAAAGGTAATAAATGTAGCCTTTACGCTTACACCTCGATGATGTACAAGAAAGGCAAAACAGTTACACCGTCTAATGTTATGATAGAAAATTTACACTAGTAGACGACAGATGGCGCTGCCAAAAGTTTCTCGAATTTCCTATGTTCGAATTTTGACTTTCGGACAATTTCATAGTACTATGAAACTGAACGAAGAGCATACTTACGCCTAAATGCGTGCAACACGAGCATCTTTATAGTACGATGAAACTCTTAATGGGAAGCCACGGATAAAATATTCATAGATGCAAGGCATTTTCATAACACATTATTGTTCTATGTGACTATGTCTCATCACTATTTTAATATTATCTATTTTTTGCAATTTGCAATTATTATGAAATTCAATAGTGATCAACAGCGTTTTAGTCTCTGTCGGATGCAACTTGTTGCAAGAAAATCGGTTGAGAGTTTCTATGTGAAAATTTGGCTAATGTTTTTTATAGCATTTTGTGCACACACACACGCGCACACATACACACACACACACGCACACACGGACAGACAGACATTTGTTCAGCTAATCGAGCTGAGTCGAATGGTATATAACACTATGGGTCTCCGGGACTTCTATCAAAAGTTCGATTTTGGAGTGAAATGATAGCCTTTCGGTACAACTTAGTTGTACGAGAAAGGCAAAAAAGAAGAAAAAAGAAAAAAAATGAAGAAAGGTGAAGAAAAACTAAGATAAAAGAAGGAAAAAAAAGGAGGAAGAAGCATTTCTAACTTGTTACAACTCATTGCTCATTTCAAGCTTCTTATATCTCACTTTTCACTTCTAATTTCTCACTTTTCACTCCTCACTTCCCACTTCTCAATCCTCATTTTTCACTTAAGGTTTTTTTTACATTCCACTGCAAACTTCTTACTTTTCATTTCTTGCTTCTCTTCACACACTTCTCGCTTCTCACGACTTTCATCGTACATCTCACTTCTTGCGTCTCACTTTTCATATCGTACTTATCATTTCGCATATATCGCTCCTCACATATCACACAGCTTATTTCTCACTTTTCACTCCTAACTCATAATTTTTTACATTTCAATTTCCTTTTCTAATTTTGCATATATCACTTTTAACTTCTCATTTCTTCCTACTCACTTCTCACTTCTCCCTTTTTACTTCCCACTTCGCATATACCACTGCTCACATCAAACTTATCACATTTCACTTCTCATTACTCAATTTTCATTTTTCACTTTCCTCTTTTCACTTTTCACTTCCCGCTTCTCACTTCTCTCTTTTCTTTTTTTGCTTTTCTTTACTATCTTCTCGCATCTCACAACTCACTTCTCATACTGCATATCTTATTTCTCACTTCGCTTTTCTCACTGATAACCTACCCTTTCTTACTTTTTACTTCTTACATCTCATTACGTCAACTTACATCTTACATCAACAATTACTTCCGACTTCTTTTTTTACACGATGTGAGAAGAAATATCTCACTCATTTTTTTCAATGGAGCTCAGTAATGGATAACTTATAATAAATTGTAATGGTAATATTCGTTCATAAATGTTCTCCAACAGATTATATGAGTGATTTTATGAGTGAAGCCCCGGGGGTGCATTATGCACTGTTCTCCCCTACGTGAAAATATTGAAAAATTACAATACGACAATATACAGGGATCAAAATATTTATATATGAAAATATAAGAATATGAAAATATAAAAGAAATGATTACATGGAAATGTAAAAATATAAAGTGGGCTTGGGCTTGGTAGTCATATGGCTACCGCTACTGCCTCATACGCAGGAGGTCGTGGGTTCAATTCCAGGCCCGTTCCATTCATCCTACTTTGTATCTTTTCATATATTTCTCATGTTCTAGCAATTGCTAGAACTGGAAATGGGCTCTCATACCGTTTCCATATTCTATCCCTATACACCTACAACTTGATTAGTTCTAGCAGGTAACTGTTGGAATTCGAAACGAGCGAAAAAAAGTTCGTTTCGCATCCAATTAGAATACTCACACCACCCTTTCATAACTATCGCATTTGGCAACCCGTTAACCAAGACGAACCTCTGCCATAAAACCTTAACCCCAAGATTCCAATAAAATTCCGCAGGAACTCGTGGCGAGTGCAGAGGTGTTCTCGGCTTGCAGTGGGCAAGTGACTGCATCATCAATTCCTTCCCATCCCCGATGACCGTGAGGGCGTGGCCAGCGCCGTTATCGACTATCCAAAATACTAGAACTCTTGGACTGTGCACATTGAGGTTGGAGAGCAAATCCCATGCTTCCATCCATTGGTTCCCTGTGCAATTGCGATTGTTCTGGTCGATCACGGAGTAGCAACTACGAAATGCACGGTCATGCTCATGTTCTCCCCTATATGAAAATCCCCACGAGTGTTTTTAGGCAAAAATGGACCTCTCAGGGGAAACGAAAACTATTCAGCATCATATTATCATGAAAGCATATGGAGACGCATTGTACATTTGTGCGACGATTGATCTTGTTACATCTGTAATGGTCCCTATAAACAACTTTCCAAGGAATTCCTATTCCTTGTCTTGACATTTCCATGAGTCGATGGTCCTTTCAATATCGACTCATGGAGGTTTGAATGTAGTATAAGAAATGTCCAACCCCGTACTGCGAACCGTTTTTAATTAAATTGCTTCTAGAATATTTTAAAAGAGTTTTTTTTTAAATTCCGTATGCTTTCCCGAGTATTTTTTTTTTCAAATATCATCTTTTGACCGCTTCTTTTTTATGCAACCTTTATTCGCCAATGGTGCATATGTACATGCTGCGGCCCAACGATAGAGACGCGGCGACGTCGTGTCGCGCTTACTTGGGGCTTGGGGGAACCTTTATGCATGGAACAGTTTTGGAACAGCGCTTGATCAAACCGTTGCAGTCTAGGGCAATCGCCAAGTGATGGGTGCGATCGTGTCCAAAAATAAACCCCCATCTTGACACTGCGCCGGCCGCAGTGTACTGGATCTGGGATGGGAGGGCATATGAACAGGCAGCAAAATTTATAGAACACTTACTTTCTGGTTATAAAGAAGGGCCCTTGATGGGATAGCCGATAGTGGCGATTTGCGTCATTACTCCCAGAAATGATCGATGGTGGGCGGATGGAGGTAGTCAACTAGTCGCCAAAATGGATAGTAAAATATATAATTTGATGGCGAGCAGTATTTTGCTTAGGAATTTTAATTATATGAACTGCAACTTGCTGCAAAGAAAGAACTCCTTGTCCTATTTTTCGTCGACCTTTTGCAGGCTTGTTGCTTTTATAGCAATCAGATTTTTTAATCCTATTTTCAAGGTGCATTTCTACAGGCATTGATTGAAATCTGCCAAATGCGACAGCAGTGCAAATTCTGTGTAATTGGCGTACTGCGAACACCTAGTCCATGGAAGAGCGTTCACCCATTAATCCTGCCTGTTACTGCCCCACGAACTCTCTTGCAATTGGTGTTAGTCGACGGCATAAAATTTTGGAGAGTACCTTGAAGGCAAGGTTCAGCAATGTGATTGCATGGTAGTTGCTACAATCCAGCTTATCGCCGTTTTTGCAGATGGGACACACGATACCTTCCATTTACTCCTGCGGCAAAACCTCATCCTCCCGAACCTTGGTAATTACCCCCAGTACAACGCTCTAGCCAGTGCCTCATCACCGTATTTAAATAGCTCTCATGGTCTTCCCCGAATATGACATTAACCCAAAAATGACATTTTTCCCAGAATAGTATTTTACGCAAATATCATCTGTAGATTATAACAAGGATTTATATAGCGCAGTCAATGTTTTCAAAAGTGGACTCTGTCTTCATTTAATCAAATGATGAAGTATCAACTACAAAACATATTTACCCTTCTGCTGTGTGTTCATGACTTCTTTAAACTTAGAATCGTTAGAACCACTTTTCATATTCCTCAAGACCTCGGTACTGCGAAAACTTCCGCTGCAAGCATGACTAAACCTTGCCGCAAACCATATGTAGAGCAGTCAGTGCAGGCCAGTTGACAAAAGTGACAAATCTCATCCCACCAACAAACAAAAAAAAAAACGCCGTCATGAAAACTTATCTCATCATGCTATTTTCGTCTGCCCCAACCACTTCCACCAAGCGGTGAGGCTCTCATTCTTACCGTACTGTTTCACTCGGTGGGATGAATTTTCATTTTTTTTTTCTGCCGCGGTTACTCTGCAGTCGCTTCGTTGGTCGGAATGTATTTAACTTCCAACCTCAGTTCGTTTGTTTCAACAATCATCGTCATGTTCTTCGTTGCCGCATGTCGAGCGTGTCGAGATTTACTTTTCCAGCGTTCCCACCTGATTTTCGGCTACTGATCCCCTCTGGGATCAAAACAATCAGCAGCGGCAACAAGTGATGAATGGGCGGAAAATTAGCATCTCATTTGCTTGCTGTCTGTTCGCTGTTTCGTGTTTGTCTGCGGTTGGATGTGACGAAATTATGATTGTATGGCCAACAAAAATGGTAATTTGACTACGTTTTTTTCTTTTGAGTGCGGGGTCGGTTACCATTTAAAGTCTTATTCTGCGGCTTTGTACTAGTGTCACGAGGACAGAAAACGTTACGCTTGAGATTTGAGAAATTGTACGAAATTTGACTAAAAACTATTTCTCCGAATTAATTCTATCGGACAAACATTACGCGAATAACATTTGGAGGATTGTATCTTTTCGCGGAATATCGATTCTTTGAATTTTCTCGGCTTTGTAAATAATTTCCAGTTTGACTTGAAGAGGTAATGTTATTATTATTTCGATTTAAGAGCGACTACGCAGTAGAGCTGTGCGTCGCGTTCTTTACACCTTTGTATACGAGATAGGCAAAAATAACAAAAACGTTTCAATAGCAATGAAGTCATGATGATCATGCTGATCTTTTACAATTGCTCTAATTCAGTAAATCGCCTAATATCTACTACGTATTGTAGGACCATCATCCACAACAATCGATGCGTGTTAAATGATAAGTCCACTGTTTTCTGTGTAAGTACTGAAGATGAGGATGCCGAGTTTTGCTGCCTGGCTGAGCTTTTACTTTTCACATGCCCTTTCAAATTCAATACCTATTTCCATTCCATCGATACCAGTTCGGATGCAATGAAAATTGTTCTACAACAAGCTGATACAACAATCATGCTGCCGTGCCCAAAGCATTCTGGCATGAACAAATATTTTCTTGCCCTGGCTTCCATACATAACACAGAACACACTTCCAGTAACAGTCATCATGAATGGAGGTCAAAATAAGCTCATTCTTACCAAACACTCTTCTCTGCATGTAATCTACAGGAATCCACACTGCCTGCATACCAGCCTGTTGGAAATCTCTACTGTGGGGTCCATAGGCATTCCGATCCAGCAAGGATTCATTCCGACATTCCAACGCACTCACTACCCTTTGTTGGCCTCATTGTAAATGAGCAAAAAATAAACGCGACTCCATAAATTAGCTTCTTTGCCATAATTATATCTACAGAATGTGATCATCATCAAATCTCAGAAACTGATGCAATCTAATCGTGGTTGCGCGGATTTGCACTTCCAAATACTTCCAACTTTTCTGCTTTATAATGTAACATTCAGCCACCCGCCATTGCAAATAATAGGCAGCTCAACTTCAGCTTCAACCCAGAAATAGGCAACAGATTCCAGATTTCAGATGTTTCTATGGCAAAGGCATGCCGCATATAGATGGGGATGCAGCACGGCTTTTGCATTCCTTCTGGGAGGTGATTTATTTGCGAGACATGATTTCATTACGATTGTACAACACACAGCCACAGGCACAGCACACAAATCCCAGCCTCAGGGATGTGGATGCGCCCTCCACAACCAGCAGGATTGAAGGTCGAGGCATTTAAATTACATGGTAATGCTCTACATTGCCGGCTCCGGGTGTCCAGCCGGGCCCGAGCTGCGGCGATGATCCATGATGTGACGTGGCTGGCTGGTGGTAGGAAACGAAATGTTGGTGAGTTTTCCGTCCGTCGTGAACGGATTCAGACTCCGATGCACCACCACCGTGTGGTGCGAAAAGGTTTCAGTCTTTACAAGCGATGAACGTTGCTGCCAGCTTACAAAAGTTGGAACGATTATTTATAGCTGTAATCTGCTACATTTGGAGGACCGTATGACGTATTTGCTATGAAGTCACTACACATGCTGCCGCAAAGTGTACGTAGGACGTGTACGTCGAAGAGAAGTCGTAAAAAGAAAATCAAATTATGATGGAAGACTCTACCGGCTAACATAAATGTGAGAAAATATAGAGAAGGAATATTTATTCAGCGGCTTTTTATTATACTAACCGAACGCTTTAATTCTGCATTAACTACAAATATGAATTAAGTGTTTATGAAATTGAAAAAACAAACTACAGCGGGCGATGTATAAAACATTTCATTACGTTGAATGATTCAATTCATCCTCATAGTCATAAGATTGATTTGATATACAGTAGGGTCCCTTTTTACGCGGATGAATTTCTCGGTCTTCTTAAATTTCCACAAATTTTTCAATTCCAGCTGATTTTTTTTTGGTTTTTGTTAATTTTTTTGTGGGGCTAACTGAATGTTTCATTAAATCCAAAAGTCCAACAACAAGCAAAACCAAACCGCGTGGAAAGCAACCCCAGTGTATAGATTATAAATATGACTTGAATAGGATGGAACGAGCACAAGCAGTGCTTTCATGGGTCGAACAATGACTAATGATTGCAATATTAATTAAGTTCAGCTAAAATTAGGAAGCACATAACCTCGCGTCAGATTGACTTCCAGCGGCCAAAGCATGTTCTTTGTTTTGTAATGTTTATTAAAATAAATTCTGATAACGTTTTTTTCAACAGATTTGGTTTCCAGTGAAAACTTTTCTATAACAAGATCAATCTGTGAAATGATGGATCGTGAACGATAATAACAGGTGTAAATTGGACTGTGATAATTGTGAATATGGTTTGGGATTTACAACATTTTGTAGAAGTGGTGCACATAGACTGATTCCGGATGTCAAATATGGGGAGCTGAACTGGAACTCGCAACTGCGGTGACTTTTGCATGATCGTCTAGACCAGCGTACCTTCATACATTCGCTGGCCCCAGGTGGTACTTCGAACAAGAATGCGTAATAGCGGATGTATTAAAATTCCAATCTTAATTTATTGATACAGTATTGATAATAGCGTAATTTTTTATATTTCAAAACATTGTATTATACATGATATGCGTGACGATTAGTGCATCAAAGCCTATTATATCATGCAGTGCATGAAGGGCTGTGCGACAAAAGACCAAAGGGCAAAACCGTTGAATGAACACATTTTTAAAGTCTTCGATGCAATCCACCTATTCGAAACAAAATATTGTTACGTTAGCCATCGCAACGAATCATCAGGCCATCAACCCAACATCGGACTTTGCACCAAGGATAGTCAGCAATTGTCGACCAGCACCCAGCAACAGACCACAGTAGCAGTTTTACTTATTAAATAGAGCCCGACGCTCGATTATCGATTCATTCTAAGTTTATATTTCAATCAGTGCAGTTTAATTCATCGAATATAGTGTGTGAAGTAAGAAATAATGTCAGTGTTAGCTTTTTTTTAATACGAACGTGACTTAGTATCATAATTATATGTTGACAACATGATTCTAACTAAAATCTTGAGTCTGAAGGTACGGAAGCTTCCATTTGAGAGCCACGAAGGCTGTTTTCGAAAAGATCTGTTGCTTCGTTGCAAGAAAATTGGAAGCATCCTTGTAGGCTTCTCGAAAGGCACCATCCAAGCAGCTCAAAGCCTCCTTTATAGAGGCTCGGAAGCCTCTTTTCAAAAGCTACGGACGCCTCCTTTTAAATGCCCAGGGACCTCCTTTTAAGTGGCTCAAAAGCCTCATTTCAAGAGGCTCGGAAGCTTCTCTTCGAGTGGCTCGGAAATCTAATTTTCAAGAGGCGCGGAAACCTCATTTCAAGAGGCTGGGTAGCCCCCTATCTAAAGGCTCGAAAGCCTTCCTCTTAGACAGCGGTTCTCAACCTTTTTCTTGAGAGGTACCCCTTCGAACTTTTGCAGTAATTGAGGTACCCCCTATTTTTATCGTCGTAATGAAAATAGGCGTAACTGATAAGATATATGAAAAACGGACCTGAAAACTAAAGGGATATATGGCTCTCCATTATTCGCAAAGTTTCTATCCAAAAAGCATCATTTCATGCTTCCGAGCCTCTTGAAAGGAGGCTTCCGAGCCTTTTGAAAGGAGGCTTCCGAGCCTCTTGGAAGGAGGCCTCTGTGTCGCTTGAAATGAGGCTTCCTGGCCTCTTGGAAGGAGGCTTCTGAGCCCCTTGAAAGGAGGCTTCTGAGCCTCTTGAAAGGAGGCTTCTGAGCCTCTTGAAAGGAGGCTTCTGAGCCTCTTGAAAGGAGGCTCTGAGCTCTTGAAAGGAGGCTTCTGAGCCTCTTGAAAGGAGGCTTCTGAGCCTCTTGAAAGGAGGCTTGAGCCTCTTGAAAGGAGGCTTCTGAGCCTCTTGAAAGGAGGCTTCTGAGCCTCTTGAAAGGAGGCTTCCTGATCCTCTTGAAAGGAGGCTCTGAGCCTCTTGAAAGGAGGTTTGAGCCTCTTGAAAGGAGGTTTCTGAGCCTCTTGAAAGGAGGTTTGAGCCTCTTGAAAGGAGGTTTCTGAGGCCTCTTGAAAGGAGGCTTGGAGCTCTTGAAAGGAGGCTTGAGCCTCTTGAAAGGAGGCTTCTGAGCTCTTGAAAGGAGGCTTCTGAGCCTCTTGAAAGGAGGCTCTGAGCCTCTTGAGGCTCTGAGCTCTTGAAAGGAGGCTCTGAGCCTCTTGAAAGGAGGCTTCTGAGCCTCTTGAAAGGAGGCTTCTGAGCCTCTTGAAAGGAGGCTCTGAGCCTCTTGAAAGGAGGCTCTGAGCCTCTTGAAAGGAGGCTTACGAGCCTCTTGAAAGGAGGCTCTGAGCCTCTTGAAAGGAGGCTTCTGATCCTCTTGAAAGGAGGCCTGAGCCTCTTGAAAGGAGGTTCTGAGCCTCTTGAAGGAGGTTTCTGAGCCTCTTGAAAGGAGGTTCTGAGCCTCTTGAAAGGAGGCTTCTGAGCCTCTTGAAAGGAGGCTCTGAGCCTCTTGAAAGGAGGCTTCTGAGCCTCTTGAAAGGAGGCCTGAGCCTCTTGAAAGGAGGCTTCTGAGCCTCTTGAAAGGAGGCTCTGAGCCTCTTGAAAGGAGGCCTGAGCTCTTGAAAGGAGGCTTCTGAGCCTCTTGAAAGGAGGCTCTGAGCCTCTTGAAAGGAGGCTTCTGAGCCTCTTGAAAGGAGGCTCTGAGCCTCTTGAAAGGAGGCTCTGAGCTCTTGAAAGGAGGCTTCTGAGCCTCTTGAAAGGAGGCTCTGAGCCTCTTGAAAGGAGGCTTCTGAGCCTCTTGAAAGGAGGCTTCTGAGCCTCTTGAAAGGAGGCTTCTGAGCCTCTTGAAAGGAGGCTTCTGAGCCTCTTGAAAGGAGGCCTGAGCCTCTTGAAAGGAGGCCTGAGCCTCTTGAAAGGAGGCCTGAGCCTCTTGAAAGGAGGCTTCTGAGCCTCTTGAAAGGAGGCCTGAGCCTCTTGAAAGGAGGCTTCTGAGCCTCTTGAAAGGAGGCCTGAGCCTCTTGAAAGGAGGCTTCTGAGCCTCTTGAAAGGAGGCTTACGAGCCTCTTGAAAGGATGCTTCTGAGCTCTTGAAAGGAGGCTTATGAGCCTCTTGAAAGGAGGCTTACGAGCCTCTTGAAAGGAGGCTTCTGAGCCTCTTGAAAGGAGGCCTGATCCTCTTGAAAGGAGGCTTCTGAGCCTCTTGAAAGGAGGCTCTGAGCCTTGAAAGGAGGTTCTGGAGCCTCTTGAAAGGAGGTTTCTGAGCCTCTTGAAAGGAGGCTTGAGCCTCTTGAAAGGAGGCTTCCTGAGCCTCTTGAAAGGAGGCTTCCGAGCCTCTTGAAAGGAGGCTTCCGAGCCTCTTGAAAGGAGGCTTCCGAGCCTCTTGAAAGGAGGCTTCCGAGCCTCTTGAAAGGAGGCTTCCGAGCGTATAGAAAGGAGGCTTCCGAGCCTCTTGAAAGGAGGCTTCCGAGCCTCTTGAAAGGAGGCTTCCGAGCGTATAGAAAGGAGGCTTCCGAGCCTCTTGAAAGGAGACTCTGGAGGATTTTTACGATGCTTCTTGAAACGAAGCTTCCGAGCCTTTTGAAAGGAGGTATCAAACTTTTGATAGCCTTTTTGAAAGGAGGCTTCCGAAGCTCTTGAGAAAAAACTTACGAGCCGCTTCAAAGGGGGCTTCCAAGCCTCTTGCAATTGACCTTTGGGCCTTTGGATTCTAGATCTTAGTTCGGAAGCATCTCGTGCCTTAGTCGTTTTGTTTTTTTTTTACCTTTTGTCCTACAGTCCTTCATACACTGTGCTGGTTGTGGTAGGCAAGATTAACGAGAATTTGATTTACTGACCGCCATGCAGCACAAAGTTTAAGATTGAAAAGTTAAGCAATTATGGAATTGTAATACATCCGCCATTATGCTTCTTTGTCTGAAGTACCCTCTTGGGCCAGCGAAGGTACCCCCAGGGGTACATGTACCCCAGGTTGAGAACCACTGCTCTAAGAGGCTAGGAATTCTTTTTAAAGAGGCTTGGAAGCCTACTTTCAAGAGGCTCAGAGGCGTCCTTTCATGAGGCTCAGAAGCCTCCTTTTAAGTGGCTCGAAAGCCGGCTTTCAAAAGGAAACCTCCCTTTAAGATACTCGGAAGCCTTTTTTCAAAAGGCGCGGTAGCCTACTTTTAGACTAAACTAAAAAATCCCTCTAAAAAATTAGAAATTTTCCATAAAAAAAATTTCCAATAAAGGAATCAGGGTATAAGCAATAAATAAATATAAAATTTCCACAAATAATGCAAAATTTCTACAAACAATTATGAATTTTCCACAAAACAATAATAAATTAGAGCTTTAAAAAGCAAAAATTGCAATTATAAAGGAAGAATTTTCTATATAGAAATCCAAATGTTCCACAAAAAAAAATACAAAATTTCCATAAATAAATGAATATGAGCAATAAACAATACAAAATCTCCCACAAAATATTTTTTTCCCAAAAAATTTAAAACTTTCCGCGAAAAAATCAATGAAGAGCAATAAAAAATATGAAAATTTCCATAAAGAAATATAAAAAGCAATAAAACTGAGCATTTTTCCATAGATGATCCCTTCTTTAAAAGCGTTTAAAGTTCATGGAAAATTTTATCAATTTTATACCTTTTTTGTCAACTTTTAATGGAAAATTTATAATTTATTTTATTGCTCTTTATTGATTATTTTGTGGAAAGTTTTTAATTTTTAATGGATAAAGTATATTTATTTTAGCGGGCTTGGTAGTCATATGGCTACTGCTTCTGCCTCATACGCAGGAGGTCGTGGGTTCAATCCCAGGTCCGTTCCATTTTCCTACTTTGTATCTTTCTCTTTATTTCTCATGTTCTAGCAATCGCTAGAACTGGAAATGGACTTCCATACCGTTTCCATTACTATTCCTATACCTTCAACTTGAGTATTCTATCAGTAATCTGCTAGAATTGGAAATGAACTATAGAGCTCGTTTCCTACATCCAATTAGAAATTCCATCAGTTACCTTCTCCTATCTATCACATTGGCAGCTCGTTAACCAAGACGGACCTCTGCCTCTCCAACCTAACCCAGAAATTCCAACAAATTCCGCATGAACTCGTGGCAAGTGCAGAGGTATATTCGGCTTGCAGTGGGCGAGTGATTGCATCATCATTTCCTACCTCTTCCCTACATTGACTTGCATTCTAACGTGGCAGGCGCCAGTATGACCTAACAAATGAGATCACCAGTACTTGTACATTGAAGATGTGTGCTAGTCCCAAGCAAACATCTGTTGGTTCCCTGTGCAAGAACAGCTGATCTGGTCATAATGGAGTAGCAACTACGAGCAGTCAATCAAGCTCTCAAGCTCAAGCTTAATGGATAAAGTATATTTATTTGGTTGAAACTTTTGTAATTGTTTGTTGCTAATATTGATATATTTATGGACATTTTGTATTTTTTCCGTGGAACATTTTGATTTCTATATGGAAAAATCTTCTTTTATTATATATTTTTATTTATATTTTTAACAAAAAAAATGGAAGAGGGAAAACCCCTTCGAGTGAATTCCTTTAGAATTACTTCTCAAAAAGGCACAAAACCTCTTCATCTTTTCAAATAACGTTAGAAAATAAAATTTCAATTAAAGGCTCATGCGGCGTAAAAGAATAACAATCATTATCAACAGGCTGTCAAATTGCACTGTCGCGTCGCGTTGCATCGCACGTCGCGTTTACTCTGGCTTGCCCCTTAGAATCCACAAAGAATCTATTTTTAGATTACCATTTGCCCATATCATCGTCCGTTCGTTCGTCCATATCGTGAGTCCATGTAGATGCTTTGTTCCGTTTGCCATGTATCGAGTCGGTTGGAGGTATGCCTCCGAAAAGAGGGTCAAGTTTGTCAGTCGCCGTCAGGTAGCTGTGTTGGTCAGACGCGTTCCCCATTACGCCGTACTATTGCTGCACTTCTGGCGATTGACGAGAGGTTGATGGGGGGCTGGGAATCGAACCCATGACCATCCGCTTATAAAGCGGACGTGTAGCCGACTAAGCCACGGGACCCCCCTAATTGATTGAAAACTATTAGACTTAATTTCATTAAGACAACTTAAACTATCAGAACATATCACGAAAAAAAAATCTGGAGAACATTTATGAATTAAACTACATGTAAAAAATATAGCAGCTAATTCCGCAATAAATATAGAACAAGGAGCTTGAAGTTTGTATTAATGAGCTGAAAAATGATTATAAACACCAAAACCTGCAACATCTTGAGTTAAAGACCCATCCGAAAAGTAAAATCTATTGAAATCTAGTCCAATAAATTTAGGCTGAAAGAAAATGTTTGCAAAGCGTGAATACTCATGTTAATTGCTTCATCTCTTCATGTAACGTCAAATCAATCAAAGGATGAAATGAATGTGTTTCCATGCTATAATTATAAAATTCAAGTGAAGGGTTCGATCTTATTTTTTTTTTAAATACTGTAATTAAATGAATTACATATTTTACAAGTTGGGTTTATTTAAGATAATAACTTCAAAATATTTATTATATTATGATTTTTGGGAAAACAATTTAATAAATATTTACAATTTAGTTCGCGAAACCGAATATTAAGAGGTTTAATCCAAGCCAATATCTTAATAGATTTGGTATGAGTAGAATTCATAAATTTCAAACCGAAATTGGTTTTTTTCAAGCTTAGCAAAATGTGTTGAGAAAGCCCTTCCAAAAGTAAAACATATTCAAGTACTGAGCGAATGGTTGTTTTATAAAGCGTAATTAAATCAGATGGATGAGCACCCCACCATGTTCCCGTTATAGATTTTAGAGAATTTATACGCTTTGAACAAGTTTTATGAAAACATGAAATATGTGTTTTTCATTGAAATTGTGAATCGATCCATATCCCTAGATATTTAGAATCTGAAACTTGTTCAATTTTCAAACCATTAAGAAATAAATCAATTTTGTTGGAAGAATGTTTACGAGAAAATGTTATAAATTAAGTTTTTGAAGATGAAAAATTGAAACCATTGTGTTTCGTCCAGGGTGGGCGACCCTACGTTGTGTACTTTTAATTTGGTGATTCTCCGGGCGACGAGTAAGAAAACTACTGCTTAACTTGACGGTTGATTTATTGCCTCCGAGAGGCAGCGTGCCAGCTCGGAGGTTACGTTATGAACACTGTACCACAAGAATGGTTGAGAGTCGCCTTTTATAAGCGACTCTCAGTAAGGAAACAATATTACATTTATTTGGGGACGTATGCACATTGCACAACATTCAAATTTTAAATCTAATTAGATTTGCAGCGCGCCAAATGCTACGTATAGGTATTCTCAATCCAGTTGAAAACCGGAATTGGGGGATAGCGAAGTTGGATTTTTCTCACAATCCGTACGTTAAACCTAACTTCGGAAGTGGTGCGCTGTTTTCATATCGCGAAGCGCTATTCAGCGCACCACTTCCGAAGTTAGGTTTAACGTACGGATTGTGAGATAAATCCAACTTCGCTAGCGCCCAATTTCGGGTTTCAACTGGATTGAGTATATAACGCAAGCAGTTGGCGCGAAGCAATAGAACAAAAAGATCACACAATTGAACGGCAACTGCACGCACGCTTCTCTCCTTTTCCAAACCACGCTACGATGATGCGATGTGCGATCGAACACATTGTCATGCGCCAAAAGATCAATATTATCTAGAGCAAATTGCATAAATGACGAATTATTTCTCTAGTTTTGCCACTGATAGCAATAAAATTATTATCAGCAAATTGGTAAAATGTGCAACCATTAGAAATTACAAAAAAAAATGGACTCAAGATGGACTTAATTTAGAAGATCCATTATGAAAAAACTCAAAGGTGCAGCCCAATCGGGTTGTACGCAAAAGTGACTTAGGACTACGTAGCTATACGAAATGGATGGTATTTGCCATTATAATTTGTGCTTCTTTATTAACATTGAGCAAACTGCTCGGAGGTCAACTGAATCAAGAAGGCGAATAGTTGCTCCCAGTTGAATGGACTTTGAGTCTCTAACCATGGAATTAACATGACTCATCGGCATCGCATCGCCATTGCGACGGTATTTAGTGTTGGGGTTTTAATTGTATAAATTTGATAACCTACCTACTTAACCTAAAATAATCAACTGTGACGAGTTTGTGTTCCATTGACCAGACTCACCCTAGCAGCCGTTTTCTATCACGAACATACCCAGAGTGAGGATCTGGAACCAGTTGTTCCGGTGTGAATAGCGGAGCAGTATCTTCTGCTGAGGTGGGCTCATTATCACGCTGATTCCGAAAACCACACGCAAAAAAAAGCGTTCATGAATTCGTGAACTAACGAGTTCACGGTGTATTTTTTCGTGAACAACAGTCACGGATTCGGGAATACATTCACGTTTTCTGGAACGTTCTGGAAAACGTGACTGGTGTTCCCGAATCCATGAATTTAATCACGGTGTATTTTTGCTGGTTTACGAATTCGGGAACGCTTTTTTTTGCGTGCAGGAGGAGGTAGAGGAGGCCATTGAGAGCTAGTAGTAGGTGATGTAGCGGGTATGTTATTTCTCGGTGGGAATAGTTCCGGAAAACTATCTGCTGTCAGCGCTGGAGGTTTATCCCGTTTTGGTTGATGCTTTGCTGATGATTGTCTACGGATTTGGATGGTTTCCGATCGCTTGGGACAGTTCCTAGCTGTGGCTTGATGGTTTTCCCCACTATTCACACATTTGGGGGTGGCCGTCTCCATTGCGTTGCATTTGTCGGAGTGATGATTTCCGCCACAGAAGCTACAGCGAGGTGTTATGTAACAGTTCCTGGTACCTTTGTCGAAATTGTAGCAGTTCTTGCGTAATGTCGCGATGCACCGGTTTGTATCTCTGCCACTCAATGATGGTGCTATTTATGACCGTAATTGAGCGTAGTTCCTTAAGGGTGGTCGATCGATGCTGGAGGTGAACCAGGTAGAGCTGGTCCCGATATTTCTTGGTTTCATCGTGCCGTACGATTTTGAACACGTTCAATGATTTCAAACCGCATTCTACCAATTCCTTCTTCAGTTCATTGACGTCCATGTTGTCAAGGTCGCGCAAGATCACTTAGAATGGTTTGATCCCGGGTATGTCGTGAGTGTAATACTCGCATTTCGACTCTTTCGAGAGCTCGAGCACTTTATCATAGTGCATCTTCCCCTCAGTGATCAGCTTGATTCCCTCGGCGCATAGTCGAAAAGTACACTTGAGACCCCTTGCTGCCCACTTCCGAACAGTTGGGTACAGATCCGATGGGTCACCTTTGACGAAAATAGGCGGGAGCTTTTCTTTTCGTTCTGGTTCATTCTGCAAAGGCTGTTGTTTTTGTTTACCTTTGGCCAGTGAATCACTGGCATCGTCATACTCCAGAGCAGAGTTGTTCGATTTTCCTTTTGGTGGCTTTGTTCACAGCCGAACCGACTGTTTCATCACCCATAACGGGTTCGGAATGTGCACTCGTCACCGTTTTTTGCACTTCGTAATGATACTGATTAAATCCGACGTCCGTGCGCGCTGCTGTCTCGAACTGAACTGATTCCAACTGATAGCCTGATTAATTGATTTTATTCAAAAGCCACAATTTTATACAAAAGAAGGTTGATCCGACTATCCGAAATAAACTTTCTTCAAAGTGAACTCAATCGTAAATGGCGAATTTGATAGCGCGTCGGAGGGAGATGATGCAGTTAATTTGAATGGATGCCACCGATGCCACCGAAACAGTCAATTTTCGCAATTAACTCTTTCTTTCCATAAAACGTTGGTCCTGAGAAGAACCAATTTTCTCTTCCGAATGCGCCTTTTCAACGAACTGACACCACAGTTGGTAATAAATTTTCAGCATCGGCGCTGGCGGTGCGGGGTCGCAACAGTGCTATTTTTGAATCTATGACAAAAGGTCGAAAGACAAAAGGTCGAAAGGACAAAAGGTCGAAAGACAAAAGGTCGAAAGACAAAAGATCGAAAAGACAAAACGTTGAATGGGACAGAAGGTCGAAAGGACAAAAGGTCGAAAGGATAAAAGGTCGAAATGCACAGAAGATCAAATGGGACAAAAGGTCGAAAAGGACAAAAGGTCGAAAGTGATAAAAGGCCGATCAAGAACAAGTTGATAACAAGTTTTGTGTATTCCAATGGAATTTGTGAAATGCATTTAACTTCAAGCAGAAATAACATACTTATCTCATTAATCAAAGTTGAAGAATGAGCAATTTTCAAAGAAGGAGTAATTACTATGAAACAATATTATAAATATCTAGATAGTTCTGTTAGAGATAAAATAGATTGTTGAATTTGGAAATGAATAAAACTCGAGACAGAGTTGTTCTATACAGTAGGCAAAAAATTGTCCTTTTATTTTTTACTATTTTTAATAAATAAATAAAATTCATTCAATGAGTGCAAATAATAGATGGATGTCTAGTTTTTCTAAATGTCATTTAAATCTGTTAAAACAGTGTTCGCCTTAGCCACGCAGACGCGTGTATTTGAAATACATCTGCGTGTAATACACGCCGGTGTATTTGATGTGCGGCATGCGTCATTTTGACAAATCAAAGTGACATTTTGAAAACTAAAACATCCATCTATTAGTTTACTGAATGAATTTTATTTAATTGTTAAACATTGTGAAAAATAAAAGAGCAGAATTTTTCCCAACTGTGTAGGCCAACTCTGGTGCGAAATTGATTCTCTCCGTTTCAGTTTTTTGTCTATTTCGACCTTTTGTCCCTTTCGCCTTCTAATTTGTTTTTGTTTCTTTCGACCTTTTGTCCCATTCGACGTTTTGTAGCGTTCGACGTTTTGTACTTTCGACCTTTTGTCCCTTTCGACCTTTTGTCCTTTCGACTTTTTGTCCCTTTCGACCTTTTGTCCGTTCGACCTTTTGTCTTTCGACGTTTTGTCTTTCGACCTTTTGTCCTTTCGACCTTTTGTCTTTCGACCTTTTGTCCCTAACCCGCTATTTTTATAGTCAACCCTTTCTTCCTATTAAATGCTGGTTCGTTGAGGTTGAATGATCTGTAGCAACACACCGAGCACCACCACCAATGCGATTGATTTCCGTTGAAAATGTTACCAGCGCCTCCATGATGCTGTGTCTGCTCCGCTGCGATCGCCTTGATGCGTCCGCTCTGCGTGAAATCTGGTTCAAATTGAGGATTAAATCCAAACCCGCAAGTGATTGATTTTTGATGTCTGTGCTAGTGATGCATGTACGTGATTGGTTTGTTTACCTTTTTCTAAACTGCTTATCAATTATCGATAATAAATAGTTAAAAATTAGTACTTATATATAAATACAAAGAGATGTTAAAGTTCAAAGTCTATCATATTTTCGTGACGGTCCCCGATTTTCGCAATCGTAAAGTGTAGAAAAGACAAACGTAGTCTTACGTCAAAAGTTTATAATTTTGAATGAAAATAGATTGCATAAAAAATCAGATATAAAATTTGACTCCGGAAACATCAAGGAAAGTAGAAACAATATCATGTTGAAAGAAAACTGAATTTCTGAGGACAAATTTGATAGAGTTTGCTTCTTCGTATATTATAATACACTGTCAATCAACTGTACTTTATGAAAAGAGATAAAACAGTTTAAATCCAACAAAATGGGGCTTATTGTCAAGGATTCTTGAGTTTCGCGTAAACATAAGTTTCCCAACACATTTTTTTTATAAGCAAAATTGACAGGCGATTCCAAGCAACAGCATAAAAATTTAAGAAAATTTTTAATTCATGATTTTCTATTGAGTTGAAACTTTGCACAGTTTTTCAATTTCATCTAAATCGTCATTTTTCGATATCAAATCTTCATATTGAGTCACGACTAACTTTTCAAAAGGGTGTATGTGAAAATGGTTCAAAAATATTTAAAAAGCTGCACAGCAAAAACGGAATGTTCGATTGTTATGATTTTTTCAGCAAAGTTAGACAACTAAATGGTGATTCTTAAGAAAATGTGCACAGTAAAAAAAAAATTTTTTGCCTTTAAAATATCATTTTTGTCACAAAAACTCAAATATCTCAAAACCCTATCTTTTTCGAACGTAATTTTTTTAGGGAAAACGGTCCATTATATTAGCTATCTACCATAAAAATTTGGTGATGGTAAACTAATAAACAAAAAAGTTATGACATTTCAAACATTTCACAATTTTCACATATAGTAAACAAAAAAAAAATTTCCGTATATTTTTTTTTTTCAAGAATCGCAGTTTGATGCTGATTTTATTGTTAAGGGCCTTGCGTGAGTTAAACAAGTTGTTTGTATGATATTCCATATTTATGTATGCATCGATATTATGTATGTATATTATATGTATAAATATTATATGTATAAATAAATAAAAATGAATTAATATTATCCTAAGTATTAAATTAAATGTGGCAGTTACACAATGTTGTTATAGTAACTCTAAGAGTTTTGGGTTTGAATTTTGGTATGGGTTATGATATCATGAAAACAGTTTATTAATACTTATTTTTTATTTATTTTTATTCAAATTTTAAAATATCGAACACTTTTGAATTATTATCAGCACAGTTTGAGTATAGTTTTGCTTTAATTTTATTTTCCGACAATGGAATGAAACAGTGAAATTTTTGGGTTCCTTGGATCGTTTTCGCGTTATTAAATTGCTCGCTGAGCTCTGAAGCCTTTATTTCGTACACTTCAGTAGTAGTAAAACAAAATGATAATTTGGTTAAATCTTTTCTTTTCTACGATTTGCCCAATCAAAAGTTCTTTCGCAGTTTTAATTGGATGCTCAAGTTCTTTGGCTAAACTTGCTCTTGTGACCATGCGCTTTATTGATCCTCCAATAGCATCACAAGGACCTTTGCCATGTGATGTAGCAAAAATGCCATTCTGCATCAATTCCGTACATTGATTTAAATTGACATAGGCTCGAAAAATTCTTACGATTTTTGTACTGCGACGCTGCTCCATCAGACATGAAATATATCTTTTGACTTCTTTATGCTTATCAACGCGTAAAAAGTTAATCATTTTTTCAATGAACAAGTTTACGGATACTGAATCGTGTCTTAAATCTTCTGAAATTATAATAAAACTTAAGTGTTCAATTTGCGTACTTCCATTAAAATAAATAACGAATGGATGAATTGTAGCTTGTTGTACGTTCCAGTGATGGGACTGCACTTCATCTTGCAATACAAAGCTGTAATTTTCAGAAAAATCACAAATGACTAAAAATTCACCATTTTGTAATGTATTTTTCGTATTTTTTAAAAAGCTGGATTGTTCTGTTTTAATGAAATCGTGAGGGATTAAACTTTCTAATTTCAAGCAAAAATATGACACAAACTCATCTACAGGTTTTACAATAGTTTCTATGTCACACCTATCCGTGGTCACCCATTGCTCAAATGATAACTGATCAATATATTTTTCTTCAAACTCAGCGAATAAAGTATTTTCCAATGATGAAGAATCTGGACAATTCGAACAAGATCGTAGATAGCAATTTGATGTTGTATTTTCACACAAAAGACTACCAGTTAACATTTTAATATCCTTTGTTAAATTGATTCTTTTCAAACTATGTAAAATAAGATTAATATTCTCATGGGTTGTGCACACACACACATTATGTGTTCCTGAATTGGAAAGAAGCTTACATTGCCTTGGCCGAAGGCTTGCAAATGAGGAAAAACCTATTTTAATATTATCGTGAATTTCCTTGAAGCGTGTGTACGCTTCTTTCAAAGTCGTCATCATTAATCGTTTTTGGATTGCTTGACGCTTTCCATCTTTTTTTACTGATACATAATCTTTTGACCAGGCATAGCTCGACTTTCTTCATCATCTTCAAAATATTGAACTACTATTTCTTTTAACTCATCTGTTAATGCAGTACTAGACCTAGTATTTTTGGTTGAAAGACAGTTATTCTTCAATTGTTTTGCCTCTTTTACTGTATTTCTATTGGTTTTGAACTCATCAATGGCATCCTGAATAGACCACGAACTTGGCAGCATCGACAAAATCAATAATTTTTCTTTCCTTGTCGTGGCTGCATTCGAGAACCTTTCCTTCATATTTATAATTACCTCATCGTAGTCTGTATTTTCCACATCATCAGGTCCTAATTTGAAGAGGCTTCTTCGTACAGCTTCGTTTATTTCACGGTATTTTTCTCCGGGTAATAAACGTAGTCCATCTTACTCCATTTAATCGGAGTCACTTTTATCCCAGCTATGCCCTCGTTAAAGCGTTCGATGTTGACCTTTTGGATACACTCATCTTCCGATTGATTTGTTGAAACAGATTTCGCTGATGGTACGGTGGCAAGGCTCTCAGCACTTAATACTTCTGGTAATTCCTCAGTTGTTGTCGATACATCTGGCAATTCCTCAGTTGCTGTCGTTTTCGAACTTCCTGCGCTCTGCTCAACCGATGATATACAGATTGCTCTTTTGTCAACGTTTAGACGGCAGGACGTGCAAATGCGTAAATTTGTATTCAATGTGGACATTGGAGCATAACCAGTCGCTTTCAGTTTATCTATGGTGCTTTCGGTGAGATTTCGTAACTCTTTTGAACCCTTATTTCCATCAACCGGCATACAACAGTTGAGAACGCGGATACTCATGTTGTTCGTAATATTTCAATAAACAAAATCACTTTTAAGTTTTTACTGACTAGTTTGGTGTCATTTGTTTGACTGAAGAAAAAATTACTATAAGATCTTTAACAACCTTAGTAGTAGTAATTTTTTGCTTTTTCGTGAGCATTGTCATGGTATGTACCTATCATGCATTTGTTGTTGTTGAAGATACCCGTTTCCTCCCGATCATAAAGTCTATTCTCTAAGAGGTATATTTTTTGCAGGTAAACTATAGACGTACACGTGTATATAAATCTTTGATTTTGCAGCTTTTGTCTTAAAAATAACATTTCTGATATGTTTCTATCAACGTTATTATCAACAGGTTTCAACACTATTAAAAGAATTTTTCGCCAGTCACGTGCAATGAAAATTATGACACTATCAATACTTTTGATCACAACACTGGATCGTGTCTAAGTTTCTTATAGATGCTATGAATAATTAAATCAAAATATCATGAAAACAACTTGTTTAAATCACGTCCCTTAACAATAAAATCTGCATCAAACTGCAATTCTCGAAATAACTTACACAGAAAAAAAACTTTTTTTACTAAATGTGAAAATTGTGAAATGTTTGAAATGTCATAACTTTTTTTTTATTAGTTTACCATCACCAAATTTTTATGGTAGATAGCTAATATAATGGACCGTTTACGTTCGAAAAAAGATAGGGTTTTGAGATATTTGAGTTTTTGTGACAAAAATGATATTTTTAAAGGCAAAAAAAAATTTTTTTTTACTGTGCACATTTTCTTAAGAATCACCATTTAGTTGTCTAACTTTGCTGAAAAAATCATAACAATCGAACATTCCGTTTTTGCTGTGCAGCTTTTTAAATATTTTTGAACCATTTTCACATACACCTTTTGAAAAGTTAGTCGTGACTCAATATGAAGATTTGATATCGAAAAATGACGATTTAGATGAAATTGAAAAACTGTGCAGAGTTTCAAATATTTTCGAAATGGTCGCTCAGGATCGACTGACATGCCCCCGTGGAATGCCACACCTTGTTTTTTACATTAAGTATTTTCATCGATTGCGAGCAGGTAGAATCAGAAGCAGGTGGCTTTTTCACGTAACGTAGTTTTCAAATCTTCTGTGAGAACTTTAACTTTGTAACAAAAAATGTAAATCGGGATGTCAACAAAATCATCAAGAAGATCAGAAAGAATCACACTGCCATTGATTTGTCGATATCCAGAAACATTAGAACCTGTGGCAGCCCGAGAACGGAATATAAACGGTTTTAGGTGTTGCAAATCCAATAAATTGAGATTGTTATAAATATCGCAAATTTTAAAGTTAGAATTGTTTCGTTGATAATTGGATTTCATGTCTAGAAGGTCAGATAATATATTCAACGAAACAAAACAGATTTCTAAAAGGATTGATGGTTTATAAAACATCGACAATACAATGTGTCCTCTTTATAAACTGAACAGTCCTTATTCAATTATCTTGTTGTCCTACTGGTCTCCGAAAGGTAAAGGGGGATAATAAAAAATAAATATTAAAATGAAAAAAATTTAAAAAAAACTCCTCGGATTTGTTAAAGAATGATTTGAGAATCTTCTAAATGATCCGAATTTTATTTTGTTGCCGCCTCAAAATATTATTTTTTGGCAAAAAAATCCGAGGGGGGGTGACAAAATAGTTCTTAATTATTTGTATCGGCCTTATTTGAAGAAATTTTGTATTTATTTATTGCTCATACCCTGATTTCTTTATTGGCAATTTCCTAATTTTTTATGGAAATTTTCTTTTTTAAGAGGCTCCTTTCAAGAGCCCCGGAAGGCTCCTTTCAGGAGGCTCGGAAGGCTACTTTCAAGCGTAAGGATGACAAAACCAGCAAAAAAAACTTGTATTCGTGATGCTCATGTTTTGCATTTTCAGTTCTCGACCTCTTAAATCTACTGGTTACTGGCGTTACTGGCAAGGGCTGCCTTTGCGAGTTTAAGAAATATCTGGAAAAACAGGCAGATAAGTGAACGCACCAAAATACGAATTTTCAACTCTAACGTGAAATCTGTGCTGTTATACGCTAGCGAAACATGGTGTGTATCAGTGGAGAACACTCAACGGCTGCAGGTGTTCATTAACAGATGCCTGCGGTATATAATTCGGGCCTGGTGGCCTCACAACTGGATCTCAAACAACGAGCTCCATCGTCGTTGTCACCAGAGGCCGATAACAACAGAAATTCGGGATCGGAAGTGGGCTGGGTCGGCCACACTCTACGTAGGGGCGGAAACGAAATCTGTAAGCAAGCATTAGACTGGAACCCAGCGGGACATCGCAGCAGAGGCAGACCCAGAGGCTCATGGCGGAGAAGCCTCAATAAAGAAATAAAAGAAGTCGACCGAAATCTAACCTGGCAACAGGTTAAAGCGATAGCCGGGCATCGCTCAGGATGGAGATCTTTCAAGTCGGCCCTTTGCACCACCGGAGGTGTACAGGATCCATAAGTAAGTAAGTAAGTTACTGGCGTTTGTTGTTTTATTAGAAAATTTCCGAGAGTATTTGGTCACAAAATAGGAAAAGGATCATCGCTTTAAAGACGTTGTAGTCAATTGCATGTTTGCATAATAACATGTTCAGATAAGTTAAAATACCAAGTTTTTACGTTAATCTAAATTATTATGATATATATCTGAATGTTCTCTTGCGTGTTTTCAGGCAAAATAGGCATCCCAGGTAAAACGATAGGTAGGGATTTTGAAAACAGTTCGGCATCATATAAACATGAAAAGATATGGGGACGCATGGTACATTTATGCGATTATTCATCTTGTAGCTACACTGCCGCTAACCGCAAGTCAGACTTATCTGGATATGGCGTCCATATACAGATAAGTCTGACTTGCGGTTAGCGGCAGTACACTTTTTGTGCAAATTTCATCACATCCGTTTTATTAAATAAATGAACAAATGTGCAAGCATCTGCATAGAACTTGTATTCTGAGCCTAATTGCATGTTGGGATGTGCATGTTCTTGGTTAACATGTCGAATACTGGGATAAAGAAATCATTAGATTTCCATGATTTCTGAATCGGAAAGTTTTATTCATATTGAATTAATTGAAATTTTCTACATTTTAATTGACAGCATCCACAGCTACTCCAGCTGATCAAGCAAAAAAAATGATGATCCCTACAAACAACAAACTAGCAAACTGTAGGAAACTAGATGAGGTGGATAAAACAACCGTGAAAGAATTGTGAAAATTGCTTAGAAGATGCCGGGGAACCAGCTATTTGAAATCATGATTCTAATGATTTCTTAGTCGCAATATTCGACATGTTAACCAAGAACACGTACTTCCCAACATGCAGTTAGGTTCAGATTTTCCATAATACAAATTCCACCCAAATGCTTGAACTCTTCTTCATTTATTCAATAAAATGGATGTGATGAAATTTGCATAAAAAGTTTAGTCACAAGATGAATCATCGCACAAATGTACCATGCGTCTCCATATGCTTTTATGCTGCTGAACAGTTTCCAAAATCCCTACCTATCGTTTCACTTGGTATTTTAACAAGCATGCAAGTGACTACACCGTTTCCTACTTTGTGAACAAATATTCTCGCCAAATTTTACCAATCAAGTAACAAACGCCAGTAACCAGTCGATAACTACAAATGCAATTCATGGGCTTCGCAAATTCAAATTTACTTTCGACCAGTGTAATCATCTGTGAAAAATGAAAATCGGCAGGAGCTGAAATAAAAATTTTGAATTGACTATTCCCGTAAAAATGTTATCTCGTTTCAATTCAATTCTTTAAATTCTTTAACATCAACTTTCCCAGAGAACCCACATTTTATGAAGCCTTTAACTATTTTAAAAATAGACTGGGAAAGTACTGCACGAGTGAACCACTTTTTTTTTATCTTGGTAACACTTGGTAACAGAGAATCATAGTCATTGTCATAATCATAGTCAAGATGCGATGGTCCGGGCAAACTTTTGACGGTTTTTCACGTTTAGCAGCTGCACGTTTTGATACTGCTTGCAAGGCTTTCCGGTTTCACGGCATATTTATCAGGCACAAGTATGTACTTCCTTTGTCGCTTTACTTCGCACCTCGAAACAAGTCACGTTCGCGCTACGTAAATTTTGTTTTCATCTTGAGCGGGTGAAAATGTGTCAGTTGCGACATAATGTTACCAGACTTAACAAAATATTCATAGGCGACTTAACAGAAAAACATACAAAATGTTCATTTTTGGAAAATGGAGTGTACGTCACTTTTTCAGATTGCAGCAGTGTATTTGTTTGCCGTTCTTCGGTCACTCACACATTTGGACCTGAGAACCTCACCAAATGAAATAGTGCGCTCAAAATCTAGGCGATACAACTTCATAGTTAATAAACCTATGCCCTATGCTAAAGCATCGTATAAGCTAGCCGACACCCAAACAAGTCCATGAATGTACAAGAGAACAATCATCACTTCATCGTTGCCAGATTTATTTACTCCAATAATTATTGAAGTTTGTCAACATGACCAAATTAACCAGAAAAAAAAACTTTGAAAAAGGTTGTGCAAGCTTTTTTTACATGCCTAGTGGTGTGTAAATAATTTAAAACTTATACATTATCATAATCATGGATACATCATAAACATGTATTAAGATATAAAATAAACATTTTGTCAAGTCTGGCAACATTATATATATATATATAGCAGCTGACACAATGTACCACCTCATTTTCACCTACCCAAGATGATTAACAAAATTTATGTAGCGCGAACGTGACTTGTTACAAAGTGCGAAGTGAAGTGACCAAAAAAGTACATAATTGTGCCTGATGGATGTGCTGTGGAACCGGAAAGTCCAGCGTGCAGCGTACCAAAACGTGAACCTGCCAAACGTGGACAACCGTCGAAAGTTTTTCCGGAGCACCACATCTTTGATTACTCGTATCACAGCAATGGCTAAAACAATCGAATGAAAGTGTTACCGAGGGAAAAAAATATACAAAAGTTTTTCCGGAGCACCACATCTTTGATTACTCGTATCACAGCAATGGCTAAAACAATCGAATGAAAGTGTTACCGAGGGAAAAAATGTGATTCTTTAGTCCGAACCGGAACCACACGTGTAGCGCTTTTTTCAATTTTTTGTTATCGAGCTTTCATAAAATATGGGTTCTTTGGGAAAGTTAACGTTAAGAATGAATCGCGTTGGATTCCAATTTCAAAACTCCACAGCAAATTCAGGGTACTTAACTTCAAAAGCAAATGACAGGCAACAGCGAAAAGCAGTGTTCACCTTTGTTCACTTCAAGCATACCTTCATCGGGGGTGACAATGGATCAAATGAAGGTGAGAAAGGGTCAATGTTTTAAGAACCGTTATCCGGGGGAACATTGATCATTTTTTAAAATTGTTTTGTGAATATTTCAATATTTTTCATATTTTTAAAACGAGTGCTGCTACATGTAGAAAGTATAAGGCTGCTGTTGTTTATTTTTTTTAATAATTTTAAACTTATTTAAAAAAAATGTCGATTTTCTTGATTTTTCAATTTGGGGTAACTTTGATCACCAAACATTTTGATCATTTATCTATTGAAAATTATATTTAAAAATAAAAGAAAAACGTCTCTTAAAGCGAATTGATGGAGCATGAGCATGAGCATGAGCAGGATAACCGTACAATTCGTAGTTGCTACTCCGTGATTGACTAGAACTTGCGAAATTGCACAGGGAACCAATTGAATGGAGCTTGGGTTTAGCTATCATTCTCAATGTGCAAATTTCGGAAATTCAATGCATTTTACTAAGTCAATTACGGCGCTGGCCACGTCCTTACGGTCATCAAGGGAAGGAAGGATTATTAGTTCAACTCTCGTTGCTACTAGAGACCGAGTATACCTCTGCATCTCCACGATAGTCTTAGGATAGGATATTGTGTTAGTACGAAGGGATATATTATCTGGATTCACTTTGGTAAGTGATGCGATCTATGGGATAGGAATATATGAATGAGAATTAGAAGTACTAGAGTAATGAGAAAGTATTAAAGTGAATTCTAATGGGATTCATTTTTTACAATTAGAATTTGAATGCTATTGGATTCTAATACCACGCACACGTCTACCACACCATCGCTACCCGCACATCAACCTCACACATTCTTACTTGTATGAGGCCTGCACGAGCATAGCGACCGTATATAGCGTTCGTATGCGGTACAAATGAATACCAATCTATTTTTACATTTTATTTACTGCTACTAAGTAACAGGCAGCTTTTTATAACAATTCTATATTTAGAATCATACTTGCTAGCAATGAGAATTTGATTTGCAAAGAGATTGAGTTATATGATTAACGAAATTATCTAATAGGAAATTGGAAAGGGCCAGGGATCAAACCCTTAATCTCCTGCTTATGAGGCAGAAGCAGTGACACAAGGCCACCAAGCACCCTTTACATCTCTTAAAGCGAATTGATGTAGATGAAAAAAATAGAAGAACTAATTAAATTAATTTACGATAATATCGAACTTTTTATTGAAGGCTCGAACTCGGGTTGAGAAAAATCAAATATTCAAAAAATCGAGGATGATCAAACTCACTCACGATCTTACTTTTAAATTATCAAGTGATAAAAACTCGCTAGCGATCAAGAATCGTTTGAAAATCGTATCTTGATTTGAAGCCCTTACCGTTACATTTTGAACACTTTTTCCTTACTACCATGAAACCATAACGCCAAATAGAAGATATAACGAAACTGTTGAGAATTAGCTGATCATAGTAAAGATTAATGTTTGATTAAAAACCTGTGTTTATTATCGTTTGAGTACATAACTTGAGAAGTTGTCGCTGGCGACAACTCGCCTACTGTTTTCACGTGAAAAGTTTTCATATGAAAATTGCAATCATTATCGTCTGATAATGATTCAGCACAACATTGGCTCGGAGATCCATAGTGTTATCGACTCAGCTAGACGAACTGGGTAAATGTCTATCTGATGTGTGTGTATTTTGTGTGTATGGATGTAGCAATCCTTACCCGATATTCTCGTAAGTTGCATTGAATTTTATAACTACCGGTAATTTATGGTAAGACGGTAATAGAGCAATACCTGTGATAACTTTCTAATTTTCAACGTTATTTATGCAAACTTTGTGTTATTTGGTAGTCCAAAAAGTCGCAAATGCATTGCCTGTGAGTGTTTATTCATTTACTAGCAGACCCGAAGAACTTCGTTTCGCCTAAAATTGATTTATTCTCTGATTAGTTCTCGAGTTATGCAGAAATTTCTGTTTCATTTGTATGAGAGCCCCTCTTTCCAAAAGTGGGAGGGGTCTCGAAACATTCTAAGGCCCCAAAAACCCCTGCATACAAATTTTCACGCCGATCTGTTCAGTAGTTTCGGAGTCTATAAGGTTCAGACAGACAGAAATTCTTTTTTATGTATATAGATTATCAGACTAAGACCGGAGTGGCCTGTGCAGTGCATAAAACATGCCGCCAACCACGCAATCTGCGGAGGGTTCACAAATCGTCCTCCACTTGATCGCTGTGCACCTTGCCTTCTTGCTCCCGGATTTCTCTCCGACATTGAATGGATGGATTTTCCCAACAGCTGATGCAACTTGTGGTTCATTCCCCGAGCAAAGGCAGATAACTGAAATGATATCAAACTGATAACACGATTAGTTATCCTTATTATCATCTTGATATTTAGTTATCAATCATGTGATTAACTGATAACTGAATAATAACAAAATTTATTATCAATACAAATTTGGTATTTTCTTCTAAATTTCACGTCGTTCAGATACCAGATACATATTGTACCGCGCATAAAAAAATCTACTCATCCGCCCATTTTTCGACGCAACCAAAAATAAGCGCCAAATAGTCGCCTAAGAAAAACATACCTGTAGCAAAAAAGCTACTTTGATAATTTTGAAAATTTTACTGTCACGTGCTGGTTTGTGGCGAAGATTGCTTTGATAGCACGTGCTGCGGATAAATTTTCCAGATCTGAGGAAGCCTTGAAAAATTATCATGACAGTTGTCATTTTGTTCCAAGGCACTATACTAACTTCTGCTAAATGTACCCGACCTATGCTATGAATATGTGTGACAAGAACTGTTTTCAAACACTAAACTAAAATTTTCGTCTAAGCAGGCGGTGATTTTCCCCTTTACCAACGATTTGTTTATTTCTCTGTCAACAAAGCAATTTGCACAAAAGTTGAAATTTTCTTATTTGTTTTATACTATGTTTATTAACTTTACTTTCATTTCAGGTGTCGTTGAATAATGAAACATGTATCTGAGCACCAAGCGTTGTAGTAGTACTTAAAATGGCCTTGCAGCTCCCGGAACATATGATCCAAGGGCATGTGCTCATTCAGGAACGGTGAATAGTCTTGACTAACCGCAATATAATTCGTCTTGAGATTCACAGGGCTTATATATGGAGAAGTGGAAAATTTGTGTCGGATAATCAAGAAATTACAACGATGTAGTGTGTTGTGGAGAAAACAATCACTATTGACAATTTAAACCTAGGTTAGAAGGCAAAATATAAACCCGGGCAAGACCATCTGGAGTCAAACCTTCAATAGTCGATGTTGAAAGTACGGTCGACTCATGGGAATATCGAGTTGTGAAATATACAATCCTTTGGAAGCTGTTTGAATGGACCATCACATAGTAGCCCTAAAAATATTTTTTAACTAGTCGACAGTGTTTATATATGCATATGAAAACATAAAACATTCCACTGTGAAATACAAGGTTGTGGTTTAGTTTATTACCGATTACCAGCATGGCGCTAGTAGCAACCTAATGATTGACAATAAGAGAGAGAGAAACTGACCTAAGCCTATTATTTAATCGGCTACAACTGAAAAAACCCTGATTAATCCACCTAGCGGTGATGATGCCTTTCTCGCTCGTTCAAAAGGGTTGACAAACATATTAGAAAAGTCTTATATAACACTAAAAAGGGCCTATTTTTCACATTTGTGTATGGCAGCTTTACTAAATGCACAAAAACGATCCATAAATAACATCTGAATGTTCCATAAAACGCTACCTTAAATCCAAAAAATAATTCAGGCGTATCCATAAAGATTAATTTTAAGATCCATAACTAAGCTAAAAAATAAACCAAATAATTGGAAAATAAGTATGTACCATTAAATATGATCAAGAAAAACAATATCATTCCTGCTATTTTCCCATCATCCATTTGGAAAATGATCCATAGAAAACTACATTTTAATCCATAAAAATACAATTTTGCGCAATTTTTATCGTGATTATGATCCATAACTTCGGTAATATGATCCATAGTTTTGGATATATGATCCATAATATTGGTCATTTGACAAACTTTCGAGTGTTTCTTGTTTTGAAGTCAGAATCCAGCTTAGGCTTCTGGCACCCAATCAATAAGATAGCCTTTTTAAAATTATTGTTTTGAATAGTATGATACTTCATATAGATAAGAATTCATTTTTTGCTAATGAGCAGTTCCGTTTTTGTCATTGACATTCAACCAGTTTTCAACTAAGATTTACGAATTTGATCCGACTTAATAAAATCTAAAGAGAATTCTACTACGGTTACTTTTCTTCATATGGAGAGCATTTCGGAGTGATTAACCGAAGGTTTTATTAAAATTGATTCATATTAATTTGTTTTTGTATATATTATAATGAACTGATCTAAAATTATTTATCAGATCACTCTGTACAGGTAAACTATCCCTGTACAAAATCTGATAGATTACTCGTGACAGAGCTGGTCTAATACTTTATATCATACTGATTGCATACCTGATATTATTCTATCAGGAAATCAAAAATCGTTGATTGCCTTAGAATAATTTGTTATGGATTATAGCAAGGATGTTTTCGATCATTTAGTAATATAGGTTCGATAATTTAGTAGTTTGTCAATAACTCATTCCAGAGGTTAAATGTCGAAAAATATCCGCACCAGAAGTCCACCATAAAACACGTTTTAAAATTTAACTTCTGGTATGAGTAATCGACAAACTAAATGATCGAACATAGATTACTACATGATCCAAAACATGCTTGGATTGTAGAAAAGTTTGGACACATTTTCCATTGACTTGCCAAAAAGAAAATTTTCTTCAAATCCTTCCGAAACTCAGCTTCTCCCACATAATCCGAGTGCTATTTGAAATCTTCAAACAGATGTGTTGTCACTATGAATGGGGTTCCAATTAGACTAGCGAAGTCCAAGATTTAAGACTTATGTATAGCATGAATTAATTAACTATCAAAAACCACACCGAAGGTATACAAGCGAAAAGGTACGAATATAGTAAGTAGTTATAGAAAATCAAAACCATTTACTAAAATAAATTGTTTTATTTACAAACTAATTGTTAGACCAGCCATGTTTACATATACTGTGCAAATATGAATTATTTGCTGAAACACCAGGAAGAATGCATTACAGAGGATTCAAAATAAATGTTGAAATTGATTCTGAAGTTGCTTCCCTGCACACCAAAACATTATGAATATTATGCGACATATTTGAATGAATTGACACAAAAGCACATGACGTAAACTCAATCGTATATGTTTTTCAACGTCAGATGATTTAAATATGCCACGGAACCTAAAAACACAGCTCCAGGTGCGTTGCCGCACGATTTAATCGATGATAAGTGCAAATTGCATATAACCTGTTATACTTCGATCACCACTCATCCAAGAAGTAAAGATAGCTAAGGGGTAACATTCTAGGCTCTCACTCAGAGAGTTTGTGTTCGACGCTCATTCGGTTCTCATTTTTTTCAAAAACATATTTATAAATAATTTTTATTTTCTATAACTCAATACCAAATTTTTGAAACGACTTCTCTGCGATTGTAAACAAAGTTAAAAACATCGATTCGTCAAATCTGAGAGGTGAGAGCACTCCCACGCAATCCAGCACCACTAACATCGACAACAACAATCGAAATAATTAGACTTTCATGTTGCCAATCTAAAAGAAAATTAAATTTCAAATCCGAAAAATCTAACTATTTTCGGCTAAAATGTGTTTTAACATTTTAACAATCATTTTTAATTGACGCACTTCACCCTTGCCGGGGTGATCGGCCAATGGGGCGTGTTGCGTCCTTCTGCAATATTCATCCAACGGCAAGCGACTGAAGCGAATGCAGTGACGTTTTATTTTAGTATTATTTACTGTATTTCTTTCAAATTGATACATTCAAGGGGTAGACAAAATTCAGAAAAATATTCGCCCTGCCTTACGCCCTATGAATAAAAATTATTCCATTGTGTAATCAATGATATACTTAAAAGCTTTTAATGACAATTTATGGACTGGAAAATTAATTAAAAATGAAGATGGTACAAATATGCAATTATGTACAAATGCAATAAAGCAATTTTCAATATAATATAATATCATAATTATTATGATTTGCTTTTTTGCTAATTCCAAAAGACGAATTCGAGAACGTTTTTGTGGTATGGTAGAAGCTGTGGGAGTTTTTCTCCAAATCTCCCACAGCATACTCTACCACAAAAACGTTCTCGAATTCGTCTTTTGGAATCTGCAAAAAGCAAAACATAATAATTATGTTATTATATTATATAGTTGTTAAATCGATTGTTTAAATTCGAAATCATTTAAAAAAATTAAAATCAAATTTTATTCCATCATAACACTTTCTATCATTTTGCGAATGTTTCCTGAAATTTATTCAATTTACAAGCAGACATCGCAAGAAACATACACTCCCCTATGCTGCTCAAGCACTTCGGCGCCAACAGCACTTTTTTCGTGGTTCTTGTGACGACCGCCAGACGTCAAAATGATCTACTACCTATGTGCTTTCTTGCCTCATATAGGTATTTACTTCTATCAGTGCTAAAAATAGAACAGAAGCACGGCTTGCTGTACGCGCTGTACGGGCTGTGTACAATGCGATGCCTGATGCAAGCTGAAAATAAACAGTCAAAGCTTGTGTTGCTGATGCTACGATGCGATGCCGACCGATGCGCAGTGGCGGAAACCCGTACAAAGAAAGATTCGTTTTTTTCGCGAAGCTCATACATATTGTGAATGAGCTAATTGCTTAATTTGTTGATTGTAGCTTGTTAATTTAATTTTTGGTAACTTGGTGTTAAAAAGTTGATGCTGTAAAGCATCTCCTAAACAAATGTGTATGGGCAAATTAAATTCGAAAAATTCTTTTAGTCTGACATTTATATGGGGGCCCGCCACTGTGCGACGGCACATTGCCATCCCTTTTTAACGCGCATTCGTACGGGAGAGCGTTGAACAAAGCACGATGCATTTTGAAATTGCTATACATGAGTAGGGGAAAATACCTATTCTTGGCAGTCTAAGACATTCGCCAAATTGAATGATAAAAATAATGAATAATTACACTAAAACACAGGTCCAGTTTAACTGGTATACATTTGTATGCTCTTTCTTTGATGGTTGGTGTTCACTAAATATAACAGCTTTTACCACAAACTCAGTAAATTTAATATAAAGTAACAGGTTAACGTTTCTTCTGTTGGCATAGCAATTTCTATTATCAGCAATGAGTTTGCTCCCTTTAGCAACTAGACATGGAAGTAGAAAACTGGTAATGTATTGGTGCCAAATGCTGGTTGTTTATATTCTCCAGTAGTAAAATTCATTCATATTAATCGGCCGCACGCTCATCTCGCTTCACTCAATTTTGGAACAAACTTTATTGTTTATCAAAACTGGTTTAAAGCAAAACATGAATTTTTAGCCTTGGCATCAATTTTATGCCATGTAGACAGATAGGCAAAAGCATTTAAACACATTTTAAAACAAATTTAACCATTATGCGGCAAACTTTTACCATTTTCAACCTATTTGAATAATGTTGGCCATTTTAGAGAAGGGAATATATATGCTTTTTGTTCGCTGCCAAGATTTACATTTTTTGTCTTTTGTAGAGTCTTAGAGTTTTGTAATGACAAAAGTCTATCAACCAGTTTCAAATAAACAACTTGCTCTTTGCGGTCCTTACATGATATGTTTGTTTCATCAAAAAAAATCATGGTGGTTGTGTACAAGACACGACCGCTCGACATAACTACGTAAAACCAAATCTATACACATAAGAATGATTTTTTGTCTGTCTGCCCTTATAGACTAGGAAACGGCATGAACATTTGTATGCAGTGGTTTTTGGAAACGATGAAGATTCTTATGATGGTATTAGACCCCTACTCTTCTGGAAGGGGGACTCCCATACAAATCAAGTACAAATTTCTGCTTTAATCGAAAATTAATCTAAAAAATGGAATCCAAATTTGCGAATTTCGAATACTTAACCGTTTTTTAAATAATGTAACAAATATATAATTAATCAGTTTTAGGTGAAACGAAGCTGGTCGGTTCTAATAGTATAGTATATTAACAATATATTCCAACTCGTGAGTCTTCATATGTTGGATAATGGGCAGCACTGTTTTATCCAGCAGCTGGAGCCACCCCATTTATACACTACGTTTCACAGTTGAAAAATAGATAAGTAGGCAATTAATTATGGTTGAAATGTTCTCTGTAGGAACGGGATTTATTATGAATTTTTGATGAGCTTGGAAAGTATTGAAATTGCAAAAGGAAAAAGGTTCTGTCAGCCACATAAGGGTTAAAATACTACGGTGTTGCTATCACTTTTGATATAATTCATGGTCTGCGTAAATATAATTCATTGTAATCTGAATAGAAGCATTTGTATGTTAACACTTTTTTTTAAATAAATGCCATTGCCGGATTTTTTGTTCGTATTTTTCCTAAAATCAAATCACATAGAATTGTGATATCTTTTTAGCGTGTGTTTGATATGCTCACAAACACATTCTCCGCTCTATTCCGAAGTGTGGTGCTGCCAAAGAAAATGAACAGTCTCGATTTTATTTAGTGAAACATAAAGCAAATATTGCATAAATTTGCTCTTTGTGGTGATAATCAAGTGGTGATAAAGTGTAAAAAGTAGTTTACGTACCTAATTTGTCGTGTCATACGCAATAAAGAGGAGAAACAGGCGATCCAAAAAAGTAAGTAACAGTTTGCTTTTCATAGGCTGCTTTCTTTGACAATGCAATAATGGCAAGGATTTCGTAGGTGCAAATTTGTTTCGGTGATTAACACATCAAATCTTGTTACTTCTACACAAACAACTTATTTAAATGAAAGCTTAGACTTGAAATTGTGTGATTGAATCAAAATTATGTTCATAAATAGTGTATGTTTGCTGGAAAACGCAAATATTGTTGAGGGTGCCAACAACTGTCGCACCCTGCCAAAGCTGTATTCTACCCTATGTGATATAGGGTATTTGTGTTTTTCTTAGCGCATGACTTAGCGCATTAGCAATAAGACATGAGAAAAGTTATGAATGACGTTCAACATAGGAGAGGATTTTCAATTACTGAACGGATATCGTTTAACGGATATTTGTAATTTCCATAGGGCACCCGTACCTTGAGTGTAGGTAGTGGGTTCTTATTATATATTTCCCATTATTATCCACATATGTTTCATTTCGTTGCGGTATGATGTAATTATGCTAACACACCAATATAATTTTTCATAACAAAATTGACTTCCTCACATCAATGGTGAAGCAACTTTTACGAAGCTATTTTGAATAATTGGTTAGGTGAAATAAATCTTATTTTAAAATCAATATTTTATCTATTAGTTAATGTAATGAAACTGTTTATTTTCAATCACGAAACGTGCACTTCAAGAATAGTTGGGAAATCCAAACCACTATTCACTTAGATCGTAGTGCAATTTGCACCAGTTCTGATCAATCACGGAGTAGCAACCATTGATATGTACAGTCAGTCTAAGCTAAGCTGAAACTGTATAGTTTCAATCAACAAACGATAAAAACAAATATTTTCTTTTCTCAATTCATTAATATTTCCAGTATAGGAACATTTACCCTAGCAGGATAAACTCTAATGCTATATAGAAGCAATAAACATATCTCCAATTCGATGATTTATGTTTGCATGTATCTTCTCACATGTTAAGAGTATTGATGGTGCTGTGGTATAGTATGCGCTTCCCACCCCAGAGATCACGAGTTCGAATCCGAGGTAGGGCGTTTTGCTTTTTTTTTGCACGTGAAAACAGTTTTTTCGCCATAACTTCGGAACGCAATGTCCGATGGATCTAATTTTCAATAGCAAACAATGGGATTGAATTCTACGTCGAATGGAACTTGTTGCGAGCAAATTGGATAATGCTAAGTACCAAAAAGTGTGTCTCACATTTTTGTACACACACACACACACACACACACACACACACACACACACACACACACACACACACACATACATACACACATACAGACATCACCTCAATTCGTCGAACTGAGTCGATTGGTATATAACACTATGGGTCCCCGGGCCTTCTATCAAAAGTTCGGTTTTGGAGTGATCCTATAGCCTTTACGCATACTTTGTATACGAGAAAGGCAAAAATGTATTCAATGAAAGGATGATGAACCGTATTTATCCTAATTGATTGCCGATTCGCTATTTTGAATTAAATTCTGGTAGTTCAACCAAAATGATAACAATTCTAGTTATCAATATAACTGGATAATTAATTTTGTTATTAATAAGTTATTCTGCTTTGCACCCTGCACGTGTCCAGCCTTACTCATATTGCATCATGATTTGATTATAAATAGTCTCCAGTAAATGCAAGATTGTTGAAAGCGTAGTGCTCTTCTCTTCTGCTCCTTAAGAAAGCGCGATTGGGTGAGTGCCTAGAGACAACGCCGTACAATCACTGGATTCGAGTTCGATTCCAAGTTAATGCCAACATTTTTTTCAATGCGTAACGAAGTCGGCAAAGAAGATTTAACTATTTTGGTCGATAAAACAGTGATGGCTGATAACTAAATAATAACTAAATCAGTTATTTGAGTAAATAACATGTATAACAAAATGTGTTATCAATATGGTATCAGTGATAACCTAATTTGTTTTCATGTAGTTATTTCAGGAACAAAATTCTGGTATCATTTTTGTTATGTTGGCTCTTAATTCAGCCAAAATGATAACAAGTTCAGTTATCAATATGTTCGATAACCGGATAATAGAATTTGTTATCAATTAGTTATTCATTTTTGCTCGGGTTGCCTCCTCCACGTACCGTCCACCATCTGCACCCCACCATAGATGGTACGCAGCACTTTGCTTTCGGAAACTCCCTGTGCGCGTTGGTCCTACCGAACTACCGGTCTAATAAGCCACGGTGTGTCTGTGACCGTTATTAACGAAAAAAAATGTCCATCCATTCTGAACTCGCCTTTCGTCTGCTATGAAAATTTCAAAATATTTCATCTAGGGTATCGAAAGTTATAGCAGTTACAAATTTTAAGATTTTTGCGTTCGATATTTAACTAATATGCAACCATATATGGTGTATGTCCCTATATCCATCTCAATAAGCAAGCTAACATATCATAATCGTCTACTATGTGATAAACACAAAAATAAATATCAAAACCGTGATTGCTCACAATCGATGAATTATCTGCATTTAGAAAATGATGCAATTTTCTTCCACAATTAAACTTATAATCGTTTAAAACTACCATCGAATTGAACATATTCTCGCGTGATTTTTGATCTGAAGAAAATAACTTTGTCTATTGTGCTGAGGTGAAAATATTGCAACAAATTTTAAACTAGCCTAGATATTAGCAAAACAGAGCGTAATGAAAGAGAGTTTCTCATTTGGACTTACGACGTTTTCAAAAATCACGCGAGATATATTCATCCCACCGTAAAATTTTCATCTCAATTGAATTGCGACTAGTGAACCGATTTCCGTCTTATTTTTAATTGCTCAAAATTTACTTCACACTACTGTAGCTCTTGCACAGACTCATATAGGTATATTCTTATAACGCACATTTAAACGATTTTCTTGAATGCAAATGACATTATCAATTGATTTATTTATCTTATTCCAAAGCAAAGACCGACAACAACAAAGTTCATGAAGTAATTTAAAGCAGAGTGTGAAAATTTTTGGTGACGTTCATCTCTCTTCACTTGTCAGCTCACTTCCAGACACATTCATAGTCGGCTCTGGACTGTCAATATTCGATTGAATATTAGTCATTGAATATTTATGTACGTTCTACAAATTGATAAATTATCTGAAATCTGAACAAGTTTTAAATGAGTAAAGTAGTTTATCACATAGAACTGAATCCGATTTTCATCCACGAGGCACTTTCAACGGTAAACATCAATATAAACAATGCTAATTATGTTTTTTCCTGCACATTGTAAGCACATTCAGTGACAGCCGAATGAATGAATTGGTGGAGTAGTCGTCTGACTATGTCATTCTATGTTTTGAATAGTCATGCGATGTTTGTCAAAATTCGGACTGAAATTGCTTCATGAAGATGAATATTTGATGCTCTGATTTAAAGATATGTCTATCTCCAACAAGCACTCACACATGGCCGGGTTGCGCATGCGCATCGCGATGCCGTGCAAGCAAGCTGGCTGTGACGCCAAAGTTAAAAAAAAAATGAACTGTGCGCACAATTTATTTTGTCCACTTTTGTTTGAAAATCATATAAATTTTTGTATGAAAAATCAGCTATTCCATGGAAAACACATATACCATATCTCTGTTTTTCGCAATATTTAGTAGAAACATTCTTTTTCGAAAATGAATAAACTCACTTTTTTTGTTTTGTCCGATACACTAATCTCGATCCAGGGTGGTCGAAAAAATCAACATTTTTGAAAAAATATTTTTTAAAACATAATTTTTGAACTACTAGACCGATTATCAATGTTCATGGAATCACCTGTAGTCATTGGAGACCCTCACTTAGAAACTGCGAAAATGGAATTGTTCTGCGAATCAACTTGAATTTTATGGTTTCGTTTTTCGCCACAAAAGTAGCGCTCTTAAGCATTTATTTTATGTACCTTATATACCTTGAAAATCGGTCCAGTGGTTAAAATGTCAAAATGATTTTACTTTTCCACACGAGTTGATTTAAATATTTTAGGTAAAGAACGATTCTTTGTGGACTTTGTGGCCGGCGATGTCAATCATGACGCATGTGATATGGAGCGTGGGTTCGATTCCTGCTCTGGTAAGAAGGGAACTATTCGTGATCGAAAAATTCTTCACCGGTCTACTGAGTATTATGTGTCCTGTCCGTTGTCTAGGTGTTCAGTCTATACGACCTCTGGCTACGACTGTGTTTCTGTCTTTTATTCTACCGAATATTGAGAAAATCCTATAGATGGTATAAGTGTTCACATGAAATTCCTTATTTTTCGTACAAAACTAATATTATCATCAAACAAAAGTGGACAAAGATGGACAAATGAAATACCATGGATTTGATGGGCCTGCATGTATACTTTCAGAATACGATTGAAATTTTTGCTAATATTTGCTACTAGCTGCAGTACAATGCTCAGAAAAATATCACTTTTTCATGTAAAAACGCTCATAATATGCTTGAAAATGAAGCTATCAACCATCTTATGTAACCAAAAGATGCGCTTTCCAAAGACCGTGAAACGATGCTTGGACAGTTTTTGAAAATATTTTGAATTGGTGAAAGTGGAAGCTAAAAACTATTTTTTCGGAGCCACCCTATCTAAATTTAGTAATTTTTTCATAGAACATTACCTATATGAGATAAAATAAATGTTTATTTAGCAAAAATGCTTAGAATTAAATTCTCTATAACTTTGTAGAATAATGTGATCTCCTAAATCAAAAGGTTAAAAAAATTGATTTTCAAAAAAAGTCACAAAAGGGCCACCCTAATGGCAACTTATACCAAAAATAGATCTTTTCTTGTAGATCATTTCTTCTGAAGACGTCAAAACTCTGGCACCGATAGTTTTCGAGTTATCGATTTATGTCGTGAAATTTTAAGAATCTTACCATTGTGCACAGCTTTGACAGAAGGTAGCCAGGTTGAAGTTGTGGGGATGTAATTCATCGTAGATAATCCTTTCGCAACCTGCCAAGCCTAGCGACTTGCAGTTCCATGTTCCAAACTCCCAATCGTGATCCTTTGTTCATCGCCCAGGTCGTTGCCGATTGTATCGAGTCGTATTATCTTCTGTGTCGTTTGTAATGGTTGTTTTGAAAAGCGGCATACTGAACCTGCACAAACCTCCTGTCTCTTCGGAGGGCCGTCGTGTCAGGTTTGTTTAGCGTCCCACCTAACACCAGGACTTAAGCTTGTGCGCTTTGAGCGGCACACGGTCGCTTTGGCAACTTGCGGATACTTGCTGCTTCTTATAGAAGTTAAACAGAGCCCACTGTCAAACCCCACCACATCCTAGGCAGACAATACCACTCGCAGATGGCCTGGGGAGGGATCGTCAATCCCTTGGACATAGTCCCTGCTGCCCCCTCATGAGATATCAACAAATTAAAGGGGCTATAAGGTTTTTAATTTATAAATAATTTATCCTCCCAGGTAACCGTAAGCATTCAAATAACCTGTACGTGCGACTATAACGCTATCACAGAGTTAACAAGCTCTATGCTGGTTCCACAATAGCGTTATATAGCCGAAAAGGCAAAATATAGTGCTAATGGATACCTGGGATATTCTGCTCATATACTTAGAAGCAAGCTTTTAAACCATTGAAATAAAAATGGATAGAAGAAGTTGAAATTCAAAATCAAAAACAAATGGTTACCCAACAAACGCGGAGTTTCTGGCGTGGCGTTTGCGTGGTAGATCATAATTGCACCAAATGGGAATTACGAATCATAAAGTAAGATTAGCGGAATACCAATCGAAAAGATCGCTTCTCAAGCTGCGTATTGAGCTTTAGTTCAGTCAATTAGTCTGCTGCAATTCAAATAATTAGTTAAAAAATAGCAACACAAATTTGATCCTTTGATTTTAAATCAGATTTCAATTCAGCATGTGTTGATTCGTTTCATTAGTTTATCATATTTTTAGTAGTTTTTAATGTGTTTATGTGAAACACTTCAAAAGTGGTGGCTTTCGTACTCCTCTATCAACGCTAATCTTTTAATTTGCATTCGATTCCTTTTTTTGAAGACTTTTTCATATACTGCGGTGCTTAAATGTACGGATGTTGATGCCTGACGGTATTTTGATGTTTCGAGAATTCTTTAGAATTTCCAAGCGAAGCTCTTTGTATTTCTCAAGAAAAATTGTTTTGAATTTCTGCGGAAAATTATTCGGAATTTACATGATCAATTTTCCAGAATTTTCTCGAGGAATGATTCCAAATTTCTACAGAAAAATGTTTGGAATATTCTTGGAAAGTTCAATCAGGAATAGCAAAATGGAATGCGATTCAGATAAGATCATCTTGAGCAAAGTGAGAGTTGTGGGATGAGGCGTGAAGCAAAGTAGCGCGACTGTCTATGAATCTCCGAACATTCCACCTATCGCTAGAACTGTTCTCATACGCCGAATAACATAATAGCAGGTGGAAATCGCTGTTATTCTGCCTGTCTTGGTAAGAGTAGTCAACACCCTACTAACCAAGCCTTTCCTGGGTCGATGTTGTGCAAAATAACAGCGATTTCAACAATGTGCGCTTCATTGCTGTGCTCCCTCTTTACTTAAAGTTTTGGATGTTGTACTCACCGATATCTAATGAAAACGGCTTTCAACTTTTTTGGCCAAAGGACCAGTTTGGCCGAACGATATTTTCGGCCGTATGTCCACTTCGGCTAATGAAATTTTGGGTCAGATTGGTTTTAGCCTAACGGTTTGTTCTGAAGGATGACATATACGGCCTTGTGGCACTCCTGTTGTTTGACCTAGATATAAAAAGTCATTTGTTCAAATGCCACATTGCCGAAAAACACGCCAATCCGAAAGTAATCGAGCAAAATTTTAATTGGCCGAATTGAACGTTTATCCAAAACGGTTATTAGGTCAAAAATTTCACTTGGTCGAAAGTGAAATTCGGCCGATCTAATGATTTGCTTAGCTTAGATCATTCGACAAAACTAATAATTTGACCGAAAAAGTTGTTCGCTCTAACAGATCATTTGGATGAAAATGCCGTTGAGCCAAGGGGGAAGGGTCGTTTGGCCGAGAGCCATTTGGCTCAATGCCACTAGGCCGAATGCCACTAGGCCAAAAAAGTTTTGGCACTCAAAGCACAGTGGGGTACAGTGTAAATTAAAGTAAACAATATCTGTAAAAAGTTTGGTGAGATTCTTGGTGGTTGAAAGTAAAGTTCAGTGGGTGAATCGACACTAGGGATTAAAAAAAAGTGGCTTCAGAAGAAAAGACCATGGATGATTGGCAACAGAAGAAGCAAAATGTAGTGGATTCCGTAGCGCTGTTGGAACACTACGTGAAAAGCTTCAAAAAAGAAGAAAACCAGAAGAAACAGGTAGGAGCTTGGGCAGAGAAGCTGGAGCGTTTCTACGACGAGTTTCACCAGGTGACTGTCAAGTTGGAGGCGTTATCTACGGAGAAGGTTCCATTGATTTGAAAGGTGAGCGACAGAAATTCGACAGTAGATACTATGCTCTACGAGCATTTTACCAAGAACAATTACCCAAAACCGCCAGTTCCCTTCCCCAAAACCAGTCGCTACTTGTGAAGCCGTTGAGCATACGACTTCCAGAAATAAATCTACCCAAATTTAGCGGCCGTCTGGCCGTCTGGTGCGTCTTTCGGGATTCGTTCCAATCTGCGGTGGGTTCACGGAGCGACATTGGGTCCGTTGAGAAGCTACATTATTTGAAGGGTCTTGTTGAAGGTGAAGCTGCGCGTATTCTCGATCCAATCAAGGTTTGTGAACAGGGTAACAAGGATGCATGGCGTGCGCTCAAGCTACGCTTCGAAAATAAACGGCAGCTGATCAAGTGCCATATAAAAACACTGTTCGACACTCCCGTGATGCGCACAGAGTCAGCCGAGGAGCTGCTCGCGCTAGTTGATGGAGTTCGCTTCTGGTTTATTTGCTGACAATCCGCCTTGACCCTTGTACGCTCCGTGAATGGGAAAATCATTGTACTAGGCTTGACACGGACAACATCGCCTCTGTTCTGGTCGGAATCGCTTCAGCATCCGCTGACGACTCGACATCCATGCCGCCGTATATTCAAATGATGAATTTTCTTCAAAAGTACGCACGTGTCTTGCATGCAGTTTCACCAGCTTCTTTCGTTCCTTCTCCTCGCCCCAAGCCCAAGCCTCAGGCGAAATCAGCAGCTTTTCCGGTAGCAACGCATCCGAAGAACTCATTCACTCTCTCAGCTGGTAATCATTCAACCGATCCCGAAAGGCAGTGGCCAGACCCATTATCTGTATCATTGTCCAGACTTCCAAAAGCTCGATGTTAGCCAGTGAACTGAATTGGTACGATCCAAAAACATTTGCATAAATTCCCTGCGATCGCGTCTCATTTCGCCCGAATTGTACGGGCACTCGCTGCCGAGTCTTTTCCAGCAAACACCACACGCTGCTGCATACTGACAACGGTGACATTCAGCCCAACTTCGTTAGCCAGTCCAATGAATCCACGTGTTGCGTTGCTTTCGAGCAAGTCTGTCCGAGTCCGTGCATAAATTTCGCTGAGTGTGTCGAGCAAGCTTCCACCCAGGAAACATCATCGTCTACAACTTCCAACAACTATGCGCCCCAAGATCAAGATAATGCACAGTGCACTTCCGTCTCACAATCCCAAGCTTCAATTGCTGGCATCGTCTACCTTCTGACGATGTTGACAAGAACATTTGCAACAGCAAAGGTCGCATTATTACTGTCCGTTGTTTATTGGATTGTGCATCCCAGCGAAACTTCATATCGGCTGCACTGTGTGAAAAGCTTCAATTACCAAAACGTCGGTTATCGCAACCAATAACGATAAGCGGGATTGGAAAAGCGACAACGATAGTGGAGCACGAAGCTTGCGTGAGCATTTTCTCCCGTGTTTCAACATTTTCCGTAAAAGGTTCGATGCTAGTCCTTCCATCAATCACCGTGAAGCTCCCGCAGTTTTCCGTTGACGTTTGACAATGGCCTATTCCGCAGCACGTCAACCTCGCTGATCAATGATCATACATTCGCGGTAACTCGGGATATTGACATGATTCTAGGAGCTGCTATTTTTTTTCCGTGTTCTTCGCGGCCGAATCTTTCTCGGCAACGATCTACCGCTACTCCAGAACACCGAATTTGGGTGGATTGTGCCTGGAGATTGTACGCTAGAAGACCCCTGTAGATGTCAGTTCAGTAACCCATGCGCAATCGACGAGCTGGTCAACCATTTTTGACAGTTGGAGGAAGTACAGAATGCAAAAGGGTGGTCTCCGTCCGAGCTGTATTGCGAGGAACATTTCGTAGAGTACCGAATACCGTGCGAAATGCATGCGTAGTTAAGGTCCGAAAGCGTGAAGAACTGTTTTCAAGGATTGAGGACAACTGGTACAATGCTACCCGGCGTTTCTATTCCTAGAACGGTCGCTCGCCCAGAATCCTGAGAAGCACGCCATGTACCAGAAGTTCATTCACGAGTATTTGGCACTCGGACACATGCAGGTGGTTGACCCAAACGAACAATACACCAAACCTCGATACTACCTTCCCCACCACGCAGTGATCAAGATGGACAGTACCACCAGCAAGCTGCGAACCGTTTTGATGCGTCTTGTCCGTCGAAATCTGGTCTATCGCTCATCGATGTTCTGCTTGCCGGTCCCACTATCCAAGACAGTAGAGTTCATTCATCGTATCCACCGAGGTATGGAGAAAAATGACCCTTTCGGCAAAATTACTCTTTCGGCCAAATTACCCGTTCGGCAAATTGACTTCGGCCAGATGGGCTTCTGCCTAATGGTTTGTTCGGCCTAGTGGCATTCGGCCAAATGGCTTTTGGCCGAATGGGCTTCGGCCAAATGAACCTTTCCCGATTTATATTCCCACAATTCAGCATCTTTTGGAAAGCCATGGAACGATTTTTCCAGCGTAACACCTTGTCTATTGGAACACCAATAAAACTCGCACTTGTGACCCATTTTGTTGTCATTCATTTACGATTCTATTCTTTGTTGACATTTGATTAGCGATGACGTATATCGACCACGATACGTTCGTGGGTGGCGATGCCAGCGCCACCACGATGTTGCCAAGTGTTTTATTATGAAAAGGCAGTTAAATTTCTTACACACTCTCTAAGCTAGCCTGTTCTGTCTGTTCTCTGTGCTAATTTTAAGCTAAAATAGTGTAAAAACTTGGGGGAAATGTCTTGTTTTGCTATATAACGGTCAAATATTCATTTTTTCTCAGAAATCTACCTAATTTTCAATGTTTCAGAAAATGTGTGATTTATTCTTCAGAAATTTGAGAAATTGCTACACGAACAGCTTTGGAAATTTTTACCAGGATTCTTCTGAAAATCGAAGTTTTTCTTCAACAACATCTCACGGATTTTTTTTTAGTTTTCCTCCAGTAAGACCATTGGGTAATTCACATATTACATCGAAACTTTATTCAAGAATTCATCTGAAAAATCATCCAGGGATTCAAACCAGAAATTCATTAACGATTTTCTCCGAGAATTTCTCCAATAAATTTTCCAGGAATTGCTTCATCAAATCTTTCAGGACCACCCAGGGGCTGGGTGGGTGGTAAGTTTCGAGAAATACCATGTGTAATTCGAAAGGCAATCAAAGAGAACTTACCAAGTAACTTATTTTGAATAGATTTGGCTACAGCAACTTAAATGTGACCAAATTTGGTCACATATAAGTAGCGGCAATCAACTTGCAACAAGTGCGGTACTCGGTTTCTGAAGAGTCCTCGCAGAAATTTATGAAAAGTTTTTGAAGAATTTCTGAAGGAAATTCTAGACGAACTTATATTTTTCCAGGAATTACTGGATGAACATTCAGAGCTATTTCTGGCGAAAGCTCCCGAGGAATTTCAGGAGGATTTTTCGGAAAAATCCCTGGCAGAACTTCTTAAGGAACTCCTGGAGACACTTCGGTAGAACTCCTGGAGGAACTTTCAGAGGAACTTCTGCACAGACTTCCATTGAAATTCTTTAGACTTCGACAAACTTCTAGAGGAAGTCCTGGAATAACCTCCGGTGCAACATCCATAGGAAGTTCCCGAGTAGTTCGAGGAGGATTTCCCATAGGTATTCTTGGAGAAATTTCTGGAGGAATTCCAGGAAGAACTTTTGGTTGGATTTCTGGACGAACTTTCCGGAGAATTTCTGAACAAACTTCCGGAGGAAGTTTAAGAGGAACCTTTAGAGGAATTTTCAAAGGAACTTCCGGAAAAATAACTTATGGAGCAAATCCTGGTAACTTCTGGAGGATCATTCATAGAAATTCCCGAAGAAAGCACCGTCCAAGAGATTTCTCGTAGGCATTCCTGGATGAATTTTCGGATTCATTCTTGAAAGAACTTCTGAAGGAAGTCTCAGAAGAACTTCCAGAGAAATATGTGGACGAATTTTCGAAAAAAATATTCTAAACGACCTTTCGGAGAAATTTCTTAACAAACCTTCGGAGGGTTTCCTGTAGGAAATCCTGAAATAGCACCCATAAGAAAGCCTGCAGAAACTTGCGGAAGATATAATGGAGAAATTTCCGAAGGGATCACTCGAAGAACATAAAGAGGAATCCATAGATTATGTTCCCGAAGAATTCCTTGAGGAACTTCCGTAGGAACTCCTAGAGAAACTTCCGGAAGAAATTCTGGAAGAAATTCCGGAATTCAAAGAGGAAATTCCGGTAGAACTCCTGAAGGAACTTCCTAAAAAAAATCTGGAGGAACTACTGAAAAAATTGCTGGAGGAACTTCCGGAGGAGTTGCTGGAGAAGCTTCCGGAAGAATTCCTGGAGGAACTTCCTGAGTAATTCATGGAGGATCTTTCGGAGGAATTTCCAGAGGAATTCTTGGAGGAACTTCCGGAAGAATTTCTGGAGGAACTTCTGAAGAACTACTGAAAAAATTTTTAGTGAATTTCTGGAGAAGCCTCCGATAAAATCCGGAAAAGTTTTGAGGCATGAAATTAGCCAACGCCGACTCACGCCGCCATTAGAATTTCAATCGGCAGACAGGTCTAGTAAAAATGTCAATTATTGGTCTATGTCGACCCCGAGGACCCGAATGATTTTCCGGTTGGAGACTGTTTCACTGCCTAGCTTTATAGCTGGTCCCGCTGGCTGATGACGACTGTAGCAGATGTGCCCATGGACTCATTTTGTGGCGTTCATGCTAAAAGCGACGGATAAAACCCAACGATAAATGGTAGGTACTCATCGCCGCTTGGGTTCTAATTTTAGTCCGACCAGGCGTACTGCCGACCACGACCAAAAGTGTATGGTCGGCATAGATGAATAGGTACACATTTGTGGGCAAGACTCCGAAAACCCTGTCCATGGCAATGAAAAATAACGTCACTGCTAGGACCGACCCTTCCCGAGCAGCACATATAAGGAAAAAAATGTTGAAGCAACTTTATAGTGACCAAATCTGGTCACATGTGAGTTGTCGTAACCCATGTGGAACACGCACGCTGCTAGGGTTGGGGGGCGCCAGTCTCTTCGGGGAACTCATCAGATGCGGTGCTGCATGGAAGGTCCGTCAAGTGAGAAAGTTTTTTTTTTTATGAATGATTCCCCATACTTGTAGTTTACGCAGGACCAGAGGTGTCCAGGTCCTACTAAATGCTTTGGCAATGTCAAGTGAAACCAGGTCAACATGCCATCGTTGTACGCTTCTTGGAGCACGCTGTCCAGGTTGCCAAAGTATGTGCAAGTGCCATACCCAGGGCGAAAAGCATATCGTTGAAAGTCGAACCAACCATCGGCTTCCAGTTTCTCACGGAGTTGGCGGTTGACCATACTCTCCCCGGTCTTTGAGGCACAGGTGAGCGAAATCGGTCTAAACTTGGTGGCATCCAGACTCGCCACGTTGTTTTTTGGGACTGGGACCACGAAACTTTTCCTCCACTTGTACAATAGGAAAAAAGGAGGTATTTTTGGCCAAAATTATGAATCCTGCAATAAACAGTGGTATTCATCATAAAACATAGATAGAAAGAAAAATATTTTTTCTGAGCCTTCAATAGGGTATGGGGCCAATTTTCGGCATAGTATCGATTTTTGTCATATTCTACAAAACCAACGGAATTTGGTCACTGTTTGGCTTGCAATAAGCCTGTTTGATGCTGGATAAAATACTAATGGTCATATAAACTGTATATTCGTGGCACAGACAAATGGACGCAACACAGATCTCCTAAAATTATCAATAAAGCACTATCAGCTTCTGGTGTTGAAAATTCACTAAGTAGAACTTATTGAACAAAGGAGGGTAGAACAGCGTCATATTGTGATTAGCGTCATATTGTGACATCAATAAAACGGAATTTCATTTATTTGATATATCATTGAGATTTCTTACATAATTATAAAACGAGCAATGGGTAATGTTTTCAACATAACGCGAGTAGACGTAGGACTTGTATAAACATAACGTATTTACATTTAACTTCTAAATTTTGGATCTATGGAGTTTGATTATAGGTATTGATATTGGAAACGACAACTTCCATGCTGTGTAGAATTATTAGTAATTTATTTATTCAAAACTTCTGGAAATAAAACTAATAATTAAATACATAATTAGAATTGCTTTGTTTCTAACTATTAAGCCCTTATTTACTCCAGCAAATGTAGGACATTTGGAGATTTCTTATTGACCCGTTGCCCTCGCTTCCTCAGCCATCATCGGCCTCTAGCCGTGAACTCCGAGCGATGCGATGGGCGATTGCATCCATCGCAACCGACACCACTGCATCCGACCGTCATCAAGCACAGAATGACGAAAAAATGCGCCCACTTTTTTCATGTATATTCGCAGACCCACCGGCAGTTCTACCGCTGGTGACTGCATGCTGTCGCTGTATAGGTAAACACAGCGAACGAACGAACAAACGAACGAACGAAACGAAGATGCACGAACAAAAAGCACGTCAGTACGCGCTGCTGTCACAAATTGTAATGACTCGCACACGGCAGGCACTGCTACCTTTATACACAAAGAAAATCTTCCGGTAGACCCGAAGGCCCGTGACATACCGCATTCTGATGTCCGTGTTAGGAATGCACGGTATCAATTACATATGAAATTTTTGCTGGCTTTGCAAAAATTGAAATTTTCAATAGCTTATCGTTAATATTCTTAAGTTTCAATGAAATAGGCAAATTGCTAGAAAGTGTCCGAGCCGATTGATAAATAAATTTTAAAAATCCAGCGAAAGATAAAGGCGCTAGTAACGTTCGAAATCTTCCCTTCTAGCGTAACGCTCTCAATTTTCAAAAATCTAAATGACACGCAGTATAGTAAAGAAAGACGTAAGTCCTACGTCAAAAGGTATTGTGCCAAGGAGTTATTCAACACACTACTCATCCAATACGTTATGACACGTTATGCTTAAATCTATAATTCACTCCTTTAATGTAGTAATGTCAAAATTGAAAATTTTGAACAACTTCCCTTCTTACTGCGTAACGCTTTTTATATGATAGATGATTTTTTCTTGAAATATGCGCAACGTTAAGACATAACCCTCCCCCTTAAAATGTTATGTGAATTGTTTTCGTCACCAAATTCAATGAAAGTAGCATTATTGAGTAACTCAGATTAAAATTGAAAAATAAGAAGTTTATCAAAACACCTGATTAATCCCCCTAGTGGTAATGTTGTCTTTCTCGTACATTATAAGAAAATGTATTTTGGCCATAACTTTTGAGCCCATAGTCCGATCCAGCCTATTTTTAATAGGGAACAATGGAACAACGTTCTCTGACGAATGAAACTTGTTGCGAGTAAATCGGTTTAGAGTAAGTGCTTAAAAAAGAGTTAAGACCATTTTTGCTCACATACATACAGACATTCACACACACGTACACACAGACATCACCTCAATTCTTCGAACTGAGTCGATCGGTATACAACACTATGAGTGTTTAGGCTTTTTTTAATGCTTTTAGAGCGATCATATAGCTTCTACGTATACTTAGTACACGAGAAAGGCAAAAATGGGCAATTTTTAAAATTCATGTATCTTACAAAATGGTGAATTTGGGCAGAATTTTATTCATGGTCCTCAAAGCTTAAGAGTTTAATAGTGTAGTGCATGATGTTTTACTGCGGGGTATTGCGTGGTACCAAACTGTTTTGCTCGTTAAATATTGCGTAAAATATGCTTTTACAAAACTACTAAAAACTAAATTCTGAACGGAGCTATTATTACAATATCAAGCCTATTGCATAGATCTGTTTAAAAGCTTTGTAGCGATATATAAATATGTTACTTTTGAGACGAAAACATGGCAAAGCTGTCCGTTTTCCCAAAAAACGATATCATTTCTAGGAGGGTCTAGTTTGAACGCCCCCACCATTCCCTAAATAATCTAAAAAATAAAAATCGTCCTGATTACAGAAATATAGATTATAAGCTGTGTATTCATCACATTTTACTCGCCCAAATTGAAAATTGGCCTTTTGGTAGTTTTGGCCACACCTTTATATGGGGCTGTCCTATTGTGACTTGTCAGGAAACTTTTCCCAGAGGACGTTGACAAGTTGGAGAAAATGGTCCCTAGCAACTGGAGGGAGCCGTTTAAAGATGAGATACCCCAACTCATCCGGCCCGGATGAGTTCCCGTTGCACCTAGCAATATATTAGTGGGACAAATCTATTAGTCAGAAAGTCTTGAAAATCGGTCAACCCGTTCGTGTGTTATAATGCCTTAATGGAAAAGCAAACGCTTTGTTATGTATAGAGATTATAAGCAATGAAAAAAAAAACACAAAGCTACAAAATGTTTGCCACCATAAACGACTATGAATTCTAACAAATATAAAATATTCTACATCGAAACACCCCTCGCCTTGAGTTCGTCTATATGGGAAATGCTGTTAATTTTCGACCTCACTCTCCTTGCTGTTTTTGCATCTATTGAGGACAATGGTACAAAATATACTGCCCAATCGACTACTTTCAAGCATCTTAATTTCGCATTATACATGACCATCGTTCTATCGTACATGAATTCTTGTCAGAATCAATGTTTGAGGATAACATTTCATTTCATTCGAATATGAATTTTATCATGATTGTTTTTCAAAAGATATTTCTTGTTTTTTTATATGTCTTCTTCGATGAAGTGTCCCACATTTTATATTTAAAACACCGTTTTGTTAATCTAAAACAAAGTTAAAAGACTTCAAGCTTCATAAAGATTCATGAGTTGGAAATTAAGATTGAAAACATTTCTCAACAAATTGGTCAAATGACACAAAATGACATTGTTCAACTCTGATCATAAACGCGTTTAAGTGGCTTTGAAAATACGCAATGGTGTTCTGAAAAATTTAGAACAAGTTTGTAGTTCAGGAAACAATTCTAAATTTGACCATTCTATAAATATCGAAATAAATATTTCTACAAACTGCAATAATGTAGCAATCGTCCATTGAAGCCATCCTCCCGCACCTCAGTCAGCGAGATCACGAACAAGCTGAAAATTGAATTTTGATCTCTTCTGCCGACTAGACTTGCAACCGTCCATCGCTCTTTGTGAAGTTCTCGTGCATCCAGTGCTCTAGTGCCAAATTTTCCCTGCCGCGGTGAGGATCGCGTATTCACGTGTGGTACCGCTGTGTTCTGTCGTTACCTGCGTGCGTGAAAGGTTTTCTGCGTTATCTGTGAGTGACACGCTTATCAAACGCATATTCAAGTGCTTCGCTGGATTATGAATGGGGATCGATACGCTGGGCGAAGTGCTTCCGGTTGTTTTCTTTAACACTAAAGCCAATCTAAATTGGCACAGTGACGGAAATAGATCGGATTGGTTTAGGCATTAGAACTCAATCAAGACTCGGTTGATTGATGAGATAAGTGAAATTTAAATGGCGCATCCTTGGGAAAGCTAATGCAGTGAGAAAAGGCCACTGCAGTTGCGAAAGCGAGTGAATGATTAAACCGCTCGATGCAGTTACAGTTGGCCGGTGATCAGTGTTCAAGTGAGGAAAAGTGAAGCAAATATGTGAAAGTACGATTCGAACTGACGGTTAGGGATTTATTGCAACCGCATCGAATTAAGACATGCTGCGCTGCTACTGCGATGGCATGAATGATGAACGCATTTCCCGAGGCGAGTGGGCGGCTTACGACGGTGTTGAACCTCGCCCGAAAATAGAACCGTCCATGTGATAGGAACCGGCGAGCAAGGCGACGGAAATTAGATAATCTGGACTAACGTAAATGGTTTACGCGAGCTCACAGTGGCACAGCCTCTGAGCAAAAAAAATGGTGAAAACGTGATTAAGTTTAATTGAAACATATTTATTTGAAAATCGTTTTGAGGGAAAAAGAGCTTGGTAAAATAAAAATGTAATGAACTGGTTACAGTCTTGTGGTACTGAAAAACTGTGGACCTTACAGGACTCGATAAACCTACGATTGATTATAAGATAACAAATATGCTTCTACACTTTACTTCCACTATATGAACTTTTGTGTCTCAACAGAAAAGTATTTCGTTTCCTATTAAAAAACTTCCTCAGTGTTTCGTTACCGTTTGGAAAATAATTAACAACAATGCTTGATTTTCAAGAAGTTCAGATACTTTATCCAACAGCTAACAGAGACTTCAAGAGTATTAATAATCTTAAATCGTATTGGCTGTTTATTGGTTTCTTTTTTAAAATAGAACTAAAGTTGAATAAATCATCTATCAAAAACCCTCTTTTTTTCAAGTTTTGACCGCCATGCGTGCTGCAAGTCGAACAAGGCGCTTGTTATTTTTTGGGATGCGTTATGCAATTTGAAGCCGTCAACCGATTTAGGTTGGAGCGCATGCGCTTTTTGGGGAGCTACACCTCCACCGACCGGCCAATTACCGCAGTCAACGAAGAACTGTCTGTTTATTTACATACATGCGTTGAACCTAATATGTCCAACCTTCTTTCTGTCGATCGGTTTTGACACTTTTTCGCTCACTTGTGGCAAAGTAGAAGGCAAAATAAAAAAAAGTTAGCATTAAAGTTGTCGAGGATCAAATATTTTAGAGTAACAAGTGGAAATATGGGCGCATCGGTGGCGGCTATTTTGGTTAATTTGCGTCATCGCCATTGGAGAAAAACAAGCGCACCAGTTATCTTTTGGACTTGGTTTTCATTCGTGAGCACATCTGCATCCATGATGGTAGGATTTTGTTTTCAAAAAATTTTGTTTTGACTTGGCTTGATTATTTTTATCATTCCCATTTTCTATTCTTTCGAATGCACAAATGTAAAAATAAATGTAAAAGATAAATGGATAAATCGAAATCTATAGAGAGTCTAATCATCTATAGAAAAACTTTTCCATTTTAGATCAAACAATCAGGAATTAATTTCATCTGAAAAGAAACGATCACAATGATAATCTCTTTTTGTCTGAATAAATTGTAAAAATAAATATAACATCATCTAATTTTTAATCCTTTTTGCCTTTCTTGTACAACAATTGTATCGAAAGGCTATAACATCACTTCAAAAACGAATTTTTGATAGCAGGCCCGGAGGCCCATAGTGTTGTGTAAACATGTGGCCGCCGTTGCCGCTATCAAAAATGGATCGAAAATTGACCTCGCCAACGAGATTTTTTTTCACGCCGGAGGCCATTGAAGTACTAATAAAGCAAAGCATTTTTATAGTTAGTTTCATCTAGCTCCTGTTGAAAAATCATTCGATGGCTACCTACCTTAAACTGCAACTAGAATGGAGCTGATTTCCAGCTAAAACGTCGTGAAAAAATGGCTTTTGATTCTTCACGCTAAAAATGAACTACTCAAAATTGAGTCGAATCCGACTCATTTTCATTAAAAACGGGACAACTCAAAATTTGAGTAAAAGATACTACTTCAATAAAATGATGATTTCGCAAAAGTTAAGCTTGGCCTTCCATCAATTTTTAATACGACAGATGCGAATCAAGTTTATCTATCTATCTAAGTGCATTTTACGACAAACAGACTCCTAGTTTAAGTGCAATCATCATTTTATTGAAGTAGTATCTTTTACTCAAATTTAGAGTTGTCCCGTTTTTAATGAAAATGAGTCGGATTCGACTCAATTTTGAGTAGTTCATTTTTAGCGTGTTGCATCGGAAATTCCGACTTCCGCATGAGTTCCTGGAGAAACATTCGGAAAAGTGACTTGAGGAACTTCCGGAGGAGTACCTGGAAGAACTTCCGGAGAAATGCCTGGAGAAACTTCCGGAGGAGTGCCTGAAAGAACTTCCTGAGGAGTTCATGGAGGAATTCCCGTAGGAGTTCTTGGAAGAAGTTCCTGAGGAGTTCTTGGAGGAACTTCCAAAGGAGTTCCTATAGGAACTTTTGGAGGAGTTCCAGGAGGAACTTACGGAGGAATGCCTGGACGAACTTACGGAGAAGTTCATGGAGGAACTTCCAGAGGAGTTCTTGGAAAACCTTTCAGAGGAGTTCCTGAAGGAGCTTCCAAAGGAGTTTTTGGAGAAACTTCCGGAGGAGTTGGAGCTGATTTCCAGCTAAAACGTCGTGAGAAAATGGCTTTCTATTCTTGGCATGAGTTCTTGGAGAAACATTCGGAAAAGTGCCTGGAGGAACTTCCGGAAGACTGCCTGGAATATCTTCCGGAGAAATGCCTGGAGAAACTTCCGGAGGAGTGCCTAAAAGAACGTCCTGAGGAGTTCATGGAGGAATTCCCGTAGGAGTTCTTGGAAGAAGTTCTCGAGGAGTTCCTGTAGGAACTTCCGGAGGAGTTCCTGGAGGAACTTACCGAGGAGTGCCTGGAGGAACTTCCGAAGGAGTTCATGGAGGAACTTCCGGAGGAGTTCTTAGAAAACCTTCCAGAGGAGTTCCTGGAAGAGCTTCAGGAGGAGTTTCTGGAGGAACTTCCGGAGGAGTTGGAGCTGGATGTCCAGATAAAACGGCGTTAGAAAATAGCTTTCTATTCTTGCTTCGGAAATTTCGACTTCCGCATAGATCCCAGGAGGAACTTCCGGAGGAGTTCCTGGTGGAACTTCCGGAGGAGTTCCTGGTGGAACTTCCGGAGGAGTTCCTGGTGGAACTTCCGGAGGAGTTCCTGGTGGAACTTCCGGAGGAGTTCCTGGTGGAACTTCCGGAGGAGTTCCTGGTGGAACTTCCGGAGGAGTTCCTGGTGGAACTTCCGGAGGAGTTCCTGGTGGAACTTCCGGAGGAGTTCCTGGTGGAACTTCCGGAGGAGTTCCTGGTGGAACTTCCGGAGGAGTTCCTGGTGGAACTTCCGGAGGAGTTCCTGGTGGAACTTCCGGAGGAGTTCCTGGTGGAACTTCCGGAGGAGTTCCTGGTGGAACTTCCGGAGGAGTTCCTGGTGGAACTTCCGGAGGAGTTCCTGGTGGAACTTCCGGAGGAGTTCCTGGTGGAACTTCCGGAGGAGTTCCTGGTGGAACTTCCGGAGGAGTTCCTGGTGGAACTTCCGGAGGAGTTCCTGGTGGAACTTCCGGAGGAGTTCCAGGAGGAACTTCCGGAGGAGTTCCAGGAGGAACTTCCGGAGGAGTTCCAGGAGGAACTTCCGGAGGAGTTCCAGGAGGAACTTCCGGAGGAGTTCCAGGAGGAACTTCCGAAGGAGTTCCAGGAGGAACTTCCGGAGGAGTTCCAGGAGGAACTTCCGGAGGAGTTCCAGGAGGAACTTCCGGAGGAGTTCCAGGAGGAACTTCCGGAGGAGTTCCAGGAGGAACTTCCGGAGGAGTTCCAGGAGGAACTTCCGGAAGAGTTCCAGGAGGAACTTCCGGAGGAGTTCCAGGAGGAACTTCCGGAGGAGTTCCAGGAGGAACTTCCGGAGGAGTTCCAGGAGGAACTTCCGGAGGAGTTCCAGGAGGAACTTCCGGAGGAGTTCCAGGAGGAACTTCCGGAGGAGTTCCAGGAGTAACTTCCGGAGGAGTTCCAGGAGGAACTTCCGGAGGAGTTCCAGGAGGAACTTCCGGAGGAGTTCCAGGAGGAACTTCCGGAGGAGTTCCAGGAGGAACTTCCGGAGGAGTTCCAGGAGGAACTTCCGGAGGAGTTCCAGGAGGAACTTCCGGAGGAGTTCCAGGAGGAACTTCCGGACGGCGTCCAGGAGGAACTTCCGGAGGAGTTCCAGGAGGAACTTCCGGAGGAGTTCCAGGAGGAACTTCCGGAGGAGTTCCAGGAGGAACTTCCGGAGGAGTTCCAGGAGGAACTTCCGGAGGAGTTCCAGGAGGAACTTCCGGAGGAGTTCCAGGAGGAACTTCCGGAGGAGTTCCAGGAGGAACTTCCGGAGGAGTTCCAGGAGGAACTTCCGGAGGAGTTCCAGGAGGAACTTCCGGAGGAGTTCCAGGAGGAACTTCCGGAGGAGTTCCAGGAGGAACTTCCGGAGGAGTTCCAGGAGGAACTTCCGGAGGAGTTCCAGGAGGAACTTCCGGAGGAGTTCCAGGAGGAACTTCCGGAGGAGTTCCAGGAGGAACTTCCGGAGGAGTTCCAGGAGGAACTTCCGGAGGAGTTCCAAGAGGAACTTCCGGAGGAGTTCCAGGAGGAACTTCCGGAGGAGTTCCAGGAGGAACTTCCGGAGGAGTTCCAGGAGGAACTTCCGGAGGAGTTCCAGGAGGAACTTCCGGAGGAGTTCCAGGAGGAACTTCCGGAGGAGTTCCAGGAGGAACTTCCTGAGGAGTTCCAGGAGGAGCTTCCTGAGGAGTTCCAGGAGGAACTTCCTGAGGAGTTCCAGGAGGAACTTCCTGAGGAGTTCCCGGAGGAGTTCCAGGAGGAACTTCCGGAGGAGTTCCAGGAGGAACTTCCGGAGGAGTTCCAGGAGGAACTTCCGGAGGAGTTCCAGGAGGAACTTCCGGAGGAGTTCCAGGAGGAACTTCCGGAGGAGTTCCAGGAGGAACTTCCGGAGGAGTTCCAGGAGGAACTTCCGGAGGAGTTCCAGGAGGAACTTCCGGAGGAGTTCCAGGAGGAACTTCCGGAGGAGTTCCAGGAGGAACTTCCGGAGGAGTTCCAGGAGGAACTTCCGGAGGAACTTCCGGAGGAGTTCCAGGAGGAACTTCCGGAGGAGTTCCAGGAGGAACTTCCGGAGGAGTTCCAGGAGGAACTTCCGGAGGAGTTCCAGGAGGAACTTCCGGAGGAGTTCCAGGAGGAACTTCCGGAGGAGTTCCAGGAGGAACTTCCGGAGGAGTTCCAGGAGGAACTTCCGGAGGAGTTCCAGGAGGAACTTCCGGAGGAGTTCCAGGAGGAACTTCCGGAGGAGTTCCAGGAGGAACTTCCGGAGGAGTTCCAGGAGGAACTTCCGGAGGAGTTCCAGAGGAACCGGAGGAACTTCCGGAGGAACTTCCGGAGGAACTTTCGGAGGAACTTCCGGAGGAACTTCCGGAGGAACTTCCGGAGGAACTTCCGGAGGAACTTCCGGAGGAACTTCCGGAGGAACTTCCGGAGGAACTTCCGGAGGAACTTCCGGAGGAACTTCCGGAGGAGTTCCTGGAGGAACTTCCGGAGGAGTTCCTGGAGGAACTTCCGGAGGAGTTCCTGGAGGAACTTTCGGAGGAGTTCCTGGAGGAACTTCCGGAGGAGTTCCAGGAGGAACTTCCGGAGGAGTTCCAGGAGGAACTTCCGGAGGAGTTCCAGGAGGAACTTCCGGAGGAGTTCCAGGAGGAACTTCCAGAGGAGTTCCAGGAGTAACAACCCAATTATGTCCTCCAAGTATTTGTCTTTCACTTGCGTCTCATATCCAGGCATATGAGATGTTGTAAGGTCTCCAAATTATTCTGTAGTTTGAATCAAATGGTCTACCGAATCAACCAAGTCTTTCCTGATGTCTCCAGCCACGGTAACCACTCAATTATGTCCTCCAAGTATTTGTCTTTCACTCGCGTCTCAAATCCAGGCATATGAATTGTTCTAAGATCTCCAAATTGTCCTTGAGTTTGTATCAAACGATCTGCCTAATCAACCAAGGCTTTCATGGTTTCTTCACCCGCGGTATCAACCCAGTTATGTCTTCCGGGTATTTTTCTTTCACTTGCGTCTCAAATCCAGGCAGATGAGCTGTTTTAAGATCTCCAAATTGTCCTGGAGTTTAAATCAAATGTTCCACCGAATACACCAAGGCTTCTGTGATGTCCCATACCGTGGTATTAGCAGAATTATGTATGTTCTCAGTGTATTTGTCTTTGACTTGCGTTTCAAATCCAGACATTTGATTTGTTTTCAGATCTCCAAATTGTCCTGAAGTTTAGATCAAATGTTCTACCGAATAAACCAAGGCTTCTATGATGGCAACCCTCAACCCTAACCTAACCCACTTGTGTCTCTAATCTGGGCATAAATATGCCTGAAGTTTGAATCAAATGGTCTGTCAAATCAACCAAGGGTCATACACATATTACGTAAGCAATTTTCTGGAATTTTCGAAACCCCCTCCCCCCATGTGATTTTTTTTTCATACAAATGTATTTTTTTATTTATATGGAGCGTAAGATGTTGACCGAGCGCCCCTCCCTCCATAAGTGCTTACGTAATATGTGTACGGCCCCCAAGGCTTTCATGATGTCCCCAGCCGGGGTATCAACCCAATTATGTCCTCCGATTATTTTGCTTTCACTTGCGTCTCAAATCATATAAGATGTTGTAAGATCACCAAATTGTCATGGAGTTTGAATCAAATGGTCTATCGAATCAACCATGGCTTTCATGATTTCCCCAGCATTGGTAACAACCCGTGCAGCACAAGTCAGACAAAAATTGTTGTGCAATTTGATTGTGGCTAAATTCGGCCACATATGGGAAGTATACATAATACGTAAGCACTGATGGTGGGAGGTACGCTCCATATAAATTAAAAATCATTTGTATGAAAAAAAATCTTACTTGGGGGAGGGGAGGTGAGTCGAAAAACCCAGAAAAATGCTTACGTAATATGTGTACGACCTCTTATCAATTGGGCCATGCCCTTTTTGATCCATAGAACCAAAGTGAATACGGCTTCAACTATTGTTCCATTGCGACGGCAAACGAAGATAATAATTGATTTGATACCACGACTTAGAGCATCGTGGAGGCTTTGTTTGATTCGATAGACCATTTGATTTAAACTCCAGGACAATCTGGAGATCATATAACATCTTACATGCCTGGATTTGGAGAGATCTTACAATACCTCATGTGAGACGCAAGTGAATGTATTTAAAAGTATCAAAAATCAATAAATAAAGTGAAATACTAGAAATTTTAGCAAAAGTTCTTTTTACGCCACATTCGGCTTACGTCCCATCAATTAGAGACGTAAAAAGAGGGTTGAGTGTATTCTTGACTACCTGGGCATGGTGTACCCATTGTACTTACCACACAAGATGCATACTCATGCATTGGCGGCGATAGAAAGCTTTCAATTATTAACTGTGGAAATGTTAATAGAACACTAAGTTGAAAAGTAGGTCAAGTTCCAGTTGGAATGTAGCCAAAGATTCTTTCTCGTTCCTGAATAACCTGTATAACCGTTCCTGAATGCCTGGGATTCTTACTCCAGAATAACAAAAAAAAATCAACGAAGTCCCCTTCGCTGCGGAATCACAAAAGAAGCCCATAGGAGTCCTTTTCACTCCGAAATAACGAAAAGGCCTACGCTGATAAAAATCCAATCATATGATTTATGTGTGGCACACATAAATTTTGATTATACCATTTCTCATATAATGGCTATGTGAATTCGAATAGCGTATATATGGAAACCCATAATAATATAACTAATAACATTTATGTGGATTTTCCTATAGCGGGTGGTTATTAACACACACATACAAATTAATTGGTAAATTTCTTTAGATTTTTGCCAATGAAAATGTGTGGATTTTATTAGTGTAGGAGTTCCACTCGCTCGGAAATCAAAAAAAAAGTGCATCGGGGTATTACTCGCTCCTGAACAGCTCTCGTTCCGAAATTACAAAAACCTTCTCGAAGTCCTTCTCGATCCGGAATTGACCATAAATGCCTTGGAATCCCATTCTCTCCGGAATAACAAAAGATGTCTCGGCGTCTTATTTCAGAATAACAAAAAAAATCTTCGGAGTCCTTGCTTCAGAATTGTACATGTACAGGCTTATAAGATCCATCAAGCATCAAAATCAGATAAATAGTGATCAACATCAACCATTTTACAAAGAGTCTCTGTTTCCAATCTATTATACTGCACTAAAGTCACTTTTATTGGCAACTGGCCTCCCACATTAGTGTTGAGGATGTTTGGGACATCAAGAGAATTTCGGATTTCGACGTTAATACTCCGAGCGACGTTAATACTCAAGTGTGTAAGTGTGTAGGTGATTAACAATTTACTGGGTTCTTCCCATTTAGTATAATGTCCATTACAATCGGACACCCAGACATTTAAGATGTCCTCATCGAATTAAGCTCTACTCTTCACCACAAATTCATTCAAACAATTCAATACAGTTTAGTTTCGATTTTAAGTTTCATTATTGGATAGGATGAGTTCGTGTTCTCCACACCATCTCTTCATGCGGTCTACTGCATATACAGTTGAAAATGTTCTACCATCAAAGCCTGGAACAGTAGCCACTCTATAACGATCATGTGGTAGTACTTCAGTGACCACGAATGGTCCTTTGTACCGAGGCTCTAACTTACGGCTGCCACCAGCAATGTATTGGTCCTTTACTACCAACACCAAATCGTCTACCTTGTAGTTTGCCGCTGACCGCCGCCGTTCATCGTAGTATTGTTTCTGCTTCGCTTGGCTCTCTCGGGTGGCTCGCTCCACGCGACCTCCTATCTCTTCTATCGGCTCCGATACAGGTGCATTTTCGATGGATACGACAGATATGATCTCGTTCTGAACTACATCCTTCGGTTTATACGTTAACACTAGCTTACTTGGTGCTACCTTTGTTGTGGAATTTGGTGCCGTATTGATAGCACTCTGCACAAATTTTATCTTCTCATCCCACCGTTTATCAGCCTCATCTATCATCGACCGTAGAGCAGTGAGTATAGTTCGATTACTACTCTCGACCTGACCGTTGCCACGAGGTGTGCCCACTGCTACCAGTACGTGATCCACTCCGTAGTCTTCACAGAATTGTTTGAATACTCTCGAAGTAATTGCTGTTCCACGATCCGTTATAATTCTGCAGGGTAATCCGAATACACTGGACATTTCTTGCAACACCGTTATCACCGGCTGGGTGTTTGTTGATTTCACCGGCTTAGCCAATAAGAACTTCGAAAATCCACAAATAACGGCGAGGATGTGCTCATTTCCCTTAACTGATCTGGGAAAAGGTCCTAGATGATCGACGTGCACCGTATGGAACGGTACCGGCGTTTTCGGGATCGGATTCAAAAAACCCTCCGGCCTCCCCTGCTTGGTTTTAAAGAATGCACACTTAGGACACGCCTCGATGTATGCTCGAATATACTTCCTCATTTTAGGAAACCAAAACAGTTCCCCATCATTTGCACCTGGGGGGAGATCCAGATACTACACACGAAATAACAATAAAATTAAACGTCATGACGCAAGAAAATTATCGACGAGTAAAATATGGCAAAGCAAACATCACACGGACTGACCAATTTTTGTTTTGCGTGTCATCGATGTTTTCGTTGATTTCATTGAAGCCGGTGCGTGACTTTCTCAAGTTTTATATAACGTTCCGAGTGCGGGAATTTGAAATATGAAGTGTCTTGTGAAACTCTCTCTCCCGGAGTATTGAATTAAGAAGTGTGCGACATAGTCGTTTTCGCTTCCCTATGGAGGGAATCACAAACTGCGGCGGATTAAATTCAGTATAAATAAAATACTAATCTCTTGTCAACATCTATCTCGACCAACTCATTCAAAGTCATTTATATAAAATTTAATAATTTTGTCGATATTTTTATTCCTAATAATGATATAAATTTCAATGAATCGTTATCTAAATTCTCGTAAAGTATCATATCAATGCAATGATATATTTTGGCAAATAATTGCATAAATGATCACCACTACACCTTTATCCCTTTTTGTTCATCGGTTCTTTGGCGTTTGTTTATCTCCGTTATCTTGTTTATATTTTTGAGATAAAGATTTATTGAATGAAACGACATTAGCTTTTTGATTATAAAGGGATAGCTTTGTCGTCATGAGAAACCATTTCACAAGGACATTGCTGGTAATTGATGTTTTTGGGTAAGGAAAATAATTCCCCAACATATTGATTATATTTGAATGAAAATTATATGGGATAGAACTTGGGATAGAATGTTAATGCAATTTAGCTATTACCAATCAAAACTACATTGTGGTCTAATGATTAAGATCTCTGAGCAAAGGTTCTACAGTATTCTTTCTTCCAGGTTCGATAAACGATTAACCAAATAAATCTCGCTTAACTTTTCAAGAGGACCTAAGTAACATTTTTTTCATGAATTAATTTGAATAGCGCAATCAACAGAACAACATGGAAGCTATTGATTGCTGTATTCAAATTAGTTCATGAAAAAAATGTTACTTAGGACCTTTTGAAAAGTTAAGCGAGAAATCTTCTTCTATATAATAAAAATGAGTTGAGTTTTCCTTCCTGACGATTTAACTCGCGAACGGGTTGACCGATTTACAAGATTTTTCCCTAATCGATTCGTTTTGGGATCCGCAAGGTTTGTATATCCAGCTTTCCACGCTCGCCATAATGGCGGCTGCTATAAATAAATCTGACAGTAACTGCTTCCGACGCTGACCTGCAATCGACGCTGGTCGTATCTATGCAACCATTTTCACATTGTTTATTTATTGGCAAGACTTGAAGATAATGGAAAAAATGTTGTAACAAGCTTTTGATAATTGAAACCTAATTCCAACTGTGCCAAAAATATGATATACATTTTTGTTTTAGGTTGAAGCTCTAGTTGAAGTAATTTTGCGATACAACAGTTATTCCAATACGCAAGGTGTGACTCTGGTTAATGTGAAATTTTATGTTTTACGACGGCTCCAAACTCAGACATGTCGCAGCACAAAACTGAGATTCTAATGAAACACATCAATTTAGGAGAAGCTTGATGATTAGATAAATGCGAATGTGCAAGTAACTAAAATCACAAAACTTGGTAGTGCTAAGATCGGAGTGATAAACCCTGACGTTGCGTTGTTTGTATCAAGCTCAATGAATAGCCGTCTTCCATTCAACACAGTACCGTTCAGTTGATATTATTCTACTTTTCTTAGTTTCACCAATTAATGAAATTAAATGGAATACTATAAATTCCATTTCTAGAATTGTGTTTACAGTATTACAGACAGTAAAGTGTAACGAAATCAAGAACAAAATAAAATAACCAATGAATACTTTAATTAGCCATATTGAAAAATGAAATGATTATTGTAAAGGAAGTCATATGCACGACGTAAGTTTAAAAGTTGATAATAAAATGCGAGGCATAGCCTGGCTGGATTATTTTTCATTGGGTTGATTGGTTTCCGTGAGATTGAACAGCTATCCCTCTGGAGTGTTGGTAGTATAGTATATTCGGGTGGTTTAGCTGTACTATTGACTACTCGCATGTTCTATGAACATAGAACAATATCAAAAGCTAATGGTTATCAAACACAGGTCGGTTACTGGTGATGAGCTCATAACACAATGAATGCGCATTAGTGGTTAGCGTAGGGAACATAACTAAATAGCATCAAGACAACAAATGCTTAAACATATTGAAATTATATTCTAATTGAATATCAGTACTGCTGACACTACTCTGTGATATGTCCAGGCTTGGAATCATTTTATATAGTAAATCTCCGCATCTACAGGAATCACACAGCGCGTATTTGAATTGTTGTTGTATTGGGGAACCGCTTCAACCTGAAACGGTAATGCTGATCATATATTTGCAAACCAATAAATAATCTAGTTTTTAATTAACAAAAGCTTGTCAGAAAAACTTCTTTTTTCGAGTCTCGCCTTTTATGATAACAGCTAGGATAACAGTAAATAAACAATGTGAAAATGGTTGCTGAGATACAACCAGCGTCGATTACAGGTCAGCGTCGGAAGCAGTTACTGTCAGATATATTTATAGCAGTCGCCATTATGGCGAGCGTGGAAAGCTGGATATATAAAAAGTTGGTGAATTTAACGGGGAAATGTAAAACATCATTAGAATACAATTTTGGGTCAGCTGTTGTGGAAAACAAAACAAACGCACGGACATTGATCTAGAGTGCGGTGCTGCAAATAAGTTCATTGTGACATTTGCAGCACCCGGGCAACGCTGGGTTTGCTTCGCTAGTAAATAAATAAAAATCTGCATAAAAGATAACTCTCGATGTTCCTCTGAAGAACCCTTAAATTAAAGTTCTTATCAAAAATTCTGACATATCGATAAAGTATAACAGTGAAAAATCATATCGTTTTAACCGTTTTAACGGTATCGATATTTTGGAAAAGATCCTTTGCAATTTTTCAGTAATTTAAAATTCTTTATGAAACGACATCTACCGCTATCGATGGTTCATAAGGAAACTTTTAAAATTGGATACGAAGAATTTTGAAGAAACTTAAAGAAATGGTTGGCAAGGATTGCAGTGCGTGATCTCTCATGTTTCGGACAGCAGAACGATCGCGCGGTCGGCCGAATTATTGTGTTCTGCATTGCGCGGCCGGTAATAAAATTAATCAGTTCAGTGCGTGGTCTCTCTTGTTTCGAAGCTGGCTTGGTAGTCATATGGCTACTGCTTCTGCCTCATACGCAGGAGGTCGTGAATTCAATCCCAGGTCCGTTCCATTCTCCTACTTTGTATCTTTCTCTTTATTTCTCATGTTCTAGCAATCGCTAGAACTGGAAATGGACTTCCATACCGTTTCCATTACTATTCCTATACCTCCAATTTGAGTATTCTAACAGTAATCTGCTAGAATTGGAAATGAACTTATAGAGCTCGTTTCCTACATCCAATTAGAAATTCCATCAGTTACCTTCTCCTATCTATCACATTGGTAGCTCGTTAACCAAGACGGACCTCTGCCTCTCCAACCTAACCCAGAAATTCCAACAAATTCCGCATGAACTCGTGGCAAGTGCAGAGGTATATTCGGCTTGCAGTGGGCGAGTGATTGCATCATCATTTCCTCCCCCTTCCCTACATTGACTTGCATTCTGACGTAGCAGGCGCCAGTATGACCTAACAAATGAGATCACCAGTACTTGTACATTGAAGATGTGTGCTAGTCCCAAGCAAACATCTGTTGGTTCCCTGTGCAAGAACAGCTGATCTGGTCATAATGGAGTAGCAACTACGAGCAGTCAATCAAGCTCAAGCTCAAGCTCAACTTAAAGAAATGGTTGGCAAGGATTGATTATTTATGTTGGCAAATGTGTTTTTGTTTTCTTTTGCATTTCAAAGTAACTTGTTTCATAACGGGTGGGAGAAGACAGAAGTTGCAAAGCGAAATCTCTCTTCCATTCTTTCACCATATATGCCAGATTCGGACGACGAACACTTTACAGATTTTTTCAAATCGTCAAAATCCGACTATTCACGATTACAATTACGAAAAAAAAAAATTACTGTTGCTGCGGATTGGGTTGACTTTGAAGAACGTGAAACGAGCGATGCAGATAATGAATTAATAAGCGATAGCAAAGCGAATCATTGCAAGAAGATGTATCCTAGACGTCTCCTTTTCTTTTTACAATGGACGCCATTTTCAAACGAGTTTCACAGTTCGATTGTATTAGGCATTTTTTTGTTCAACAACCGTCGTTTCAAATATAGATTGATAATGTTCAATATAATTTTCTACTTTTTATAGTTTTCAAGCAAATGATCAGTATCGATACTCCCCATTTATTAAACATGTTCAGCTAGGTCTGCGGTGACGTTTCATGACAACTAAAGTTAGGTCTGCACTGACATTCATATTTTTTGAGTCTGAATCTCCCTCCCAGATTTGCACTACTTTTTCATCTCCAAAATGCCTCTTTTCATCATGGTAGCTCCTCACCATTTTACACCCCACGTTATTCGGCACCACCCAACATTTCTTCTCCATCACTCTTCGATACAAACGGTGATTATCCAACACATAGTTATCATGGATTTGTTTATCTTCATCGCACAAGCGTATTTACGATCTGCAACAACCGTTCGTCCTGCCGCTGCATGCTCACTAGAAAGTCCGCATTTGATTTTTCCAACACCATGGTATTATCGGCCACAGTTTCAATTTCGGCTGGGCTCTCGATCGGAGACCGACTAAGAGCATCCACGTGACGCATCCTCATTCCACTCCTGTGCTCAATTCGAAAATCATACTCTAACATCTTCAAAAAATATCGAGCAATTCTGGGATTCACTCTCTTTTGGTATACGTATCTCGAATCGCCGAACAGTCCGTACGAAGAACGAAGAATCTCCCAATCAAATACTGTCTGAATCTCTCCATGATCGCCACTACAGCCAGTAGTTCTAATTCGTCACTGTGGTAAGGGTCTGTTCACAAATTACGTAACGCAAAAATCCGAGTTTTTGACCCCCTCGCCCCCCCTCGTAACAAAAAGTGTCATTTTTGGTACCCCCTCCCTCCCCTATGTAACGCGTAACTGTGAAAATTTCGAAGGCAATTTTTTTTCCTTTTCTGAATTATTTGGGTTTTCATATTTTTTGAACACTGTTAGAATAGGGACGGCATATGATCAGAAATCAAGGATATCCAGAATGCAGCTAGTAGAAACGAAAATAGAATTTGCGATCATAACCATTTACATAGTTTTGCGGAACTGTGGTGTCGCGAAATTCATATTCGCTTGGTATTTTTACTCATATCATATGTCATATGCTTGATTTTGATAATGACTATTATACGATAACGATAAACAGCAATTACTTCAATCAGTGATTAGAAAAAGACATTCAATTATTTTTTTATTCCCGTTATGCGTAACATTTGGTACTACCCACCCCCCCCCCCCCTTTTAGTGTAACAAAGTATAACGCAAGTTGGACCTCCCCCCTCCCCCCAGAAGCGTTACGTAATTTGTGAACAGACCCTAAACTGCTTCTGCTTTGGTCGTTTTAAGGCTGGAATAACTGACCGGTTTCCACAATTTTTCACACTTCTGCAAAAGTATTCCGGCCAACCCAACACTAGACGCATTCGTATGCAGCTCAATCTCAGCACTAGCATCGTGTAACACCAACAAAAGCCGCTCCACTAACAACTGTTTGATTTGTAGGAAAGCACTTTGCTGTTCTTCTTTCCACACAAATTCGGCATCTTTGTTCAACAGCCGAAACAGCGGTTCAACAATGATGCTGTAATTCTTCACAAAACGTCTGAAAAATCCGGAAAGCCCCAAAAATTGTCGAACTGCATGTACGAGGATGGGGTAGGGAACTCTGACACTGCTTTAGTTTTCGCATCCTCTGGACGAACTCCGTGCTCACTCACTTCAAACCTCTAAGACCTCCAGTTGTTTTTTCCAATAACTCCTCTTCACTATTCCCCGGGATTATCAAATCGTCGATTTAAGCGATCACCACTATTTTCTTTTTTTTTAATACTTCTACTATTCTGTTCATGGCTCTCTGGAACACGGCGCACACTGGGGCAGCCCTGGTTTAAACATGGAATAAACCTCTCAGTCATTAAAAGGATGAAATTGACCATAGGTATCTTCAGCGAAGTTTCAATATACATCAATGCCGACATTTTGGTCAATATTCATCATTTTTAGCGATAATCGCATAAAAGTCCCAAACGCCAATTTGGCCAAACAGCGTTTTTAAAGTGTGATTTCTTCAGAGAAGTTGCTTATCACTTAATTTCGATTAACCTTGCTAAAAATTTTAAATTTCCAGAGCCTACTGTGATGATTTATTTGCATATTTTGAAAAGAAAGACCAAAAAATGAAATTTGATCAGTATTTGTACTTTTTCAACACTTTTACTATTGGATATTATTCAAAATCATAGATATTGGTCAAATACACGGTTCGTGGCGTTGATCCAGTTAGAAAAAATGATTTTTGGCGATTAATCGTGGAAAAAAGGCAAATTTATTATATTTTTCACATATGCCGATAATGCGATGGGGCAGAGACGGGCAGCTGTTTTAATCGGCAATGGACAGAAAAATGCATGCCCTTTTATACAAACACTTTCTCAAAGACATGATATTCGATGATTTTTTTCAAAATTAATTTTACTGAATGGCAGTACCGATGCTATAAAAAAATACCTCCTAATGATTTTCGATTAGTTAGGAAGGTAAATAATTGAACAATATGGTATGATGAATTAAATTTAAATTCGCATTTGTTAAAAAAAATATAAGAACTAGGGTAACCGTACCCTTAGTGGAGGTAGCACCAATAGTGGAGGTAGTGGGGTTTTAATGAGATTTATCATATTTATAGGCTTTACGATGGTTTCAGTTGATGCATCGTGCTTTAAATATCCTGTTAAATGCAACTTACCTTGAGATTTTGCTTGAAAAACTATTAAAAACAATGATTTTCCTTAGAAAAATTGACTCCCTTGCACCTATAGTGGTGCAACTGTACCAATAGTGGCGAGTCTCATAAGAAACCAATGGATAGCACCACTATAGGAACCAAAATTAATTTTTACCGCCACTAAAGGAACAGTGTTCCCATAGTGGTGCAAGCAATATTTGGTAATTGTTGATGTTAAATGACATCTATCTCATTTTTGTTAGCAAATTTGTTAGTTTATCTATTGACTAAGATAATAAAGCAGTAAATGTTCCATAATTATCAATTTTAAAAAAATATTTTCTTCTGTGGATCTACTAATACCTCCACTATTGGTACCGTTACCCTAATGAAATATTATTATTGCCCCTTTAGAAGATATTATTTTATTTAAAAATATTTGTATACACCCAGAAGAAAATAGATAAAGATTAGATTTGATAATATATTATTGATTACTGTTTGTTCATGAGACTTTTATATTAAACAATACCAGTATTTTCATATACACTTTTAGTAAATAATGTGATATTCGCAAAAGTGTCCTATGTATTTGCGAGTTTTCTTATATTTTATAAAGAAGTGTAACAGTAAAATATGAAAAATACAAACAAAAGGAAAACGCAGATATATTACACTTTTTGCAAATATCACAATGTCTAGTAAAAATAGTACATATGTACTGGTATTCAATTGTTTAGTATGAAAAAAACTAAATAAAAAGTCCATATCATATTTAAACAACTAACCCTTTTCTATTTTATTCTAAGTCGGTACGAATTTGTCTTGCAAACTTTAACTTCCACAGGGGCAATAATATTATTTCATCAGTTCTAAAAATATTTTTAACAAATGCGATGCGAATTTTAATTTAGTACATCTTACCATGTTGTTCAATTATTTACCCTCCTAACTAATCGAAAATCATTAGGAGGTATTTTTTATAGCATCAGTACTTGCATTCAGTAAAATTAATTTTGAAAAAAATCATCGAATATCATGTCTTTGAGAAAGTATTTGTATAAAAGGGTATGAATTTTTCTGTCCATTGCCGATTAAAACAGCTGCCCGTCTCTGCCCCATCGCATAATCGGCATATGTGAAAAATACCATAAATTTGCCTTTTTTCCACGATTAATCGCCAAAAATCATTTTTTCTAACTGGATCAACGCCACGAATCGTGTATTTTACCAATATCTATGATTTTGAATAATATCCAATAGTAAAAGTGTTGAAAAAGTACAATTACTGACCAAATTTCATTTTTTGGTCTTTCTTTTCAAAATAACCAAATAAATCATCACAGTAGGCCCTGGAAATTTGAAATTTTTAGCAAGGTTCATCAAAATTAAGTGATAAGCAACTTCTCTGAAGAAATCACACTTTAAAAACGCTGTTTGGCCAATTTGGCGTATGGAACTTTTATGCGATTATCGCTGAAAATGGTGAATTTTGACCAAAATTTCGGCATTGATGTATACAGGATTTTGCTTTTACACGATTTTTTTCGCTCGTATTTTTGATCGTGTGACTTCAATTTGCCACCAATCTCTTCCCAACATTCAAAAAGTCCTGAATAAATTAAAGAAAAATCACATGATAATTAATATTCGTTAAACATTTAGGATGAGTGGAAAATTGAGAAAATGTAAATCGTGTAAAAACAGAATCCAGTGTATATTGAAACTTCGCTGAAGATACCTATGGTCGTTTTCATCATTTCAATGACTGAGAGGTTTATTCCATGTTTGTACCAGGGCTGCCCCAGTGTGCGGCGCATCCGTTGGCTAGACCAAATGGCATCCGTAGAAATCGGTAATGCCCCTCTGGTGTAGAGAACGCCGTGTAATGTTGACTTTCCACGTCTAGCGGGATCTGATAATATCCACTATACAGGTCGATTGCAATAAACAACCGAAATCCGGCTAACTTCTGTAAGCACGACTCGATGTCGGGCATTGGAAATTTATCCTTCACAGTCTTCGCATTCAACAGCCGATAATCCACAGCCATTCGGAACTGATTATTTTTCTTTGGAACTAGCACCACCTGACTGTTGTACGGAGATTCCGTTTCTGCTATGATACCGGCATCTAGCAACTCACTGACGATTCCGTGTAATACATTCTGACGCGCGTATTCTACTCTTCTGGGTTTCATGTACACTGGTTCGTCACATGAGAGATTAATCTTCATCACCGTTGATTTTGCGCATCCCATCTCCATCATGTTGAGAGCAAAACAGTTTCTGTATTGCCGAACTATAGTGATTAACTACTGTTTATGTTGGTGATCTCCATCAGTATTTAACACCTCCTTCTCAATCTCCTTGTCTGTCGCAACCGCTATCGTATACATTCGAGCTACAGAAGATTCACCTGTCTGCTCTCCAGACTCTAAAGCGGGAATTACAGACTCCGTCTCTTTTTCCCACGAAAACTTTACGTCGCCCTTTCGTTTCACCATAATTAGCCGATCTTCTCCCAATATGATAGTGGTATCTTGTACCCATGTGGGCACGACCTGCAGCTCCACGAGCAAAGTGATTCCATCATCTAGATGATCGGTAGACACTTTTGAGGACACAGTTATCTCCTTTTTTCCAAATCCCCGCAACACTTTGCGACTAGGCTTCAGCTCTCCGACTCTCTTTGCATACTTCTCCTGAATCGTCGATACCTTTCCTCCGGTATCCACTAGAGCTTTCAGTGTTATTCCGCTACTACCACACGCTTAAAGTCAAGTACACATCGCATGAATAGCTTTCACACATCACGGCGACGCCTTGGCCAACTCTCACTATGAGTGAAAATTTTGTGTGAAACATAAGCAGTCGCTGTGTACTGTCTCACATGTGCATGATATGTGTAAGTGAGTTTGCCTCGAACTGTCAAAGTCCCTTCGGGTCGCTATGATGGCGGACGTGTGCAGAATGTGCTGCAAGAAATCGAACTTTTTCGGAGGTTTTTCATTTTGTTTTGATGGCGAAACAAAAAAAAAAGTGCGAATACAATCATCGCACTTTGTTTTGTTGATCGAAACGATTGGAGAAGCCTCCGAATAAGTATGGAAAAGTTGGCTTACTTTAACATTAACAATTGAGGTTAGGTTCGATTTCCGACTACTCTCTCACTGTGTAAAATGAACTCACCGAAAATCATCGGCCATCGGTTACACAAAAATGAGTAACATCGTAGTTACTCATAATATGAGTTGTTCCAGGAGAGGCCCGTTTTGTGTGAACGGAACACAAAAATATGTAAGTCATTTTAAGCGTGCACATTCTTCACAGACATGCTCTTCTCATCTACTACTCGCATTAATTTGGAATTCAGCTCCCGAGTGTCTTTTTTCCCACTCGGAACTTTACAGTCTCTCTTCATGTGCACGCTTAAAATGACTTACATATTTTTGTGTTCCGTTCACACAAAACGGGCCTCTCCTGGAACAACTCATATTATGAGTAACTACGATGTTACTCATTTTTGTGTAACCGATGGCCGATGATTTTCGGTGAGTTCATTTTACACAGCGAGAGAGTAGTCGGAAATCGAACCTAACCTCAATTGTTAATGTTAAAGTAAGCCAACTTTTCCATACTTATTCGGAGGCTTCTCCAATCGTTTCGATCAACAAAACAAAGTGCGATGATTGTATTCGCACTTTTTTTTTTGTTTCGCCATCAAAACAAAATGAAAAACCTCCGAAAAAGTTCGATTTCTTGCAGCACATTCTGCACACGTCCGCCATCATAGCGACCCGAAGGACTTTGACAGTTCGAGGCAAACTCACTTACACATATCATGCACATGTGAGACAGTACACAGCGACTGCTTATGTTTCACACAAAATTTTCACTCATAGTGAGAGTTGGCCAAGGCGTCGCCGTGATGTGTGAAAGCTATTCATGCGATGTGTACTTGACTTTAAGCGTGTGTCCGTCTCGTTTACACAAATGGCACTTCACTTTGGGACAATTTCTCGCAATATGTCCAATCTCACGTCAATGAAAACAAGACTCTCCGTCAGTTTCACTTTAGTGGCCACGGCGGCAACACTGTCAATCCACCGCAAACCCTGAACCCTGAACCCTGTCATTCTTCCATGGTAGTAGATGGGAATCCACGTGCAATTTCTCTCTTGAAATCTACCCAACTCTTCACCATACTCTGGAGACCTTCAAACCACAACTTCGCACACCCACTTAGGCTCAAACGGGCACAATGGAGTCTCAAAGCTGGATTCCACGCATACAGATCTCCAGTTTCATCAATGCTTTTCACCCATGCCTCTGCACTCGGGCATGATGGCACTTTTGGGTCGAATATAGCAACGTATTCCTTATCTCTCTGAAATCAGGCACTCTTTCTGCTGGAACCACATTGCCATTACGAGAGTGTTCACCTGACTGCGATGAACGACGTAGATCATCTAACTCTTTCTTCAACGCATCTACTTGGGCTTCCATTTCTTCCATCTTCCCAAAGTGTTTGTCCTTTTTCTTTCGATCGGTAACAAATCTTGAGAGCTCTGTATGCTCAACAGAGTCCTTAAAACTATCGCTTTCGGGTTCCGATCCACTCATACCATTAATTCACGTTCACGTTTCCAACCGTATGTGGTACGGTGGTCTTGTATACTGTTGTCTTAACAGATCAGGTCCATGTGCTCACCACATGGCTCTATGAGTCTACAGTACAGAATCTGCTTTTAGCACTCGTCCAAGCCACTAACAACTTGACAATCACTTCCTTCATGAAATCCACCTGATTTCTGATCACGTGACTATCATTCTCAACTGCTAAATTTCCTGAGAAAAACTTAAAGAATTAACACAATTCCTAGCTTTTACATCGCCGACGCGAAACTTGAGGCCCAATCCTGTCTACAGACTGTTGAGGATGTTTGGGACATCAAGAGAATTTCGGATTTCGACGTTAATACTCCGGGGGCTTGATATAGACTAAAGAATATATTGTATATGACAAAAGTAAATGTGTAATCTTGTGTGTTTGTAAGTGTGTAGGTGATTAACAATTTACTGGGTTCTTCCCATTTAGTATAAAGTCCATTACATTAGTATATCGTCATATTTTAATTTCCTCTTTATGTTGAAATTTCCAACGCCGTTTATTCGATCAAAATCATGATGCAGCCAATTTAAAAGAAGCTTATTGTCAACTTTTCTGAAATTTGGGTTCTAGCAGGAAGAGTTACCACTACAATGCAAATATTCATGTCGTTTAGCTTGGCATGGGCTGCAAAAAATTCGAACCTTGAACTCAAGGGAACATTTGGATCAGACGACTTATTTATATGTACAACGCAGGCCACTCCGTATTTAGTCTGAACTAATAATAATTAGAATACTCTGAGATTCACAACAAATTATTCTCCAGTGATAATTCCTCAAAGTGAAGAAAATAGTGTAATGAACTATCGGACCTCTGAAGTGCGGTTATGTTTGGAAAATTATGCTACATTTTCATTTTAAGTTAGCCCTCTGAATGTGTAACAAATTTACCATAATTTCCTACTTGAAAAAGTAAATCTGTTTTAAAGTCCAAGATACTGAAAACGACCTTTCAATTGAGGTCGCAAAAATCGTAATTTCAGGGAAATAAAATTAAATTGAACGTCCTCTTTCCCAACACCATACCAGCTTGAAAATTCAATTAGTCTACCCAATGTTTTTCTTCGAAGTGTGATCGATTTTTTTTTGCAACTGATTGGCATCTGACCACCGCACCGCAAATGGTCTGCAAGTGTATAATTTAAATTAGAATATTTGCACAAGAAATAAGCGAAAGTTATTCATGGTTGAAGATCCAACCCACTCCACCAGTGCAGTCAAAGTGGTCTGCTCATCGTCTAGAAGTTTCCCAGTTCGAATCGACTCACCCGATTTTCAATTTGCCCTTTCGGACAGAGCCGAGACAGCACCTTATCAAAACATCGGCAGTCCACACCCACATCAGCAGCGGCAGCAAACCCGGCAATAAGCTGACCAATAAATTATAATAAATTAATTACCATTCCATCTTGTTGGTTAGGAAACGTGCCACTCTGTGCTGGTGGACAAATCGTTTCCCATTTAGCTCGTTCTGCTCGGTGTCAATGAAAATGTTTATTGAATTCCCGCTCGTCCTTGCTCGGTTCGGAAAGGAATGCTTTATTTAGTTGGGCAAAACGCATGATAAGGGGGAGGGGGCGGTAGCGTTGATTTTCTGCCAGCTTAAGGTGATTATAGAATGAAGCCAGAAATCAGCCATTTTGTAAACCACGTGCTTTTCCAATATTTGTTTTCAAGAGCACGAGATGAAAGAACCATAACGCGTATGTGGCTGAAATAATGGTAGATCGTTTGCTTAGTTATGCTGAACAATCATGATTTGAGTTTCGGCACTGTACGAAAACTATTACGCCAGATTTGGGCTTTGGAAATGTATGCAGATAAACGAGTGGTGAATTTGAAATTCACCACGGGCTTCATTCTATAATCACCTTAAGGGAGATTTCATTTGAATATGATTAGAAGTGTTTTGCGAAGAATTAATAGGAATCAATGCTTGTGAATTTCCCAGGGATGTGAATTGCGGAAACAGTGATCAGAGTTAATTACTTGCAATTATTCGCAATTTATGAACATAACGACGAACGAAATTAGCTTTTCACACCAGCATATATAAAATGCAGAACCAAAGAAGGGTAAGTAAATTAGTTTATTAGATCTCCCATTTCAAAATAAACATTCAATTCAATGAAAACCTGCATCATGCTTGTACTTAAAGCAAAGCTAATATCGTGGGATGCATTTCCCCATCTCTCCATCTGTTTTTGCAGCTCTCGGCCGGTGCAGCCATCCCCAAGGCCCCTGCCGTCAAGCGTCGCATGTCCCGCCACGGTTCGGTCCTGATTGAGACCACCCCGCGGCAAATTCCGTGGGACCTGATCGATCGGCTGCTGGTTCCAATCATCGGCTGCCACGCCGCGGCCATTGTTTGCTCCGGTGTGTTCAACTTTCTCGGAATTTCCCAGGTGTCCGCGTTCGTGCTGTTTCTGTTCTTCTCCATCCTGACGGTCGGGGCTGCCATCGGATTCCACAGTCTTAAGGTAGGTCCGGGTGGGCGAACGCAAGCAGCAAATGTTGCAGAAAGGGGGATTTTAACATACGGTGCATAATTTCGGTCCGCATCATTTCCGATGGCCGGAAACGAGCGTAACTCTCGAATTGCCCATAAAGTGACGCTAATAAATAGCTCCATCTGGCATTAGCCGAACACGACGGCGAACAATGGCATACAAAACCAGGTTCTTATGATGAGCCGAGGTCCGGAGTCCTTTTATGACAGCCACGAGCCACTGCTGGCTGACCGGGACTGTTTGCGTTTGGTTTACTGTCAAGCAATGGGCACAGGGGCACTATTAGGTTGCTAATGACAAGGGGTCTGGGCGGAAAATGGAGGGCAAACGAGTCAAAACAACCTAATTGGTCGACCAAATGATGACTCAAAATAACAGTTTGTTCACACATTATTTATTGAATAGGATCATTGAAAAGTCACCAACTTAATGAAGTACGATGTTTTGGCGTACTTATAGGTTCTTATGCATTCTATCTATCTAACTATCTTCTATCTATCTATCTTTATCTTTATTTAGTCAAACCAGCCTAATCTTGCACTTCCTTTTTTCAAACCTGTCAATCGTTTAATTGATTGCAGCATCGCACTCTAGATCAGCGGTTCTCAACCTGGTGTGCATGTACCCTGGGGTTCCTCCGCTGGTCCTAGGGAGTACCTCGGACAAAAATTCGTAATGACGGACGTATTACAATTCCAATCGATCCTTATTGAAATTTTTTATTCCAAGCGATCAGTTAATTCAAGCCAATTGAATCCTGCCCTCCACAACCAGCACAATGCATGAAGGGCTGCGGAACATAAGATCAAATGGACAAAACGTCGAACAAACAAATTTTTAAAATCTTCAATGCAATCGACCTGATCGAAACAAAATGTTGAATAATATGTTAAGAATATCCTTCTGAAGTGAAATCTAGAGTCTAAAGGTCCGGAAGCCTCCGTTTGAGAGGCATGAAGGTTTTTTTTTAAGTATTAAAGTCAGTATCATAGTTTTAAGAGGATTAGAAGCATCCTTCTACGTTTCTCGGTAGCCTTCTTCCAAGCAGCTCAAAATCCTCTTTTCAAGTGGCTCACAGGACGCTTTTCAAGATGTTCAGAACCCATCCATCAAAAGGTTCGAAAGCCTCCTTTTAAAGTTGCTTGGAAACCTCCTTTCAAGATGCCTGGCAGCCTTCTTTCATGCAGTCCGGAAGCTTGCTTTCAAGAGACACGGAAGCCTCTTTTCAAGAGGTTTGGAAACCTCTTTTCAAGAGGCCGGAAGCCTGCTTTATAGAGGCTTGGAAGCCCTTTTTAAAGAGGGTCGGAAGACTTCTTCCAAAATGCTCCGAAGGCTCCTTTCAAGAGGCTCGGAAGGTTCTTTCCTAAAAACTTGAAGGCTCCTTTCAAGAGGTTCGTAAGCCTTTTTTTTCAAGAGGTTTGGAAGTCTACTTTCAAAAGGCTCGTATGTCTACTTTCAAGAGACTCGGAAGCTTTCATTCAAGAGGCCCGGAAGCCTGATTTCTAGAGGCTTGGAAGCCCTTTTTAAAATGGTTCAGAAAGCGCTTTTCATGCAGCTCGTAAGTCTCCTTTTAAGAGAAGCCTCGGAAGCCTAATTCCAAGAGGCTCGGAAATCTACTTTCAAGTGGTTCCGAAGCCTCCTTTCAAGAAATACGGAATTTTTCTTTCAAGAGTCTTGAAAGCATGCTTTTAAGTGGCCCAGAAGCGTCCTTTCGATATGAAAAGTAAGCTTCCTTTGAAGTGGCTTAAAGCCGCTATTCGGATGCCACTCTACAAGAAGCTCTGAGGCCTCTTATCAAAAGGCGCGGAAGCCTACTTTCAGGAGATTCAGAAGCTCCTTTCAAGAGGCTCGGAAGCCGTTGCTCTAGATGGATTTCAATTCAAACTTGATGGTTTCCATCAGAACACATGAAAAAGTAGTATTTTTACATTGTTTCAATATACCCAGCGAAATGTTCTATTTTTTATGCATATAAACACAGCTGATCCCAAGACAGGCCGGAGCACAATGGATACGTTGCGTTTGAGTTTGCGTTTTGTAATCCGTTTGATACGTTTTGTACTAAAATGCAAAACGTACGCAAATAACGGATAAGCAACCCACAATGGATACGGTTTTGACAGTTAAGCAGTTTAAATTTCGCAGTCGCTGTTAGGTTCCAAATAAGCTATTACGGAATGGATATATCTCTGGCGCTCGAGATTTTGAGCTTATATTTATTTAGACAAGTTATTAAAGTATTCCGAAAATTTGAAGGAGAATTAAAACTGAATTTTTGGACATTGGAGGATGGAAATTAATTAAAAATCGTGATTGATTCAGGTGTATCCTAGGCAAGTTTCCCACAAGTCATTCCAGGAGAAATTCCTCCGCAAGCTCCTCCAGGAATTCCTTCATCAAATCCTCCAAGACTTCCTCCGAAAGTACCTCAAGATATTCTTCTGAAGCTTTCTCCAGAAATTCTATCGGAAGTTTTTCCAAGAGATGCAGCACAAACTTCTCCAGAAAATCCTCCGAGAGTTTATCCAGAAGTTTCTAGGTAAATTCTTCTAGAATTTCCTCTAAGAATTACTCTGGAAGTGCCTCCAGGAATTCCTCAACATTTCCTCCGAAATTTTCTATCCTTGAGAAATTTCCACGTAATTTATAAATAGTTCAATTTAAAATTTCTTCGGAAATTCCTTCAAAAATACCTCGGGAAGTTTCTCCAAGATTCCTCTGGCAGTTCCTTCAGGAATTTTTCCAAAATTACTCAAAAATTTCCTTTTCAAGTTTCTATAAGTTTCTATAAGTCCTCTAGAAATTTCTGCAGGAATTTCTTCGGAAGTTATTACAAAAAATCATTCGGAAAATCCTCCGAAAGTTCTTCCAGAAACTCACGAATTACCCCCAAGAAATTCTCCGGAAGAAAACGTCTTTCTGAAGTTTCTGTAGGGACTCCTCCAGAAATTGCTACAGAAATTCTTTCGGAAATTTCTACAAAAAATCATTCGGAAAATGCTCTGAAAATTCCTCTAGGAATTCATCCGGAAGTTCCATCAGGAATTTCTCTACAAATTCCTTCAGGATTTCCTCCGGAAGTTCCTCCAGGAATTCCAACGGAAGTTCCTCCAGGAATTCCAAAAGTTCCTCCGGAAGTTCCTCCAGAAATTCCTCCGAAAGTTCCTCCAGGAATTCCTCCGAAAGTTCCTCCAGGAATTCCTCCGAAAGTTTCTCCAGGAATTCCTCCGAAAGTTCCTCCAGGAATTCCTCCGAAAATTCCTTTTCTTCAGGAATTTCTTCGGAATTTCCTCCAGGAGTTCCTACGGAAGTTTTCCAGGAATTCCCCGGAAGTTCCTTCAGGAATTGTTCGGGTAGATCCTCCAAGAATTCCTCCGAAAGATCCTCCAGGAATTTCTCCAGACTTTCCTTCAGTTTCCTTCGGAAGTTTTCCAGGAATTCCCCGGAAAGTTCCTTCAGGAATTGTTCCGGAAGTTTCTCCTGGAATTCATCCTGAAATTCCTCCTGAAGTTCCTCCAAGAATTTCTTCTGAAATTCCTCCAGCAATTTCTCCTGAAATTCCTCCAGGAATTCCTCCTGAAATTCCTCCAGGAATTCCTCCTGAAATTCCTCCAGGAATTCCTCCTAAGGTTCCTCCAGGAATTCCTCATAAAGTTTCTTGAGGAATTCCTCCGAAAGTATCTTCAGGAACTCCTCCGAAAGTATCTTCAGGAACTCCTCCGAAAGTTCATCAGGATGATCCTCCAAGCATTTTTCCGGAAGTTCCTCCAGGAATTGCTTCAGACTTTTCTTCAGGAATTTCTTCGGAATTTCCTCCAGGAGTTCCTTCGGAAGTTTTCCAGGAATTCCCCGGGAAACCCTTTCAGGAATTGTTCCTGAAGATCTTCCAAGAATTCCTCCGGAAGATCCTCCGGGAATTCCTCCAGACTTTCCTTCAGAAGTTTACCAGGAATTCCCCGGAAAGCTCCTTCAGGAATTGTTCCGGAAGTTCCTCCAGGAATTCCTCCTGAAATTCCTCCTGAAGTTCCTCCAGGAATTTCTCCTGAAATTCCTCCAGGAATTGCTCCTGAAGTTCTTCCAGGAATTCCTCCTGAAGTTCCTCCAGAAATTCCTCCGGAAGTTCCTTCAGGAATTCCTCCGGAAGTTCTGCCAGGAATTCCTCCGCAAGTTCCTCCAGAAATTCCTCCTGAGGTTCCTCTAGAAATTCCTCCAAGTTCCTTCAGGAATTACTCCAAAAGTTCCTCAGGAAGATCCTCCAAGAGTTCCTCCGGAAGTTCCTCCAAGAATTTCTTCGGAAGTTTTCCAGGAATTCGCCGGGAAGTTCCTTCAGTAATTCACAGGAATGCTCCTTCAGGAATTGTTCCGGAAGTTCCTGCAGGAAATCCTCCTAAAATTTCTGCTGGAATTCCTCAGGAAGATCCTCCAAGAATTCCTCCGGTACTTCCCTCAGCGAAAGATCCTTGAGGATTTTTTCCAGAAGTTACTTCAGAAATTCCTCCGAAAGTTCCTTCATGAATTCTTCAGAAATAACTCTACATGAATTCCTCCGAAAATTCCTCCAGGAATTTTCCCGGAAGTTTCTTCATGAGTTTCTCTGAAAGTTCATTCAGGAGTTATGTCGGATGTTTCTCCAGGAATTCCCAGGGAAGTTCATTCAGGAATTCTTCCGGTAGTTCCTCCAGGAATTCCTCCGAAAGTCCATTCAGATATTCCTCCGGCAGTTCCTTGAGGAAATCCTCTGCAAATTCCTTCAGTAATTGCTCCGGATGTTCTTTCGATAATTCTTCCGGAAGTTCCTTGAGGAATTCTTCCTGATATTCCTTGAGGAATTTCTTTTCCAGAGAAATTCCTGGAGGAATTTCCAGAGGAATTCTTGGAGGAAGTTCCCTGGAGGATTCTCTATAGAATTTTCCGGAGGAAATATATGAGGAGTTTCTGGAGGAACTTTCAGAAGAATTCCTGGAAAAACTGCAGGGGGAACTCCTGGAGAAACTCCGAGGGGAGCTCCTGGAGGCACTTCCAGAGGAATTCCAAGAGGAATTCCTGGAGGAACTTCCGGAGGAATTCCTGGAGGAACTTACGGAAGAATTCCTGGAGGAACTTCCGGAGGAATTCCTGGAGGAATTCCTGAAGGAACTTCCGGAGGAATTCCTGGAGGAACTTCCGGAGGAATTCCTGGAGGAACTTCCGGAGGAATTCCTGGAGGAACTTCCGGAGGAATTCCTGGAGGAACTTCCGGAGGAATTCCTGGAGGAACTTCCGGAGGAATTCCTGGAGGAACTTCCGGAGGAATTCCTGGAGGAACTTCCGGAGGAATTCCTGGAGGAACTTCCGGAGGAATTCCTGGAGGAACTTCCGAAGGAATTCCTGGAGGAACTTCCGAAGGAATTCCTGGAGGAACTTCCGGAGGAATTCCTGGAGGAGCTTCCGGAGGAATTCCTGGAGGAACTTCCGGAGGAATTCCTGGAGGAACTTCCGGAGGAATTCCTGGAGGAACTTCCGGAGGAATTCCTGGAGGAACTTCCGGAGGAATTCCTGGAGGAACTTCCGGAGGAATTCCTGGAGGAACTTCCGGAGGAATTCCTGGAGGAACTTCCGGAGGAATTCCTGGAGGAACTTCCGGAGGAATTCCTGGAGGAACTTCCGGAGGAATTCCTGGAGGAACTTCCGGAGGAATTCCTGGAGGAACTTCCGGAGGAATTCCTGGAGGAACTTCCGGAGGAATTCCTGGAGGAACTTCCGGAGGAATTCCTGGAGGAACTTCCGGAGGAATTCCTGGAGGAACTTCCGGAGGAATTCCTGGAGGAACTTCCGGAGGAGTTCCTGGAGGAACTTCCGGAGGAGTTCCTGGAGGAACTTCCGGAGGAGTTCCTGGAGGAACTTCCGAAGGATTTCCAGGAGGAACTTCCGATGGAATTCCTGAAGGAACTTCCAAAGGAAGGAACTGGAGGAACTTCCGAAGGAATTCCTGGAGGAACTTTTGAAGGAATTCATAGGGGAATCTCCGGAGGAATTCCTGGGGGAACTTCCGGGGAAATTCCTGGAGAAAATTCCGGAGGAATTCCTGGAGGAACTTCCGGAGGAATTCCTGGAGGAACTTCCGGAGGAATTCCTGGAGGAACTTCCGGAGGAATTCCTGGAGGAACTTCCGGAGGAATTCCTGGAGGAACTTCCGGAGGAATTCCTGGAGGAACTTCCGGAGGAATTCCTGGAGGAACTTAGGGGGAACTCCTGGATGCATTTCTGGAGGAATTTCCGGGGGAACTTTGGGGGATTTTTTGGAGGATTTTCCAAAGGATTTTTTGTAGAAACTTCCGAAGGAATTCCTGTAGATTTTTTTGGAGGATCCCCTATAGAAACACCCTAAAGAAATTTTTAAGGATTTTTTGTAGGAATTCCTTGAGGAACTTCCAGTGGAAATCATGGAGGATCTTTAGGGGGAGCTCCTGGGGGAACTTACGGATGAATTTTCTGGAAGCACTTCTGGAGGAATTCTTGTAGGAACCCTGGGGTAATTCATTAAGGAACTTCCGGAGGAATTCCTGGAGGAACTTCCGGAGGAATTCCTGGAGGAACTTAGGGGGAAATCCTGGATGCATTTCGGGAGGAATTCCCGGGGGAACTTTGGGATTTTTGGAGGATTTTCCAAAGGATTTTGTAGAAACTTCCGAAGGAATTCCTGTAGATTTTTTGGAGGATCCCTTATAGAAACACCATAAGGAAATTTTATGATTTTTTGTAGGAATTCCTTGAGGAACTTCCAGTGGAAATCATGGAGGATCTTTAGGGGAGCTCCTGGGAGAACTTACGGATGAATTTTCTGGAAGCACTTCTGGAGGAATTCTTGTAGGAACCCTGGGGTAATTCATTAAGGAACTTCCAGAGGAATTCCTGGAGGAATTACCGGAGTAACTCTTGGTAGGATTTTTGGATGATTAACCGAAAGGTTTTTTGTAGAAACTTCCGAAGTAATTCCTGAACAAATTTCTGGAGGATTCCCTGTAGAAACTTCTGAATGACATTTTTTAGGTATTTTGAAGGAACTTCCGGGGGAATTCCTGGAGGAAATTCTGGGGGAATTCCTGGAGGAATTTCCAGAATAATTCTTGGAGGACCTTCTGGAAGAATTTCCAGAGGAACTTCCGGAGAAATTCTTGGAAGCACTTCCGGAGGAATTCCTGGAGGCACTTCAAATTCCTTACGATTCACCTTGTAAATCTCTTGCTATTTCCAATGGAAATCTAATAAAATGTCTTGTGAAACTTCCTTAGAATTTCCGTTGAAATATCTTTCAATTTTCAATGGACATTCGTTTAAATTTCCAATTGAAATTTCTTACAATTTCTTATGGAAATTCCTCACAATTTCCCATGCAAACCCTTTAGTGTGTCCCAGTAAGTAAGTAACAGTTTCTCATAGTAATTCCTTGCAATTCCTTTTGGAAATTTGTTACAATTTCCCATTGATGTTCTTAACAATTTTCCATGAAATTTCCTAACAGTTTCTTATTGAATTTTCTTACAATTACGTTCAATAGAGATCCCTTATAATTTGCCATTAGTATTATTTAAATAATTTCTATGGAAATTTCACGCAATTTCCTATGGAAATTCCTAACAATTTTCGATGGAAATCCCTATCAGATGCTAATGGAAATATCTTATTTCTTATTTCTTATTATAAATTCCTTCCATTTCCCGTTTAAATTCCTCGCAGTTTCATATGGAAGTCCTTACAATTTCCGCTGAAAATTCATACAATATTTTCCACGAAATTTCCTTAAAGTTTTCCGACGATATTCTTTTGAATTACCTGTTCCATCTCTTTATAATTTCCTTAGAAACATACTTACATTATCCCATAGAAATTCAACATATTTATTTAAGTTTTATCTCCTTAAAACTCCTTGAAATTTCCAGTGGAAGTAAAAATAAATCATCATTTTCTTGTGATTTGTTTATTTTTTGACGCAAACCTGTCCGCAAAGTTTGAGATTGTTCAAATGGTGCGGACAGGTTTGCGGTTTACTTTGCGTTCAGTACAATCCGCAAACACATTCTGGATGCATTGTGCGTTGCTACGTTTGACTGCATGTATTCAAACTAGCTGTCAAATTTCTGGATTGCCTTCCGGATCCATTGTGCGCCGGCCTTTATACTCTTAACAGTTTTGTAAAAAATAAACCCATAAACTAGGTCAAAGTAACCTAATGGGACCAGCACGCGTCCTGCGAAACGCGGGATGCCTATCCGTATGCGTTACTGGCTCGAAAATTAATCTTCCAAAAATGATAAAACGCAATGATGATTAAATTATCTACAGCAACCACCGCTGACGACAATCACTGATGCTGCTGATACCGCTATCATTACCATTAAACTTTCTGTCATTTAAAGTTTAAAAAAAAGAACAGAGGCAGAATACTGCTTTCTTGAGGTTCTGGCATGTCGAAGGTGAACAGATTGAAGAGCAGGGACCCGAGGATACTACTCTGAGGGACGTCTGCGATGATGTCGTGCGCATCGGAACTCGCTCCGCTGATTAAGACCCGGAGTATCCTCGTCGACTGATAGTTGTTAATGATTTTCACCACCTAGCAGGGAATATTGTAGCAATGTAGTTTATACACCAGGTTATCATGCCATTCATTGTTGAACGCCTTCTTGAAATCGAGTAAGGCCATGGCGGATGTATTAGAGACACACTTGTTAGATATATCGTTATACACTGAAGTTTGATCAACCGAGTATCACCACACGGAAGTCCGGCATATGTTCACTCACCTCGGGTTTCAGGTTCGTTTCCGTGATGAAAGCCATGTCGATCTTTCTCGTGGAGTAAATCCTTCAGCTCGATGGTTTTGCTCTTGAGCAAGCAAGCGTTCCAGTTGGCCAGGCCGACCCTATCAGTTATTTTAGATGATGAACATACCACGAGTGAAGGCATGTTCGAATAGGATTTTGCCACCGCGCAGTCGAGTGGCGAGTGGCGAGAAGATCGGCATCAGTTGCTCCGGGGTGTAGATCGGAGCAAATTCTTCCTATGGGACATTTACGTTCTCCGGCGGTCGATGGAACCCCGGAGGAGGGAGTGGGGGCTGTTCACTGGTGGTACCACTGCCAGTTGCTTGCGGGGTTGTAACGGTGGGAGATTTGAAATCGCTCGACGGACGGTCGGGATGCCCGGATAGTTCATTTCAATGAGCGCAGGAACACGATTGTTCTTCGGCAGGGTGCTGGTCGAAGCCTTTGCCCGGATTTCCAGAAACTCCGCTCGTTTTGGGCAGCCCTTGATGGTGACCCGATGTTTGTCGCCACAGTTGGCGCACTTTGGGTCAGCTACTTTAATATTGTCGCACGTTTCGGTCGGGTGGGGTTTGCCACAATTTTTATGCAGCACGGAGTCATATGACGATTCCGGGTGCCATGTCCAAAGTTGCAGCTGTTTGTGCACTGCGTGACATCACGGTGTACAGGGATGTACCGCTTCCATCCGACGATTATGCAGTTGATTACCCGATCAGCTTATGGTCCCTGAAGGTGTCCTGAAGGTCCTTGAAGGTTCCAGATGCACCAGTTAAAGCTGGTGTCGGTACTTTCTTGCCTTGTCGGCGAGCGATTTTGTGCACGACGAATGGCGATAGGCTTGAGTCCACAGCCTTCTAGCTCAGCGATAAGTTCTTCCTTCTTCATATCGTGGAGCCCTTTCAGCAAAGCTTTGAGCAGCTTCGTGTCGGGGATTTTCGGCCGCAAATACTGAGGATCACCCTGACGAACACAGGCGGGCACTGCTACTCTGCTCTTATAACACCTGCGGCAGCTGCTGCTTTTTGCGCTTCTTGCGGATTGCCGGCGTCATCAAGTGACAACGACGAGAACACGTTGCTCGAAAGAATATTCTTGAGGGGGCTTCCTCGCCTCCATTTGTGGTGCACTTTGACACCTTGCCAGCGACCGAGTCGGCCACCGCGTCTCCCGTGATGGGTCTGAAGGAAATAACGCCAACGCGACGCCAAATGCTCGCACGCACAGGAAGCAGCTTTGTGTTCGGACAATCATTTGGTTGCGGTTATGCGGTTAGTAGTTGTAAAGAGTTTTGAGCAGCGCAAATCGGTTATTTTCAGGACCGCCATTTTCAATGGAAGAGGGTTGATTTGAGATGATCGATGAATATATGGTGGTTGGTGCTCCCGTTAGGAATACTAACACATATAGATGTCGTTCGAATCAATTTTCGCGGATGCGAACAGCCAAATAGAAACTAAACCAAAACCTACAAATGCGATTCGAAAATTATCCAAACGTCAAAATCGGAAATTAAGAACAACGTCGATTTCTTTTTCTCTTGTGAATGATAACCCATGAATGGCTAAATGGATTATCCACCAGCTTGGCCAAGTTTGGTTTGATCATTCACATCCCTTTTCGGTAAACTAAGCCCACCTATGCTCCCGGCTACTACTTCAGCAGGGGTCCATGTAATGTCCTTCCAAGTGCGCTCTCTTTCTCCAGCTCTCGGTCACCATACTGCGATTTAACGACGATGGCGACGACGACGACGACGATGGGTCGTTAAATTTTACGCATCATTGTCAAATATTTCCAAGGAGCAATTCACAGCTGCCACACCAGCCAGCGTGGATCCTGCGGGTAATGCATCATGCTAGGAATTTAAAACATTAGTCGCCCCTGTAAAAAAAAACAGGGTCATCAAGCAGAAGCAAGTAGAACAGCTTCCTATTAGCGGATGATACGCATTTCTTCATCAAATAAAATCGATCTATTTTTCCGCTATGAATGTGATATATTTTTATAAGAATCAATAAAGTTTTCAGGGTGCTCTTAAACATATCGATTGCACTCTGTTGGTTCCGACAACCACCCACTCCGGCGGCATAAATCCACATTAGCCTTTGTTAGTCGAATTACTTTCCGATAGGAGCAAAAGGGCACCGACTGTGTGATCCATGACACAGTCAGTCGTGGTATAGAGAAGAACAAGGACGGTGAAGAGATTTACTCCGGTTGGTTCGCCGTAGCTCCTCTGGGTGTTGATTGCGAGGCTTCCTTCTCACCACCTCGGGGTGGTGGCATATGCTGGGCCATCAGCCTGGCGGTTCACCATGGGAAAATTAAATGATGGCGAACGGTACATATTTTCGGATATGGAAGCGCCGGGCTGCGTTTAATGATCGGGATTTCAAAGAGCCGTCAGCCGCCACAGTTGCTGGGGAATAATGTTTTAGAAATTAGATGAGGCGATGTTCATGCGGTTCGTTCGGTGAGAGCTTTGATGCTCGACAGTAACGACATTGGAGCCTTGGATACTTCATAAGCAGATTAAACTTTTCTACGTAGATCGGATCTGTCGCTACACATCTGTTGAAAGTATCTTCATTGGTAACTTACAACACCTGAAAGAAGTCAATAACAGCTTTGGTTTTATTTTGTTTTTGGCAGGAGGGGATCAAATTTTTCGAAACTCGTGGAAAAAGTGTAGGGTATCAATGGCCAATCATTAGTGCAAGAGCATATCATACTTCAAACCATTTTGAAATCAGTAAATTGCCTTCTATTTGGTTGGAAATTAGCCTTAAATAAAACAGCCTGATAGATTTATATTATTGTGGAAGGTTAGGCTATAAATAAGCACTTTGAATTTAAACTTCCGCCACCAATAGTACCTTTTAAAAAATCACATAAATAATGATACTGCTGTGTGAAGGCAATTTTTACAATAACCGATTGACTTTCTCAGTAAGAGCGGAAACTGTACCTTTTTTGGAAGACTTTCGGGTAATTGCATTGTGAACCAGATAGATATGGAGGAAAGATGACTTTGGCAGATTTTGACCTATTATTGTAAGGGGGTTTTACAACATCCTTTGCGCTCAGATTGTAGCCGAAGAATTTTCGTACATCATTTTATGTTAATATTACTGTCAAGCAGAATATTTGCTGCACATGAAATGAGTTTCTCACGATCAAATTCCAATTGTGTGTACATAAAATACAATTTGTAGATTATATTGTACTGTAATAGTTCTAACCAGTCGACAATTTGAGTCGACACTTTACCACTCGAGTCGTGCAATTTGCAACAAACCATGATTCAACGCATTGCATTCGTGAATTACTACAAGTGCAACCTCGCTTGTGCTGTGTTGTGTACAACAGTTTGTTTCCGCTTAGTTGCGATTGAATGTGTTCCGTGAGGCTTGGTTTAGCCAGTGCCTAAATGTATGCAACAACCGATACATTTCCAATGTCGAAACCACGTTACGCATGTTACGATTTTTATTTAGTCATTTGCATAAGTATTATGCTTTTTTATGTCTTCACTAGCATACCTGACCTGACGAACTTCGTCTAGCCTAAAATAAATTAGGTCTGATTTTATACGTTTTCGCTTGTAGCGTTGGCGTTATTTTCTCCCGGACCCGTCATGGGAGACTCTGGTGGCCGATTCGGTCGCTGGAAAAGTGTTTAAGCGCACTGCTCTTGGAGGCGCGGGTAACCCTCCAACCAGTTTTTGCAGAGCAATGTGTTCTCGCCGATGCCGCTTGATGACGCCGGCAATCCGCCGCAAAAGAGAAGAAAGTAGCAATCGCAGCTGCCGCAGGTGCAACCGGAGCGGGAAGATAAGTGCTCGCCCATGTTTGTGAAGGACGATTTGCGCCCGAAAATTCGCCAGCTAATCGTTAAGGGCCTGAATTGTACTTTGCGGCTCTGCAGCGAGGGCGTTATAGTGATGCCGGCAAACAAGGAACATCATCAATCTGTCGTGGAGTTCCTCGAGGTCCACAAGTATGCGTACTACACTCATGACCACCCCGGCACGAAGCCGCTAAAGGTTTTTATGCGAGGACTCCGCGACATGAAGGAGAGGAGCTAAAAGCTGAGCTCGAAAGTTGCGGATTGAAACCGGTGGCCGTGCACAAGATCGCTCGTCACGACAAGACGAGGAGATATCGCGACCAGCTTTACCTGGTCCACCTGGAGCACGGCTCTACCACGTGGAAGAATCTGAAGCTGGTCGGCGTTATAAATTACACCGTCGTTGACTGGAAGCGACATCGGCCAGTGCAGTGCGACGTCACGCAGCGTACCAACTGCTTCAATTTCGGGCACGGCACCAGGAACTGCCGCATGAAGCCGCGCTGCAACAAATGTGGCAAGCTCCATCCGATCGATGAGTGCGACAAGATGGAGGTTGCTGATCCCAAATGCGCCAACTGTGGCGACAAACATCGGGCGTGCGGCGTTTTTGGAAATCAGGAAGAAGGCCTCCACCAGGTGCCTCACGAACAAGAACTGAGTTCCTGCTCTCAACGAGGTGAACTTTCCAGCCATCCCGGCTCCTCGGTGAGCGATACCAATTCTTCCACCTTTGCAGCCACACAAACGGCTGGCGGCTGCTGCAGCATTAGTTCAAGCTCCAACACCATCCACCAGCGATTGGCCCCGCTTCCTCCCCTGGATTCCGTCGTCAGGATAATGAGCCCTTCCGGCCGAGGGCGACCCACCGCTCTACCACATCGGAGCAACTAGTCTGATTTTCACCCAACTGGCAACGATGACTACGCGGTTGCAAACTCGCTTCGACCAGATCTTCACCCTGGGCATGTTCGTCATTGAAAATGGCTGCTAGGGTGGGTCTGGTCAATTGGAACGCTTGCTCACTAAAGAGCAAAATCATCGAGCTCAGCGATTTCTTCAGGAGAAGGAGATTGACGGCGCTTTCATCACCGAAACCCACCTGAAGCCCGGAGGTAAGTGCAACAATTCCGGGTTTTAGGTTGGTGAGGTTCGATCGAACAAGCTCCAGAGGGGAGGAGTGGCAATCGCCTTGCGAAGCACCATCGCCCGCCGCCTGCTGCCGGACTTCAAGCTTAAACTCATCGAAGCCGTTGGAGTGGAAGTCACCACTTCTGTCGGAGTCGTCACTCTCATCGTGGCTTACTGTCCCAATACAAGCCAAAGTCGACGATGGCTCGTCAGCTGAGCTACGAAGGGACATAGTCAAGCTCACTCGGCGGCAGAGGCAGTTCATCATCGCCGGAGACCTGAACGCAAAGCACCAATCGTGGGGGAAACACCGTCTCCAACCGGAACGGAGTCGTCTGATACAACGACGAACTAGAGGGCCACTACACCATCCTGAGCCCCTGACAGCCCTACCCGGTTGACACGGTCCGGGGCCCATGCTACACTCGACATCTACATCACGAACATGTACGATCACGTTTCCCAGCCGGTCGTCTTCCAAGAACTGGAGCTCGGACCACTATCCGGTGGTGGCTGAGGTTGGATCTTCAGTAAATCGACACGAGATAACAAGGCGAAACTATCATCGAGTGAACTGGCAGCGGTTCCAGCAGTGCGTCGACAACTTCGTCGATTACGAGGTGCGTCCGGAGACGCCAGAAAGTATCGACCGCCAGCTGTGCGCCATCGAAGAGGCAATCTCGGTGGCCCGGGAGCAGCATGTCCCGAAGGCTCGACAGGTAAGCAACTCCTTAAAGATCGATACACTCACCAAAGATTTGATTCGATTGCGGAATGTCACTCGCAGGCAGTTCCAGCGTACAGGACTGTCTGAGCTTAAGGCACGCTGCAATCGAATCACAAAAATTATCAAGGCCAGAATGGTGGACCTCAAAATAACGACTTCTCGAATAAGATCCGCACTCTCCCAGATTATGCTAAGCCTTTCTGGAAAATGACCAAAATTCTAAAATCCAAGCCTCTGCCCATTCCACCTTTGATCCCACTAGACAATAATGTCTCGAAGGATCGCTTGATAACTCCTGCAGAGAAGGTCGCTGAAATAGGTCGTCACTTCGTCAGCTCACACAATCTTTGGGCAGAACATCGCCAGTCCTCACGAAGCAGCCGTCAACGAGCATGCAAACAACATCCATTTGATTCCCAACGACTTCTCGGAGGAGTTGGAGATCTCAGCTGGCGAATTGACGGCCTATATCAAATCGTCGAAGAACATGAAGGCCCCAGGCTTCGACAGCATCCTGAATCTCGAGCTCAAACACATGAGTGCTCCGTTCTTGAGCACCTCTCACTGATCTTTAATCAGTGTTCCGGCTCAGCTACTTCCCATCGTCCTGGAAGTCAGCGAAAGTCATCCCCATCCGGAAGCCTGAAGGATCCTTCCTCTCCAAAAAGTTATCGACCCATCAGCCTTCTCTCAGGGTTATCCAAGCTATTCGAAAAAGCTATTTATCACCGGTTACTTGAGTCTGCTGAAAATCTCAACATCTTGCTCGAGGAACAGTTTGGTTTCCGACGCGGTCGGTCAACTGTACACCAACTGACTTGAGTTACCAACGTCCTTAGACGGAACAAATTTGTCTCCAAAATCTACGCCATGCATTGCCTTAATTGATGTCGAAAAGGTATTCGACAGTATTTGATGGCCTGGTGTACAAACTACAACGCAACAATCTTCCCAGCTACCTGGTGAATATCATCAACAATTACCTTTCGGCAAGGACATTCCGGGTCTCAATCAGCGGAGCGAGTTCCAATGCGCACAACATCGTCGCAGGCGTCCCCTGGGCAGTATCCTCGGGCCCCTGCTTTTCAATCTGTTCACCTCCGACATGCCAGAACCTCCAGAAGGCGGCATTCTGTCTCTGTTCGCAGATGACACATCCATCGTCTACAACGGTAGAGTGATCAGAGCGCTAGTGGCAAAACTCCAACGAGGCCTGGATGCCCTGACAGAGTATCTCACCAGCTGGAAGATCTTTATCAACGCGGCGAAGACCCAGATCATCATTTTCCCCTACTCTAAATCCCCTAAGCAGTTCCGCCTGGGGACTGTAAAGTCATCCTCAATAGCACGATTGTGGAATGGGCCAATGAGGCCGACTATCTTGGCTTGACCCTCTCCAGCAAGCTTATTTTCCGGCAACAAGTTGACAAGAAGTTAACAAAGTGTAACGTTTTGTTGAAACTACTGTACCCTTTGATCAACCACCGGTCGTCATTGTCGTTGAAAAATAAGCTTGCTGTCTACAAGCAAATCATCCTCCCTTGTGATCGAATACGGCATGCTGGTCTGGGAGAGCTGTGCTAAAACCCACTCAATTTCAAACTTCAACGGGTCCAAAACAAATTCCTGAGGATGATCCTCAACACCCTCCCAGGACATGAACTTCTGAGGCCCACCATCTGGCGGGAATAAAACCTTACATGAACGCTTTGGTGAGTGTAAAGAAAAGTTTAGAGTCCGTTGCTTGCATTCGGATCAGGCTCCAATTAGGGCGCTAGTTCCAATTTAGGTTATCAAATTTTTATTGTAAATATTAGTGTACATAGTAGTTAGGTTATCAAATTTTACAAACAAATCAATGCCTCCTAAAGGCTAAATTGCCAAACTAGAAAACTTTTTAAAATCGTAAACTAAAGTAAAACTTTGAAAACATAGAACTAAAGCTGAAGGGCCAACTAGCCAAACACTTACCATGTTACATTTAAAAAAAAAAATACCTGGAAATAAACATGAATTTATTGAAAAAAAAAATTTAGGTCTGATTTTTTTAGCTATCGCAATTTATTTATCTGTTTATTTATTTTTTAATAAAAAGATTCGCCACAAGGGGAGGGATCTCGAATCACCATAGATTTTTTTTTGTCTTAAAAAACATCCACTCGCCAAGTTTGGTTTCGTTTGCTTGATTAGCTCTCAAATTATTTTGTTTTTTGTTTGTTTATTATCCAACTGACAATGGTTGTCTCAATGAATATGACTTATTCTATTCTAAATCTATTTGGTAACGTCCGGCGGTACGGAAAACTTCTAGTAGTCGTTGTCGAAACACGTCAGCAGAAACATTGTAATCAAAGTATGAAAAGAATTGATTTAATTGATGGCAGATTCATGGACGGCCTGTTCAAAGCATAATTACTGCTCCTCGACTCCAGAAAAAGAAAATTACGATAACGAAGCGGTCTTTTCTGGTACGTATATTTGAATTTTGGCCAGAATTGATAACAGCATTCAAGTCCAATAAAGATCTCACAATGGAGCAATAGAGAGACCTGAGGCACATCGGATCCCCTGAACTCATCAAAGCGATTTTGAATATAAAGCCAAGTTGAGCTCTGGTCATGATATCGTTATAGTGGACACAGAATGTGAGGGCACTGTCCAGGATAACACCAAGGTCCTTAACTTGCTGGAACCCGAAGAAGATAATGTTGCATTTTCGATACTTATTATGTCGTTTTCGGTTTTAAACCTGGGTCAGGTCCGACCCTGACTCTGAATAACCGAACGAAAACGAATCGGGTTCGAGCTCAGTATGATGGTATTAGTGAGAACTCAAGCCCTATCATCTGTTTTGTTCTCAATTTGCACTTCTATCAGCTGGCAGAAACAGACATATTTTATCTATTGAATTTTGTTATTGCTTTTGCATTGAAACTTTTCGTTTCGTCACTGAAAGCATTGACACTTGTCTTCAGCGACTGCTTCCATGATAGAGCATTTGCACATTTCATTCACTCATACATCTATATTGCTGTCAAAATGTACATTTGACAATTAAATTTTCAGCTAAAAGCCTCTATTTTTGACACCGGTGCACTCACACAACCAATCGAGCATCAAATGTCAGAAAATCAGGAGTACCAACTTGACCACCATCTCCTTGTCGCCGAGTCTGGCGCTGAGTGCTCGGCGCGGAAACCCAAAGGTGGGAATAAAATTTTGGGGCTTATGCAAATATTAGTGTTATTTTTCTTGTTTTATGAATTATGGGGAAATCAGACGTTTCTTCTGTTAATCGTTTAATGACTTAAATGACTATTAATCCATCAATAAATTAATGTGATTAGGAGCTTGTGATTAATGACGACGGCAATGTGGATTGCCGTGAAAGAATTTATGCCAATCCGTGTTTCCCGATAAACTATTATGCTGATTATATATGGCTTTTCGGGTAACAGTGATTGTGTTACAGTAGATTTGAAATATCAATTATGTCATTGAAATGGAACAGAACAAGAAAATATGGGAACACTTTGTAAAAAATCCAAAACAAAATTTATTTAGATTTATTGCCTTTTATTTTAAAACAAAGAATCAAATCGTACAAGAGTTGAACAGCATTCTTTTTTGCTATTTGCATTCTTTCTTCTATTTTTCTCCCCAGAGGGGACCCTTTGGGATAAATTGCGATTTCGTCAGAACTGCAAAAACCAAATATGTATACAAAAGAGGCAAATAATTTTTCACTACAAAATCTAAACAGGAGATTCAACATAATAAATATCAATGGGAATAAATATGTCTTTGTCGGTTTTTTAACGAATTAAAAACCTTTCTTCCACTCAAAAATTATGCAAAATTCGTATGAAAACTGTTCCTAAATTTGTCGAAGGCAACATAGTTGCTAAAGCCTTATAAATGGTTAATGCCAGGGTTAATACATTATGTGTATGTATATTCTTCAAATCCGTAACCTTTGATAAATTGTGCACAGAACTGCAATAATGAAATAAAATAATGGTTAGGACATTTTGGTATAAATAACTTCATAGCGGCAGATACTTTGGTACGCTTATTTTCCCATTGATAGAGCAATTATACCTAAAGTATATAAAGTGAATACACAACGTAATAGTGAATAAATGCAGCTACCTTCTCGTCACTGCATTTTATAAATCACATTTTCAACAAAATGTTCAACCCTCATTTTGTTTATAATGGAGCTACCATCTGAGGTAATCAGCGAAACATATGTCGATATCTGAACTGATTCACCATCAGAGAAACTTGAAGACAGCACAACATTGAAATAATCAATTTTTGCGTGAAGACAGCAACAAAATTGATAAATTTAACAAATGAAACAAACGAAATCAAATACCCATCCTTGTCTTTTACGTTTTCATTTTCCTTTAGCGTAAACATAAACACCAGTTTGACAGTTTGTGTTCGAATGTATTGGTGAATCTAGGTTGGATCTCGATAAATCGGCAGAGCGAACTCATTCATTTTGGGTCGGATCTGGTGTGATCGCGATCCAACCTGAACGAATAACCGAACGTTTTGACAGCTGTTAGAGCGGATCCAGTGCAGAACTAGGTTCGACCCAACAATAACTGAAAACGACATTAGTCTTAGCAAGTTCCTTTGAGCACCACTCAGAAAAGATGTTTACTACGTTTTGTAAATAATAGCAGTCTGAGTAACATTTTACTATTTTGACTATTTTGGTCGTCTACGAATAAGTATAGCGGCATCCAGGAGGTAGCAACAGGGAGGCGTCATTTATGAAAATAGAAAATAGAAGTGGCTCAAGTTTGCTGATGTCCCTGCGGACTCCAGAGAGTCGACGAGACTGTAAACAAAAACTTGACTGGCAATATATAGCGCTCAAGCTGTGCCATCCAGCAGCTCACTGCACAAAAGTGAGCACCAGAAAGAAGAAGAAGAAGAAGAAGAAGAAGAAGAAGGACTCCAGAGTTATAGGCAAACAGTTGGGATTCCGGACAACCTATTTTACGCTGACTGAACGGTTTCGCAAGTAGGATCTAAAACTGCTCCTTGAGGATGCTCCGAGTCTCTTCAATTTGGCAAGTAGAATTCCATGGTCAACAGTGTCGAGCGCCGCCTTGAAATCCATGTATGCAGCATCAACCTGCCAACCGAAGTCCATGCTCCGCAAGCAGGAGGGAGTAAACTGCATCAAATTGGTGGATACAGATCCGTGCTGGTCTTTGTCGATGTAGTTTTTGCAACAAGTAAACAGGCAATCGTTCACTATTATTTCCAATAACTTGGAGCAAGAGCAGTGCTTAGAGCACATGAAAGTAATCTCCTGATTAGTGTTACCAGACGTACTCTTTTAAGCGTACATGTACTCTTTTGAGGCAGAAAAATTACGTACTCTTTTTTCGAAGAGAAAGGTTATATGTACTCTTTTAAATATTGTTAGTACCCAATTTGATTTTCAAACTTAACATTGCAAAGTGAATCAATTTTCCTTAGTTTGCACAAATAAAGTACGTTGAGACGTCGAGAACCCAAGGAGTGTACATTAATCTTCTTAGCAAAGTCACTCCCAACGATTCATCAATCATATTTCCCTTGAATCCTTGAATGTGAAACGGTTGGTACGGCTGTCCCTGTTTCTTCCTTTTCGTAGATTCAAAACTCTTCATTGATCATGTTATTTATTACTAAATAATTTGATTGCCGGAGAGTTATGGATTATCTCCCAAATTCAAGCCTGCACGGTGGGCCTGGCTGTTTTAATACTTGTGTCATATTTACAATATGCTGCAAATATTAATGCAGACAAGAAAAAACCGAAATTTCCAGGATGCTTTTCAATACTGGCTGTGGATGTGCTAAGACAAGACAAGACATAAAGTACGCTGAGATTGTGTATGCCACTATTTGAATTGAAAGAATTTATTATTTTCATAATATTTAATTTGTTCAACTGTTCCTGGTCACGCCAAAATTAAAGATAGATCGCCAGTTTTTTTTTCGTGAAATTTAGATATCAAAAATTTGGAAACCAGCACGATCACATCAAATATGTCACAAACTACAATACCTAATTACAAATTCGAAGTTGGACTGAGAACATTATTTAAACGTTCGTTCGCATATCACAGACTGCGTTCATTCAAGTTTTGAAGCTATTCCTCAGATATCCCACAGTTTCATACATCATGTTTCCTAAAACTTTTTGGGCTTTTCAATTTGCCCAATAAATTTGAAAAATATTAGATAGGTTCATGAGGTTTTATTCTATAAATTGTTCTTTTATTCGTTCACTCATATTTAGGAGAAATTTGTTTCAAATATTCTGTGATTATTATTCAAGTTTTATAATAAAAATATGTTGAAATTAAGCATCAGCATCAGCGATACAATGTCATCTGACGAATATAAAAGAAATATACTCAAGTTCCGACCATGGCTCATATTTCGATCACGGGCTTGTTAGCGTCCTACAATTCAAAATTCCTTTAATTTTCCATGGAAAGAATCACGCGAATAATGATGAAAGGGTCATTTAAATCCAGTTGTTCGAAATAGGAGTCATGTTCGGGATATAAGTTAAAACGGTTCAATATCAAACTTGAAGCGTAAATTTAAAAAATCGTGGGTTGTACTCTTTTGTACTCTATTTTCACTTGTTGTAAATGTACTCTTTTTAGTCAAACAAAATCTGGTAACACTACGACACTACTCCCGATAGTTTGCAATATCACGTTTGTCTCCTTTTTTGAGAATCGGAAACAGATGCTCGGATTATGCAGATGTCTTTTTTCTATCGTATGGGAGCTCCTCGTTTGAGATGGGGAGGTGCCTCGAACCACCACAGAAGCATTTTTTCCGCAAAAACCGTCACATGCCAAGTTTGGTTACATTTGCGTAATTCGTTCTCGAGTTGTGTAGCAGGTGGAGGGTTCGATTCCTGGTTCGGTCAGGAAAATTTTCAGATTGGAAATTTTCGACTTCCTTGGGCATAACTGTATCATCGTGTTAGCCTCATGATATATAAATGCAAACATGGTAACACGGCTTAGAAACCTCAAAGTTAATAACTGTGTGTGATATCTGTAAATTTATTTTCATACAACAATCTTTTGAGAGTTCCACTACTTAAGGCTCAAGACTCCATCACAATGCTTTGAAAATTAATGACTGTATCGCTTGTTTGTAATAGTGATGCAATTGGTACGGAAAAATGTAGCAGCGATGAAAAAAAATTGTTCACAACTGGGGTGGAAATGGGGTGTTGAAAATATGCCAGCTGATGCATAATGTTGCCAGACTTGACGAAATGTTTATTTTACATCATAACACATGTTCATGGTTTATCAAATATAATATATGGGTATTTTCGGTTCAAAAATTTATATACACCAATTGGAATGTAACAGAAGCTTACATAACATGTTTAAATATTTATTTCTGGTTGATTTGTTCAATCCGACAAACAGTAATGATTTTTTCCAAAAATTAATCTGGCAAAATTTAAGGAAGATATGATTATTTTCTTGTGTATGCACACCTTTGTTTGCGTGTTGGCTGGCGTAAACGTTGTATTGTGCGGATTAGATGAAGTTGCATCCCGTAGATTTTGAACTCACTATTTCATGAGTTAGGTAGTTGATGATTCATCGGCATTATAGTTGAAGATTTATTTACCGTGAAAAATTCACCATTTATTTAAAGCTCCACTACCCATTAAAATGGGTAGTGGCGCTTTTCAAGAAAATGGGTGAATTTTTCACGGTGGGAATAATATCAACAATAACATAGTACCCATTAATGGGTAAAGTCATCTAACCGTGTAGTGAATTTGAGTTTTCCGCATTTTATTGCATTCACAATACGGTCGTCAAATTTGTCTCTCACTTGATTTTTGGAAAGCAGTTTCGACAGTTTTGGACGTGAAGTGAATTAATTGGTAGACAAGATTGTAGAAAATGTGAAACTCGTGATAAAATCAAGGAAACAATGGAAAAGATCAAGTGAAAATCAAGTGGGTATGTATGTGTTTGCTCCGGAACGTTCGGAGTTAGTATGTGTTGATAAAATACGAATGTCGACCTAGGAAAAAGCAGTTTTCAGCGTTTTTCCAGCAATTCCTCAGTAATTGTTTTTTTCAAGTTTGTTTATTTGGTAGGATCAGGGTGTATAACACTTTACGGAGCCATGTTTCTTTGTGATATGTACAATCAATGTCATTTTTTTTTCAGTTAGTAAGAGAGGGATAGGAGGCCCCGATAATTGTTAGTTTGGATAAGTGAAAAATTAATATGATAATGTAATGAATGTGCAATGATTAAGGTAAGTCAGCAAATAGCCCCAAAATATTGAATTTAGTTCAAAACTTTATTAGTATTAGTGCGTTTCGAATACAAAATCATCGTCATTATCGGATTGATTATGGTTTATAGAACCTTAATGTTTATTCGTCCCTCCACGACACCGTCCTGCACTACACATTCATTCCAAACTACTCACTGCCAAGTCTACACTGTTAATCTAAAATACAATATCCTCCCTTGACAGAAACAATATTGCACAATGCCTCAAATATTAAGTTAATGCTCGATAGGGCCAAATTAAAAGATCTCTATCCTAGGCTGCAGCTCGCATTAGCCTTTATTTCTTTGTTGAGTCTTCGTACCCATGAGTTCTAGGTATGTCTCTGTTATGATGTCCTCCGGAATTCGGTCGAATACGTGCTTGCTGATTTCATCTAGAGGCTAGAAAATAAACTGATGGTTTTATTTCGACCCATCTTCCTTCGCCGGCAATAATAAAAGTTGTGATATGAATAATGTAGAAAAAATGTAAATAAGTCATGGTTTATAAAATAAATAAATGTTTTAACACAGAATCTGTTGCTTTGGTCCTACTTTTTCTCGTGTGGTCTTTACCTTTTAAACAGGCTTTCGAAAGAGCGGCTACATCATTTCCACTTCCTCCCACTTCTACTTGAAGGCACAGTCAGCCTCATTACCATCCCACATCGGAAGCTGGGCTTATGACTGCAATGTTTTGGTCATGGTGCCTGATTTTATATTGCTGTCAACCAAAAATGAAAATTTGCCGTCTTGGTCGTGAAATATGGATCTCAGTTGTATAATGACAATAATTCACTGAAAACAAATTTTATTTGATGTTTGATTACATTGAATATATTGTACTGAGTTATCATATATGATATGATGAGGAGTTCATAAATCTTGAAGTAATTGTGTTTTTTTTTTGCTTCTAAAATGAATCGATATTCAATTTTATTACACGACACAATAGAGCTCACGACATCAATGACAAATGACGGATTTTTTTATTTCGACTCAGTAATCAAAAGAAGACATCTCTGACATTTTGGTCATGCTTGACGAGCAAAACTATGATATAAAGTTATTTTTAAATGCACTAACGAAACCCCGCAATCTACTTAATTTTGGGATGTTATTGACGCTTTGAAATGAAATCAATTTTAATAGTTGAATTGTATTCTAGATAATATTAATGTTTCTATCGTGATGATATACAATAATCCTCGAAATGTGTTGTGCAGAATCATATCTTTCAATGCTTAAACAACTAAAAGGACAACTAAAAAAATTTCTTGACTCCAATGATTCACTTTAAACTTTGCTTTCTATGTACACTAACTGACTAAACGACCACTTAAAATTTCAACCCTTGATTGTATGCCCGGATATTCAATACGCCATATCTCCTTCCACATCTTGAAAGCACGCTTTCAATGTTTTCATTCTTCATAATATCTGCTGATTGTAAGAGTCAAAACAAACGCCATATTTTTCCTTTTACGCTTTGATGGACCCACAAGTTTTTTTTATATTTGTTTCTTGAATTCTATGCAAGTAAGTCTCACAGACTAAAAAAATTAGTTGAAAACTTGATCGAAAAGCATGAACAAGAACATTTTTCCTAGCTTCTATCGTGCAGGCTATCTTGACGATTCCTTCTGCATTTGAGTCTGAAATGAAATGTAGTGGAATAATATAACTCCAAAACACACACAAATGGTAACGTGTTGTACAGAAAAGGGTTCCTAATTAATTGTCAATGGCGAGCAAACTTGATATACTCTTCATCCAAATCTGAACCTGGTATTTGGGAGCATTGTTAATGAGTAATTTGTATTCGACTTATTGGTACAACTAGCAACAATTCAAAATGCTATATGAGCATGAGCATGAGCGTGATGACCGTTTCGTGGTTGCTACTCCATGATTGACCAGAACAATTGCAATTGCACAAGGAACCAATGGATGGAAGCATGGATTTGCACCTCAATTTGCACAGTCCGGAGAGAGCTCTAGTATTTTAAATGGTCAATAACGGCGCTGACCACGTCCTCACGGTCTATCGGGAAGGAATTGATAACACAATTACTCGCCCTCTGCAAGCCGAGAACACATCTGCACTCGTCACGAGTTCATGCGAAATTTTATTGAAATTTTTGGGTTAGGTTCTATGACAGAGGTACGTCTTGGTTAACGGGTTGCCAATGTGATAGTAATGACAGGAAGGTATATTCTAATTTAATGCCGAAACGAGCTTTTTTCGTTCATTTCGAGTACTAACAGTTACCTGATAGAACTCAGACCAGTTTTGAGGGTATAGGATAGAAGATGGAAACGGTAAGAAAGCCCATTTCCAGCTCTAGCGATTGCTAGAACAAGAGTAATATTTGAAAAGATACAAAGTAGAACGAATGGAATGGGCCTGGGATTGAACCAACGGCCTCCTGCGTATGAGGCGGAAATTATAGCCATATGACCATCAAGCCCGTTACTAGCTAACTATTCAAATGGCTATAATCAACAAAGTATATCAGACACAGTATTTACTGGTATTTTTCGGGAACGCCATGTGAAAGCGAAACAGGACATTTTCATGTAGCGGGTTCCCTGTTACTTGTTACATTACAAGCGCTCATGATAGGAATTTTTCCTTTGTTCTGCATTCTAAATTTCTCAATAATTTCAATAGATTTGAGCAAACAAAGATAGCTGATCGATAAAATATTATAATTGTGCAGTGTAGTCTGACTGTAGGCGAAGACCACATTATCAAGAAGACTGGCAACACAGTCTGAAATCGGGCGACACTGGTAGCAGCGCTGTCGGTGAGCCAAGGTGGTACTATGCGTTTGTTTGTGTGGAGTGAGTTGATCCTGGATAGTCAGTTACACGTTCAATCAAAATAAATGAAAACCACATTTAAATTATGCTTCGAAAACTCTCGAGAACTACACTGAGATTAAACGTATTTCAATTTTATGAAATCAGCATAACTTTAAGCCGAATAATATTTGGAATCTTGTCTTGAATTGATGAAAGTGCCACACTCTATGTTAATTTCTGTACGGGCCTGTTGATTTCTCTTCACATCTCGACTGCAGACTGTGTTCATGATATGATTTGAAACAATTTACTCTTTCTCGAATTTTTCTTATTTTTATTATTACCTTGCCTAAAAAGCCAAAAGTTCGAAAAGGTTATGCTATCCTAGACGTAGTAGAAAATGAATCACCTACCTTGTGTGTGCTTCCAGCGGCACACTAGGAGTTAACTTTCTGAAATCAGTATGGCGAAAGGCATCTAAGGTTCAAAATAAAGCACCTTCAACAACAAAATAAGTGGTAGGTATAGGCTGTGAACCATTCTACCGATTCGTTTAACTTTAGTTAAAATTTGATAAGTGGAACTTTTTTAACGAAAAATGAGTAAGATTTCCGTCAAAAACGAGATGTCACTACAATTTCACTCTGTCTCTAAGTGATTTGAAACGGGCGTGTACATAACTAGTACCAAATAGTTTTACTTGAAAAGTTCCTAACTTTGAGATAACCTGCGTTAGATGTTTTTCCCATACAAATATCCGGTGGTTAATTCATGCTGGCTGTTTGCACATATACGTTAGCGCCTGTTAGCGAGTAGGAAACCAGCCATTACCAACCAACCAATAATTTATTGAGAAAATTCAGATAATAGATAACAAAAATAGATGTTAATATATAGAAAGAACGGAAAATATTCAGAATGTTGGTTCACTAGCCGTGATTATGTTACCTCGGAGCAAGCCAGAATTTAGACAGATAAATAATTTTCCTAGACAAAAAAATCGTTTTATCGCTTTTCAGTTTTTGATGTTTCAAAGGTTCCAATAGGTTCAAATTCGTTTTTTAATCACAACACTTTATTTTGTAGACTGTACCGCGCTAATAACGGACGAAAGTTCTATGAGAAGTTGAACCGTTCACGTAAGGGCCACGTGCCACAGCCCGATATGTGTAAGGACATAAACGGGAACCTTCTTACGAACGAGCGTGAGGTGATCCAAAGGTGGCGGCAGCACTACGAAGAGCACCTGAATGGCGATATGGCAGACAACGGTGGCGGTATGGAAATGAACCTAGGAGCACGCGCGCAGGACATGCGGCTTCCGGCTCCGAATCTCCAGGAAATCCAGGAGGAGATCGGCCGGCTGAAAAACAACAAAGCCCCTGGAGTTGACCAACTACCAGGAGAGCTGTTTAAACACGGTGAAGCACTGGCTAGAGCGCTGCACTGGGTGATTACCAAGGTTTGGGAGGATGAGGTTCTGCCGCAGGAGTGGATGGAAGGTGTCGTGTGTCCCATCTACAAAAAGGGCGACAAGCTGGATTGTAGCAACTACCGCGCAATCACATTGCTGAACGCTGCCTACAAGGTACTCTCCCAAATTATATCCCGTCGACTAACACCAATTGCAAGAGAGTTCGTAGGGCAGTACCAGACGAGATTTATGGGTGAACGCACAGACCAGGTGTTCGCCATACGCCAGGTATTGCAGAAATGCTGCGAATACAACGTGCCCACACATCATCTATTTATCGACTTCAAATCCGCATATGATACAATCGATCGGGACCAGCTATGGCAGCTAATGCACGAAAACGGATTTCCGGATAAACTGATACGGTTGATCAAGGCGACGATGGATCGGGTGATGTGCGTAGTTCGAGTTTCAGGGGCATTCTCGAGAAGATGGAGGAAGCCTACATCAGACTGAAGAGGGAAGCTAAGCGGGTCGGACTTGTCATCAATACGTCGAAGACGAAGTACATGATAGGAAGAGATACAAAAAAGACAATGTAAGCCACCCACCGCGAGTTTGTATTGGTGGTGACGAAATCGAGGTGGTAGAAGAATTTGGTACTTGGGCTCACTGGTGACTGCCGAAATGACACCAACAGAGAAATTCGGAGAAGCATAGTGGCTGGAAATCGTTCGTACTTTGACTCCGCAAGACGTTCCGATCGAATAGAGTTCGCCGCCGTACCAAACTGACAATCTACAAAACGCTAATTAGACCGGTAGTCCTCTACGGACACGAGACCTGGACGATGCTCGTGGAGGACCAACGCGCACTTGGAGTTTTCGAAAGGAAAGTGCTGCGTACCATCTATGGTGGGGTGCAGATGGCGGACGGTACGTGGAGGAGGCGAATGAACCACGAATTGCATCAGCTGTTGGGAGAACCATCTATCGTTCACACCGCGAAAATCGGACGACTGCGATGGGCCGGGCACGTAGCCAGAATGTCGGACAGTAACCCGGTGAAATGGTTCTCGACAACGATCCGACGGGCACAAGAAGGCGAGGTGCGTAGCGGGCAAGGTGGATCGATCAGGTGAAAGATGACTTGCGGACCCTCCGTAGACTGCGTGGTTGGCGATGCAGCCATGGACCGAGCCGAATGGAGAAGACTCTGAGATACCGCACAGGCCACTTCGGCCTTTAGTCTGAATAAATAATAAATAATGGAGGGAGTAATACGAAGGGCAAGGATTGACACGATCGGTACGATTTTCACGAAGTCCATCCAGTTATTTGGTTTCGCCGACGACATTGATATCATTGCATGTAACTTTGAGAGGATGTAGGAAGCATACATCAGACTGAAAAGCGTAGCTAAACAGATTGGACTAGTCATCAGTACTCCGAAGACGAAGTACATGATAGGAAGAGGCTCAATAGAGGTCAATGTGAGCCACCCACCACGAGTTTCTATCGGTGGTGACGAAATCAAGGTGGTTGAAGAATTCGTAAATATCAGGGCCTACCACTGGTGACCGCCGATAACGATACCAGCAGAGAAATTCGGAGACGCATAGTGGCTGGAAATCGTACGTACTTTGGAATCCGCAAGACGCTTCGATCGAATAGAGTTCGCCGCCGTACCAAACTGACTATCTACAAAACGCTTATAAGACCGGTAGTTCTCTACGGACACGAGACCTGGACGATGCTCGTAGAGGACCAACGCGCACTGGGAGTTTTCGAAAGGAAAGTGTTGCGTACCATCTATGGTGGGTTGCAGATGGCGGACGGTACGTGGAGGAGGCGAATGAACCACGAGTTGCATCAGCTGTTGGGAGAACCATCCATCGTTCACACCGCGAAAATCGGAAGACTGCGGTGGCCGGGCAAGTAGCCAGAATGTCGACAGTAATCCGGTGAAATGGTTCGACAACGATCCGACGGGAACAAGAAGGCGAGGTGCACAGCGGGCAAGGTGGATCGATCAGGCGGAGGACGACTTGCGGACCTTCCGCAGACTGCGTGGTTGGCGAAGTGCGCAGCCATGAACCGAGCTGAATGGAGAAGTCTTTTATGCAGCACAGGCCACTCCGGCCTTAGTCTGATAATAAATAAATAAATTATTTTGTAAACAAACAGATAACAACGCAAATAAGACTCCAAAGAAATATGTTTGAAGCATTATAAAACTAAGTAATCAACCTCATGCGGCCCTCCTTAGCTGTGCGGTAAGACGCGCGGCTACAAAGCAAGACCATGTTGAGGGTGGCTGTCTGAATCCCGGTGCCGGTCTAGACAGTTTTCGGATTGGAAATTGTCTCTGACTTCCTTGGGCATAAAAGTATCATCGTGTTAGCCTCATGAAATACGAATGCATAATGGTAACTTGGCTTAGAAACCTCGCAGTTAATAACTGTGGAAGTGCTTAATGAACACTAAGCTGTGAGGCGGCTCTGTCCTGTATGGGGATGTAATGCCAATAAGAAGAAAAGAAACAACCTCAATTTTAACTTACATCCAGATAGTTTTCTGACTCTCTTTCTCTTGATTGCGTGTTAGCATTAAGTACTAAGTCAAGTAGTAAACCATGCCCATGCAAGATGTCTGAAACTATTGGAATTGGTACTTATTCAGTGACGTATGTGGTGACGTTTAGAACAAAGATTCAAACGTCAGATTTGTCCAATCTGATGATACTTCCACGCAAACCAACACCACCAACAGGTAGCCGAAGGCTTCCCCTGCCTGTCTGTGGTGATGGTTTCGCGTAGGAGTGCTATCACTGGGATTGGACAAATCGGCGTTTGAATCTTTTATGTTTACAAAATCACATATACGTCCTTTTGAAGAAGTTTACCTTCGAGAAATAATGATTCCGAATTTCTTCCTTGTGTTTTTTTTTCTGAATTGCCACAAAAACTCTTTTTGTTGCCTCTAAACTCAGTTTTACGAGAAATTTTTCGCCTCGTACAAAATTGAGCTGATTTGTGGATTCCGTGTGGTTTGTTTTGTGCACCCAAAAAATCTGTATCGTTGTTTCCACCTTGAAAAAGTACGTAGATTTTTTCCACCTGAATTATTGTCAGAACTTTTACCTGATTTTTTCGATACACCCTATTCTTTTCATTCTACGTAAAATCAGGTAAGTTTCACCTGAATTTTCTGAAGCATTTGCAAGTTACGTGTGGCCATCGTGAATGTACCTGGAACATTCAGGTGGAAACAACGTTTAGATTTATTTGGAGTGTGGCTGATGCAGCTATATTCCATTGTAAATGATAAAGGTAGGGCGTTTATCAGACGTTTGTTTTGTGTTGGTAGACCATCCGCAGTAAAATAAATACATTAAAGAGAATTTTGTAAGCCGCTGAACCAAGCGTGGGCAAGGGTTCGTGAAAAAGTGCTGGTTGACTAAAAGCCAGGAAGCTAGGCAATTATATGAAGGGTATAATTGCGGATGGCCAATGTAAATCTGATTTTCAGTACTTCAATGATTTAAGCGAAAATAGTTTGTAAACACGCTTCATGACAAATTTTTTGACATATTGTGATGAGTAGAGATCGCAAGTACATATTGTAATCTGTCAATGTCGAAGCAATTTAGAGTAGAACTCTACTTTCGTCCCTACTGTGGAAAAAATTTAATTCTAAAAGTTATTTGTTGACAGTTAACTAACACTAGTTGCAGACATCGACTTCTCCTGCACCTTTATTAGAACTCAATTTGTACTTCAGCTTAGCTAAGATCACTACCACACAGATAACAAGCTACCACTTCAACTCAGTAAGAGGCTCTCGCTGACAATGAAGTTGGCTGCTTGTATGGAAAAATGCCAGAGCTGCCAGTCTTCTTGATAAAGTGGTCTTCGCTGTAGACAAGCAGGTAGCCACGTGCAGACTTCCAACAGACTTTATGCGCCATTTGATGGTTCACTGCATGTGGCTATCGACCCATTGCCAGCTCCGGATTGCTTTGATTGCATATTAATGCGGGACTGCCAGGGTATGGTTCGCATTGAGCATACTACGATGGTTTCAAAGTAACTCAGTACATTTATTTTGTATAGCAAGTGCTATTTCGCTGCTGGCACACATGATTTCCTCTTCTCAGGATTTTTTTGGTAAAAAAACTTCGAAGATTTATAATACCTTCACTATGCCTATTAGAACCAAAGTATTAGCCTCGTTAATTATATTTACATTACCATACTCGCTTAACGCATACTTTCGCTGAGACGAAGCGTTGAATTCAGCTAGTCAAATTATTACCCTAATGACTTAGCTCTCATATCAAAACAAATGAATCAAAATCAAATGTTTTTTTTCGGATGACTTTTTTGCTATATTTTTACAAAGATTGTGGGCCCAATTATATATCAGTAAGTTTTTAAATCTAAATGTTCTGGAATTCTAATTATGCTGTTGACAATGACGTAGCTTTTCTCTTTGCCTCTCCATTCTTCACTGTCTCTGTTATTTGAACTTTCATACATACTGTTATCTTCCTGAAATTTGTATATGGTACATTAAGCCCTAGGGCAAACTATTGTATATGCAAATGGATATTTTTTAAAACGCTTAGTGACACCTCATGTCATCTTGTATTGTAAATATTGCAAATGTTGTAAATAACTACTGTTTTTCAAGGGCCTCTTGGGTTATTAATGTTAGAATACAACTGACTGTCTCTTCACTAAACGTACTTATAATCGACTCTCTATATCCCTGATGTTCTGTATCCTTCGATATCTCTCCCTATCTCGGTGGATTCCTCGGTCCTTTCAATCTACATACATTTAAATTCTGAACTTCGATGAACTCCCTATCTCTATATATTTTGTTCTGGATCTACTCTCCTTATGTGTCTCAAATTTCTTAGGCTATAGACCAGTCTTTGGACAATAACAATATATCAACAACAAGGGAAAACGTGATTGTGTTGTCGTTTTTTCATAGCAAAGGCTGTTTTTGGATCTAGATACCCATTTCAGTTTTCCTTCGATTCCTTGATCTCTCTCTATCTCGATTGGCTCCTTCAATATCCGAGATGTAGTAGCAACATGTATACTTATTCCTAAATTCACTCAGCACTTAATGCGGAACCATCTAAAAATTTACAGCAATTCAGAAACGGCACTTATACGCGAGCTTCCTCGCGCTCTTTACGAAGTTAGCAACACTAAGTCATTTTCGAGCACTTTGTACGACCTTTTACGCCATTCTAAAACAATAATCAAACAACTCGCACTTAGGCACTTTATGGAGCATTCCACTCGCCGCTCATTCAAAATAATCAAATAACTCGTAATGAGCACTTCTAAAGCATGGCTGTTTTAATTTATGTATTAAATATATGTTAATAACTCGGCGCAACAATACTAGTTATCAAAATTGATACCATTTACAGAAGGAACTACAATTCATTCGTTGCCGCCCTAAGTGCAATTAACTTTTTTTCAAAAGATGAATCTGGACTTGCAACAAAATGCTATGAAAATTTAATTTGTCTATTACTTGCTTGAAATAATTATAAAATAAGGGTTAAATCTTAGGAATCTCAAACACTGGACAGCTATAACCTATAACAAAATTACTATTTTAAAAAAATTCATAGTTTTCTATGCTTGCGGCTCTTGAGCTCGCGATGCCCATCCGAAATAGGATTCTTAAGCCTATAAACGTGATTGAAATAAAGTTTTCCGCACGCCAATGAAAAAGTTCAACTGCAAAGAGATAAACATCTCACTCTTTCATCGAGCGACCGTTTAACCGGCTATTAAATTAAGTAAGGATTTGGCGTAAACGGGTCCAGTTTTTCTTTATTCAACTAATTTTATTTTCTCAAATGTACTCACAAAATATCCATTCTATAATTACCTTTTTTCATAGCTTTTTTTCGATCACACACCTAGAAGAAACCCATTTTATTCTATTTATTGCTCCCTTTCTTTCAACAGTATTTTTATTATGCTCAAAATCTGGCAGGATCGCCAAATGTGCAGTGTAGTCTGACTGTGGCAAGCAGGCCATCTTCAACTTTATCCCATTTGATGGTTCTGCATGTGCTATCGACACTTGCCTGATTGCGTTGATTGCTAATAATGCGACTGTCGGTATGGTTCGCATTGAGCCTACTTCGATGGTTTCAAAGAAATTCAGTATTTGTTTTGTATAGTAAATGGAATGCTATGTTCAACACTAATAATCATCTCGATTTTCAATTTGAAAGTAATAATTAAACATAGGGCTTCAATTTTACCGGAATCATCTTCCGGGAACCCGAAACACAAATCCTTCCAGGAATCCAGGAAGTGAATATTCTTCTTCAATCATCAAAGTAATCAATTTATCAAAAATATGTACTGGAGTTTAGATTATTTCGCCACCAGTTTTGAAAAGTCTTTCCTTTATGACATGCTCATTGCTGAAAAATCGCAAAAGAAAGACACAACAAAACATTTAGCTAGATAAGTTTGATTAAGCTGTAAGACATTTTTTTTTTTAAAAGCGCTCTATCAGCGTTTTGTTTATTGGAGAATTTGCGCTAAATTTATTAGTTTTTTAGGATGCATCAAATTTGCTAAGGCATGTTCTATGCTCTCATCTTCACCTCTCTACTCCTTCCTCCTCATTTTACAGTGAGAAGTGAGAAATGAGAATGAGAATTAAAACAGCTCTTCTTCTCCAGATTTCTCACTTTTCAAATAGATCTCTTCGCCAAACCCTATTCATAATATCCCTCTTCGGCCAATGACCTTCGGTCTAATGACCCTTCGCACCAAATGACCATTTCGATAAAACCACCTTTCGGCCAAACGGCCCTTTCACCAGAACTTTCGGCCAGATAGGTGTTTCGGCCTAATGGTTTATTCGGCCTAGTGGCATTGACCAATTGTTTTCATGAATGGGTTTCGACAAACAACCCTCCGCTGAACGGCTCATAGCAAATTTTGCTGAGAATGAAAGTACAACGTGCTTATAGTGCATATAGCCTCGTACAATTATACAATTGTTGAAAATTCGTTCAACATTATTCTATCTGATAATCTATCTTGATAACGAAACAATTATATGTCTTTGGCTAGAAGCTCGTTAGCAAGCTTTTCGTTAAAGAGAGGAGCAAACATTGGTAAAATATAACTTATCGGTATTTTAGACTAATTTGTATCAAATTAAAAAAAAAACAATACAAATAACATTTTCCGGAAATTCGGGAAACTATTGACATTCACGGAATCGTGAATCCGGAAATTTCATCCTTCCGGAAATGGAAGCCCTAATTAAACATCTTCTGTCAATGAAAATTAAAATATCAGCACTGATCAGACATACTACATCGTTATCTCGTGGCATGATTTATATTTAGTTTTTATAAAATAACATAATGACAATTTTGCATAAACATTCCTTCCATAACAAAATTTAGTAATGCATCATATCACAGAACATTACAATCAACTTCAGCTCACGCACAATAAGCTTACCAAGATCTGAACGCCTATCCGCATGTTCGATGAAGCAGCAGTAAATGAACCGCGGCACAATTTTAATCTGAGGAATATATCTCAGTTTTCCCGAATCTTTTCACGAAATATTACACGGCGGAACTTAAACAGCTAGCACGTGTGAGTTTTCAACTTTCCATTTACTAGTAATTTAAAAACAACAACAATTCCACGATTTTTTTATTTGCAGTAGTTCAGATGAACCAATGCACTATAAATTTAAAGTATAGCAATGATTTTTCTTGTCAGTCGGTATGGTGTGTAAGTATAAGTACCTTGATTTGTTCTTCTTCCCTGAGAGAATTTGTTTGTCTTTTCTTTGCTTTCTCATCTAAAACTGGTTGTTCATCTATTCAATGTATCAACAGATGACTGACCTTCGACTTCTTGCTCTTCTATTCAAATTATGCAACACCATGATGGCCTTGGGCTTTACCCGATCCATCTATTATGTTTTGAATAACTTATCAGAGCGCAATGCCTGCTGAGATTTAATTATCAATTTAACCATCGTAAACATTAAAAACGTTCACATAATCTTTGGCTTTCAAATCTTAAATTTTGTTCAGACTTGGTTAATTTAGGGCACAATTTAGCCAGCGACAAAAAAGCTTTCCTTTACAACAACAGTTTCGCCCTTTGAAATGTTAAGAATTCTTCTTTTGGCATTACATCCCCACTGGAGATGCCGCCTCGCAATTTATTGTTCACTGTTTATGTTGCACTTGCACAGTAACTGCGAGGTTTTGAGCCTGATACCATTTTCAAATCCGAAAGTTTCCTAGATCATACCGGGAATCAATCCCGACCACCTTAGCATGCCAATCAAGTAATATATGAGTTAAGTAGTGAGTAAATAATCGTCAGAGTATCGATATCAGAATGAATAACAATAGAGTATCTTCAAATACAATCAAACAACCCGTCTTGTATAGTTGGTAATTAAATATATTTAACATAGTCCTAAATCGTCTTTTCTAACAGAGAAAAAATGTACAATTAAAAATAGAGTCGGCAAAGAGAAAAGAAAGCTCACAAGAGATAACCTCTTATCACTAGTATCGATACGGTTCCACATCTGTCCTAGCCTAACAATTCGGTTTTGTATGTGACTTCTCAACGATCAATCCCTGCACTTTTCGACGACGACCCTACGGTCTTTCTGCCCCTTCACTGCGGTGTCGGCCACCACCGCGCCGTTCGACTTTCTTCCACCTCCAGTGGTTTGCAGTCCGCTCGGTGATTGTTGTGACCTCGCCGTTCGCGCCGGCCGCCGCCGGACGACTTCGCAGGTAGCTCCTGACGTAGAACGTACTGAACATGTAGATGAAAATGCCGGCATTCAGCGTCAGCGAGGCCGCGATCGATTTCAGGTAGCTCGAGCTCGGCTGGCACTTGCAGCGTGTGATAGAAACGATTATGAACTGGATCTGTGAAAACGAAGAGGAAAAGTAATTTAGGCGGACGGTCGATGGGTGCGAAGTCAGTAGTGAAAGGCGGGTTCTTACAATCTGCATCACGGTGAGGTAGCGCTTCCACCACGGTACTGCTGCACTTTGGGTCCCATCGCAGCCAGCATGTGTACGCGTACATGCACGTGGATGGATTGAGGTAAGCCAGCAGTTCCATGCCCGCCTGAAACGAACCAACAAGTTTGAAATCACTTCCTGATGGTACTTCTGGAAACTATTTCCAATTTGCTTTGTCTGTAGCCGCTAGTTGGGAACTTGTTTTACTTCCGCAATGAAGAGATCAGCACCGATATTATTTTCATATGGTTTCAAACCAGATTGGCAACGATACAGTAATTTCCAACGGTAAAGAAATATTCCAGAGATCAACAATTCGTACATCTGCAACCCTCTTAGGCATTATCGTCTTTTATGCTAATACGATTAATAAAGGAAGCGATATCTTTGAAAATGTTTCAAATATCCTCAAATTCAAAAACTTCTTTCAAATGACGTTACCAATCATTTGGAATTGAAATGAAATAATAATATCTTCGGTAATTATGATTATGCTTCAATACAATTTTCTGTACTGTAACACTGTAGCTCTAACTTTGGTATTATTTCTTCATGATTTCCGCCTGGAGACATATCAAAGCAAAAGCAAGAATCTGTTTCAAATATTTCAGCATAGCGTCTTCACCTGCAAAACCGGATCAAGAGCCGCTTGTTTGGATTTAACTTTTAGTTATGCGAAATCAAAAATCGTTTGTATATTATGCAGTTCTCCGAAACGAGGACCGAATGTGAACTTTGTCTTAATGCAGATTGGTTCTCCAAATTGAGTAATTTAGCATAGATTATGCGAGTGAGCAAATTTATACGAGCCTACATTCCGAGCATTAAAGTGATGGATAATTCGACAAGATACGGCCTTACCAAAGTCAAGCGATTTTCACAGGAAGAAAATATTAATGCAAAACCCTTGTAAAAGCAGTTATTCAGTAAAAAATTTGAGCGATAATCGCTCTACTCTTTGAGTGAAGACAGTATAATCACAACTTCATTTTCTTTCAATAATTCTCTTTCCACTATGTTAAAATTTTTCATAAATTTTCACATTTGAATTTCACTTCTCTAGCCATTTCAAGAGGTGCAAAAAATCCATGTTGAAGATTTTCATCTCGATCGATTCTGCTTTTGGTACCAGATTAGAGAACCGGTTGTGTATTATTAACCACTACAAACCGGCGTTTGTCAGATTTTCTAACGATTCGGTATAGGATCCTTTGAAATCTTATCAGAAATGAAATTTGAAATTAGTTGACTACCTCACAGTATTGCAAAAAGACCTTGCATACAAATGTTGTATATGTTCTTACATAACTGTGGAGAGTTGTTCACAAATAGCGTAACGCTGTAGAGGAGGAGTTGGTCAGACCGATCTTTTGATTCATACAATAAAATAAATCTTTCATACAAAAAGTGTTACGACGGAGGAAGAGCCTAAAATTGACAAATTCATTGTTACGTTATTTGAGAAACCTAAGAAAATCTAAGACCCGGCAGTGTTATATGTACTCCCAAAATAAGCACTTAGTTGTCTCCTCCTACGCAAAATGTATCACAAATGCTCACGAAGAGTTTGACTTTCTCATTAGGGGATGTCCGTTAAGCAAAGTTGATAGTCTGTGTCATGAATATGTCTCAAAGATATACAATATACATCCACTGCATGATGATTGAGTCGTATTTGGAAGATCTGACAATTGGTCAAATTTGCTTGTTTTATAGAGGGATATCGAGCAAGATGTGAATTGGTCAACTGTTTTTGAGATCGTTATGTTTGGCAAATTACGAACGCTGTACAATGACACAAACTAGTCGAGTTGAAAGAAATTGAAAAGATAACCGTAGTACACCAAATAAAAAACATATTCGAAAAATTCAATACAATCATAAAACAAAAGATTGTATAAATTTAAAAAAAAATTGACGAACTGGAAGAATCTTTCCTATCCGTTAACTGAAGGTACAGTCAAGCAAAGGCATGTCCGACTAAAGGATGTCAACAGTTCAGTTCCTCAGTGGGACTACTCGCCAAAATAAGTCACTCAGCCGAGTCCATGGGAATTCATTTTCGGATATTTTATTAGGAGATTCAGGCCGATCGGACAAATCTCGCTTAACTTTTCAAAGGACCTAAGTAACATTTTTTCCATGAATTGATTTGAATAGCGCAATCAACAGAACCATAAAAGTGATTGCTGTATTCAAATTAATTAAAAACTGAACTATCTGAAAAAGTTGCTGAAATCAAATCGCTGATTGAAAACCATGAAAAGAGCCCTCGAATGACTGGTTTGGTGCTAAACTAAATGTCCTTACGGGTTCCCGGACATCCAGCGACTCCAGGATTTTTATTCAATTGGTTTTCTTTCTTGACACATTAGAAGCCTTCTGGAATAAAATCATAGTGACGATCTATCAAAAGCGAGATTCAAGAGTTGTTGCCTGACCCTTTGCTAAGTATCGATCGGAACCGATTATAAAGAAATGGCCATATCGCACGATTCTGTCCGATTCCATCTCAATATCGGTTCCAATCAGTAAGCCCTACTTCATTTTGTTTACTAATATTATTCAATTTTAACCACAACTTCTCCTAATATCCACCTTAAATTTACGGTTTTGAACCTACCTCCGAAAAACCCGGAATCGTGGCAAAAGTCGTTCCATGGACATACCTCCAAACTGCATTAATTTTCTAGTTCAGGCGCACCTGTTGTCAAAATCGGATGATATCAAGTTGCAACACATCTAATTTTACCCAAAATTTGCCTATCCTAATTATTTGGTCCATCCTGTACAAGAAAGATTGCAAACATTGGACAATATAGAGAAAATAATAAACGAAAATTTAATAAAACGAGCTGAGAATATCAATAGGCCTTCCTTTTTAAATTTTGATTTTCAAATCAAAAGTTTTTTAATTTGATTGCTTAGTTTGTGATGTTTTGAGAAGTAGATTAATATTAAATTTGTAGGTTACGCAATTTTGTTCAAATATTTTAGATTTTCGAAAATTTAAAATTTATTATCAGATATTTTTATTTTAAATTTTCTATTGTCGGATATTGCGTTTTATTTATTTATATTTTTAGTGTGAGCTCCTGGATTCTAGGACGTTTTTGTAAGGTTCGATTACTGGATTTTGGAAATACATATTTTCCTTCGTAGATTATCCTGTCGCAAACTGCGAAGCCTAACGACTTGAAGTTCCATGTTCCAAGCTTCATACGAGTCCTTTATTCGTCGCCTAGTCGTTGCCGATTGTATTGGTCTTATTATCTTCTATGCCGTGGTAATGGTTTGTTTTAGGCGCCTTATTGTCCCAAACCTCCTGTCTCGTCGGAGGCCCGTCGTGTCGGGGCTGTTGCGTCCACCTAACACCAGGACGGACTAGTCATCAACACGTCGAACCGAAGTACGGATCGGTGGTGACGAAATCGAGATGGTTGAAGAATTCGTATTCTTGGGCTCACTGGACCGCCGATAATCGATACCAGCAGAGAAATTCGAAGACGCATGTGGCTGTAAATCATACGTACTTTGGACTCGCAGAACTCGATCGTGAGCGTCGCCGTACCAAACTGACTATCTACAAACGCTTATGGCCGGTAGTTAACTACGGACACGAGACCTGGACAATGCTCTGGAGGACCAACGCGCACTGGGAGTTTTCGAAAGGAAAGTGTTGCGTACCATCTGTGTGGTGCAGATGGCGGATGGTACGTGGAGGAGGCGAATGAACCGAGGTTCATCAGCTGTTGGAGAACCATCCATCTTCACACCCGAAAATCGGACGACTGCGGTGGGCCGGGCACGCGAATGTCGGACAGTAACCCGGTGAAAATGGTTCTCCAACTATCCGATGTGAAAAGAAGGCGCGGTAGGTGCACAGCGGGCAAGGTGGATCGATCAGGTGGAGGACGTTTGCGGACCCTCCGCAGACTGCGTGTTGGCGAAGTGCAGCCATGGACCGAGCTGAATGGAGAAGACTTTTATGTACAGCTAGCCCTCCAGCCGCCACTATCTGATATAAATAAATCAAATAATTGTCAATCTGGTATTCAAAATGTCGATCAGAATTTTTAAATTTTCAGTTTGCATTTAAAACTTCAGGGTTTGATTTGAATTTCAAATTCTAAAGTTTTGGAATGTGACTTTTAGGATTTTGGATTTGGTTTAAATAAATTTAAAGTTTTGGTGATTTGAAATCATTCGACTTTGGGATACGGAAATGACAGCTTCGGCAGGTTTTGTTCTGTTATTTATCGGGGTTCAAATTTAATGAAATTTGACCACAATATTCTTTGATATCAAAGAATAAAGGCCAAATTTAAGCATAATTAGTTATAGAAACCCCTGACAATATTGGACAAAACCTGCTGGCTGATATTCATACATTATTTTGTAATTATTTTTTGATTTGAAATTTTAAAATTTTTGTATTTTCAATTTTCTTGCATTTTTAAATTACAAAGTTTTGAATGTCACATTTTTTTGTTTTTTTTATATTTCTGGATTTAAAAAACACACACACTATTTGCTTGGGTTTCAAATTTCATAACGTCTAGATGAGTTAAGTAACTACATTTAATTCTACCAATTATTTCAATATCTTTGCATATACGTATTTCGACCACCACTGTGGTCGTCTTCATGTCTCGTACTTGACTCGACTTACTCTCGTCGAGTCAAGTACGAAGATCTGAACATCCGAAATATCGTGAAATACATATCTAGATTCAAACAATTTGGAATTAAACGGATTTCTTAACTCGTCTTACTTGAATACATTCCACTAAAAGAGCCTAAAATATTTTTCCTTAAAATTTAATGTTTTGTGATTTTTGATTTTCGTTTTCAAATTTTAGAAATAAAAACGGAAGTTCAAAAGTTCTACAATTCTTGAATTGAAAAACCCAAAATCAAATTTTTTAGAAACAAAATCAAAATTCAAAAGTTTAGAAATGCAAAATCAAAACATCGTCAAATCCAGATTTCCATTTACAAAAACTCTAAAACCAAACAAATTTAAATTCAGCTAATCTTGGAATTTCATTAAATTCATAAATCCAAGAAATAAAAACAAAATATAACATTCTCAAAAATAAAATCCAAACTGGAAAATTCAGATAAACCTAAAATTTAAAAAATCCTTAAAATAAAAAATCCAAATTGCAAAACTCATAACGACCCAAAATCTTAAAATTAAAATCAAAAATCAAATTTTTAATAAGTTATCAATCCTGAGATTTAAAAACTTGAAATTAAAAATTTTAAAATCAGAGGCAAAAAACTTGAAAGCGAGTACACAATTTATAAATTTTCTTCTTCAATTGGCATTACATCCCCCACTGGGACATTGCCGCCTTGCACGTGATATTCATTCCTTCCGCATTTGTTGCGAAGTTTCTTAAAAGTTGCCATTCTTGCATTCGTATATCAGGAGGCTAACACGATGATACTTTTATGTCCAGGGAAGACGAGAAAATTTCCCAGACCGGACCGAGAACCCAGCAACCTTCAGCATGTTCTTGATTTGTAGCCTCGCATCTTACCGCACGACTAAGGAAGACCACTATTTTATTTATTTATTTAGGGGAAGACAGCTTTGGCAGGTTTTGTTCATTGTCAGTTTTCTATAACAATTATGCTCAAGTTTGCCTAAACATTCTTTGCATATCATAGGATCATAATCCGGCTGTACAGTTTTATAACTAAATATTTAATTTAAAGCAGATCGCTTGACCAGGCTGTTAATAGTTCAATACCTACGCATCTTGAGAAGCGTTCCCTTTGATTTTTATTCTGCTGATCTTGCTCTTTAATTGTAATTTGCAATTATACAGTCACTTTCGTCAATTATATCCGGTATGCAACAAAATGGCGCCTGAAACTTTGCGTTTTCTGGGTGATGATTTGTTTTTTTTTTTTTTTCAATTTCAGAGCATATTTTCTATTTCAACGACAAGAAAGCTTACTGTCAAGTATAAGATCAGGATAAGATTTTAAAAGTATTCACTTAAACCCCTTTAATTTGGTGATATCTCACGAAGTGGACGGAAATCGTGCTGTACAGTTTCGGTCCCCACGTTCAGAATGAGTCAAAGGTTCCTAAATTTAAATTAAAAATCTAAAAATTCAAAATCCAAATCTGAAACCGATGAATTCGAGAAACTTAAAAATTAGGGCTTTTGAAATTGTAAACATTTATTTTAAATTTCTGCTTTTTTTCATTTTGAATGTATGCATTTTGGATCAAAAACTTGAATTAATCAAAAGTAAAATTTAGTCCCACTTTTTTTTTAGTTCGAATTTAGATAATATTGTTTGATACAGTCCCATTCCGATTTTGGCAACACCGTTTTGTCTACCCCGAAATTGGCAACACCGTTTTCAACATTTTCTTCCCGATTTTGAAACTTCGAAAACATTTTTTATGACTTTTTGAGTCAAAATCATTTCATTAAAATGAAATTGGATAAAAAACCAAAAGTGAATGTAATTAAGGTTTATATGCATTGTGGGCTCTGTACGCATAGTGGGCACTTCCGCTGAAATAATGAACCGCCCTGTGTCACCGCTCATTTCAAACAATTTTTGTGAAACTTTTCTGTTCTTCTCATCACGTTTCTTGATCCTATTCACATTACCCTAGTCTAACCAGCCCACCTTAGAATGTCATATTTTGGCATTTTCACCCCGAATTTGTTGTCGCAAGCAATCACACCGTTGTACATAGCTCAATAATTAGTAAACCCGCTTGATGCACATTGCAGCCAATACTGCATGTGATCCAGGAGAACACAAACCCTGGAAGGATCAATAGCTATATTGCACACCATAATCTAGATCTCTATAATAATAGCAATCTAGTCGTTTTCATCTGTGTGGTTTTTATTATTTATTAAACCTAGGCGCGTGACCTGTGCAGTACATAAGAGTCATCTCCATTCAGAACAGTTCATGAATGTATGTCACCAGTCAGTCTATGGAGACCGTAAATCGTCTTCCACCTGATCAGTCCACCTTGCTCGCTGCACTCGCCTTCTTGTGCCTGACCGATCGTTGTCGTCATTTATCATCGTTATTATTCGACATTCTGACTACGTCCGACCCACCGTAGTCTTCCTATTTCCGCGCTGTGAGAGTGGCTGGTTCTCCTAACAACTGATGCAGCCCGTGGTTTTTTCTCTTCTTCACGTACCTTCCAGCATCTGTAGCCCACCATAGAAAGTATGCAGTACTTTCCTTTCAAAACTTCAAGTGCGCGTTGGTCTTGCAAGAGCATCGTCCAAATCTCATGTCCGTTATTACCGTTCCGATGAACGTTTTGGAGAAGTCAGTTTGGTACGGCGACACTATTCGATCGGAGAGTTTTGTGAATCAAAGCGTACGATTTCCTGCCTGAACTCTTAAATTTTATGTATCGTTATCGTATACCCAGTAACCCAAAATACACGAATTCTTCAACCACCCGATTTCATCACAAACTCGTGGTGGATGCTAACGTTGCCCTTTTTGCGCCTCGTCATATCATGTACTTCGTCTTCGATGTGTTGATGACTAGTCGATCCCTTTGCTTCCTCTTTAGCTTGATGTAAGCGTTTTCATCCTCTCAAAGTTAGCGGCATAATATCAATTCGTCGATGAAACCAAATAGCAGAACGGACTTCGTGAAAACCGTACCACGCTTAATCCTCTCTTCATATTACTTCCTCAACGTGTCACTTGTGAAAGTTGGTTAGTGCATTGAATCTTGAAGAACGATGACCTGCAGCGAGCATCAGATTGACAGAGGTGGCGTGTCGCTAATGATCTTCTGGCCTCCCGGCCACTCTGTCACTCGCAGTACAAGGCGCACGAGAAGTGTACATCGTGCTCATGCAAATATTCCTTGGTTGAGGACCATTTTGCTAATTCGTGCTATGTCGCGAGAATCGTGAACAGAACTTTACTCTTAATCACATCGATCACAAAAGTATCTCCACCAATGTCCATGATATAAACATTCGGTGCGTTTTTTCATCAAACTTTTGTCCAACATTTTCATTTCATCATGATCTCTGTATGTAAAAGTCCTCTCTGTTCGGTCGGTCCACAGTTGTATTTAGCCAATCACTTATTTTCGCAAATCGTCCTTACCTGATCAATCCATTTTGATCGTAACGCATTTAACCATCTTGGTTCCGTTGGATCTATTTGATTTATAAAGTGAATTATGATAACAATAAACTGACTGCTCGACAATCTATATATGAAACGTCAAGATAGATTAGAAACGTCAGAAGGATATGTCTTTTAGCATCTTTTTCGTAAGGACGTGGCCGACGCTAATTTAATTTAATTTATTATCATAGTTTTATTATGAAACTGGCTAATTAGTCTTATCGTTTGATTTCCATTCTTACTCTTTCCAATCCTTTTTGTACTACAATCTCTGAGATATAAATAATATCGCAAAAGTATGTATATATATCATGTATTATTTAAACATACTCCATACTTTGTAGTACATAATCTTATTATATAACTTCAATCATGCAAACAAAAAAAATGAAATTTTGTATGAATTTTTTCCGTTTTTAACAACATTATTTAACTAAAAAATCAGGGGTGGCATTTGCATCTCGATTCAAACGTACGAATTTTTGACATTACGGTTTTGATTCGATCTCGAAAACGACTTATCGTTCGAGTATGCTCGAGGATACAAGAATAACGAGATTTTTAGCATTATGGAGCTCAATAGCACTGAAAAACGACTCAAGTCGAATGAAAACACTCGTCACCTTTATAGCTTTCGAATGTTGTTCGAGAGTCATTTCTTGCTAAAGTTTTTATTTATATTTGTTTATTTCTCTACGGGAAGAGAATAAATCATTATTGTATCTTGAAGGAAAGAATGTCATTGTTTATCTACTACCGAAATCCGTAGAAACGACTTAATTTAAATCTTTTTTTCAGTTTTCACGTATTTCTTGACGATTTCGATTACCCGCGCGAAAAATCTATGGAAAATCTGCATGAAAACGTGTAGTATTCAAATCTACGTAAAAACAGTTGAGTTAGATAAAAAACGCAAGAGATGCCCAAGTGTATTTAGCTAAAACACATGGAAACATCAAAGTAATTTATTTTCGAAGCCTTCTTTGGCTTTAAATTATTTTGCTAAAAATTGGATCTGGGCATAAACTCAGATAAACATAAATTTATAATTTTCGTAACAATATCTCAATTTACAAAACATATCGTATCGGATAATGTTGCTCAATAAATAATTGCTTTATGTAGTCACTGAGCACAATTTGCTTGTTTATAAATTAACTGCCAATTTTACATATGCCAGTATGTAATGTATTCACAAATATCAATCACCCTCCACGTGAGTAAATTCGTTTGCGCATGGTTTCACTCATTTGCCAAAAAAACGTTTCGATCCAAAAACGTTCATTCAATCGTTCATAAGTTTTGAGATTTTGAGTTTTTCTCAACTTTGCTGTATTTTGAGAGCCTTAGATTGGGTTATTTGCTTGCTGTTTTTGGTTATGGTTTTTTCTTATTTCAAAATTTTCAATTTTTTATATTGTTTTGTCTTATGTTTCAACAACTTTAAGCTTTTCGGATTTTGTGGTTTTACCATTTGAGGTTTTCTGAACATCTAATTTTTAAGATTTTTGAAGAATTTCGATTACACCCAGGTCTTTTTTACACGGTTTTTTTTTACACGGTTTTTTTTGCGAGGTTTTTTTTACACGGATTTTCGAATTAACGCGGTTTTTTACACGGATTTTCGAATTAACGCGGTACTCTCAGAGTCAAAATTTTCTAAGTCTTTTTGAATGGAAAACACTTTAGAATAATTTTACGTGGATATGGAACGATTGTTTTGCAGAGTATAAAACTGCATAACAATATGGGTATTGCCGGAATGAGTCAGTTGACGAGTAGAAGCCGGAAATCGATGTTTGGCGTCATTTTGAAATTCAAGATGGCTGACTTCCGGTTTGATAAAAGGCCCTGGAACCCATGCAATATGGGTATTGCTTGGAATGAGCCTCGACGAGTAGAAGCCGGAAATCGATGTTTGGCGTCATTACTTTGAAATTCAAGATGGCCGACTTCCGAAGGTTTGATAAAAGGCCCGGAAACCCATGCAATATGGGTATTGCCGGAATGAAAGCTTTTCGACGAGTAGTAGGAAGCCGGAAATCGATGTTTGGCGTCATTTTTGAAATTCAAGATGGCCAACTTCCGGTTTGATATTAAAAGGCCCGGAAACCCATGCAATATGGGTATTGCCGGAATGAGCTCGACGAGTAGAAGCCGGAAATCGATGTTTGGCGTCATTTTGAAATTCAAGATGGCCGACTTCCGGTTTGATAAAAGGCCCGGAAACCCATGCAATATGGGTATTGCCGGAATGAGCTCGACGAGTAGAAGCCGGAAATCGATGTTTGGTGCCATTTTGAAATTCAAGATGGCCAACTTCGACGAGTAGAAGCCGGAAATCGATGTTTGGTGCCATTTTGAAATTCAAGATGGCCGACTTCCGGTTTGATAAAAGGCCCCGAGTAGAAGCCGGAAATCGATGTTTGGCGCCATTTTGAAATTCAAGATGGCCGATTTCCGGTTTGATAAAAGGCCCGGAACCCATGCAACATGGGTATTGCCGGAATGAGCTCAACGAGTAGAAGCCGGGAAATCGATGTTTGGCGTCATTTTGAAATTCAAGATGGCTGACTTCCGGTTTGATAAAGGCCTGGAAACCCATGCAATATGGGTATTGCCGGAATGAGCTCGACGAGTAGAAGCCGGAAATCGATGTTTACATCATTTTGAAATTCAAGATGGCCGACTTCCGGTTTGATAAAAGGCCTGAAACCCATGCAATATGGGTATTGCTGAATGAGCTCGACGAGTAGAAGCCGGAAATCGATGTTTGGCGTCATTTTGAAATTCAAGATGGCCGACTTCCGGTTTGATAAAGTGCCGGAAACCCATGCAATATGGGTATTGCCGGAATGAGCTTCGACGAGTAGAAGCCGGAAATCGATGTTTGGCGTCATTTTGAAATTCAAGATGGCCGACTTCCGGTTTGATAAAAGGCCCGGAAACCCATGCAATATGGGTATTGCCGGAATGAGCTCGACGAGTAGAAGCCGGAAATCGATGTTTGGTGCCATTTTGAAATTCAAGATGGCCAACTTCGACGAGTAGAAGCCGGAAATCGATGTTTGGTGCCATTTTGAAATTCAAGATGGCTGACTTCCGGTTTGATAAAGGCCCTGAGTAGAAGCCGGAAATCGATGTTTGGCGCCATTTTGAAATTCAAGATGGCCGATTTCCGGTTTGATAAAGGCCCGGAACCTATGCAATATGGGTATTGTGCGGAATGAGCTCAACGAGTAGAAGCCGAAATCGATGTTTGGCGCCATTTTGAAATTCAAGATGGTAGACTTTCGGTTTGATAAAGGCCCGGAAACCCATGCAACATGGGTATTGCCGGAATGAGCTCAACGAGTAGAAGCCGGAAATCGATGTTTGGCGCCATTTTGAAATTCAAGATGACCGACTTCCGGTTTGATAATATGACCGGAAACCCATGCAATATGGGTATATCCGGAATGAGCTCGACGAGTTGAAGCCGAAAACCGATGTTTGGCGCCATTTTAAAATTCAAGATGGCAGACTTCCGGTTTGATAAAAGAACCGGAAACCTGTGCAATATGGGTATTGCCGGAATCAGCTCTACGAGTAGAAGCCGAAAATCAATGTTTGGCGCCATTTTGGATTTAAAGATGGCCGAATTTGAGTTCGTTAAAACGACTGGAAACCCCTGGAATATGGGTATTAACGGAATGAGCTCGACGAGTAGAAGCCAGAAATCTATTTGCCGCCATTTTTGAAATCAAGATGGCCGTTTTCCGGTCTGATAACACGACTGGAAACCCTTTCAATACCAATGGCCAGAAACCATTATAAGAATTCCTCCGGCATTTCTTCCAGAAAAAAATTCTCCGGAAGATCCTCAAAAAAAATCTTCGGAAATCCTCACAAAATTCCTCTAAAAGTTCCTCAGAAGAATTCCTCAAAAGTTCCTCAGAAAAATTTCTCCTGAAGTTTCTCAAAGGAATTCCTCTGGAGTTCCCAAAGAAATTCTCTGGAAGTTCCTTCTGGAATCCCTCAGGAAGTTCCTCCAGGAATTCATATCGGAAGTTCCCCATTCCTCCGGAAGTCAGAAATTCCTTCCTACAGAAATTCCTTCGAAGTCCCTCCAGAAATTCCTCCGAGTTCTTCCTGAGAATTCTCCCGGAAGTTCCTCCGAAAGTTTTTCCGGGAATTCCTCCGAAAGTTCCTCCGAGTTCCTCCAATTCTCCAGGAATTCCTCCGAATCTCCTGAAAGGACCTCCGGAAGTTCCTCCGGGAATTCCTCTGGAAGTTCCTCCGAATTCTCTAGAATTTCCTCCGGGTATTCTATGGAAGTTCCTCCGGTATTCCTATGGAAGTTCCTCCAGGAGTTCCTATGGAAGTTGCTCCAGGAATTCCTCCGAAGTTTTCTCCGGGAATTCTTCCGGAAGTTCCTCCGGGATTCCTCCCGAAGTTCCCTCCGGAATTTCTCCCGAAAGTTCTTCCGGAATTCCCTCCGGAAGTTCCTCCGGGATTTCCTCCGAAGTTCCTCCGGAATTCCTCCGGAATTCCTCCGAAGTTCCTCCGAAGTTCCTCCGAAGTTCCTCCGGAAGTTCCTCCTGAAGTTTCTCCGGGAATTCCTCCGGAAGTTCCTCCGAATTCCTCCGGAAGTTCCTCCGGGAATTCTCTCCGGAAGTTCCTCCGGAATTCTCCGAAGTTCCTCCGAATTCCTCCGAAGTTCCTCCGGGAATTTCCTCCGGAAGTTCCTCCGAATTCCTCCAGGAGGATTCCTCCAGAATTCCTCCGGAAGTTCCCTCCGAATTCCTCCGAAGTTCACTCCGAATTCCTCCGAAGTTCCTCCGAATTCCTCCGGAAGTTCCTCCGAATTCCTCCGAAGTTCCTCCGGGAATTCCTCCGGAAGTTCCTCCGAAGTTCCTCCGGAAGTTCCTCCGGGAATTCCTCCGGAAGTTCCTCCGGGAATTCCTCCGAAGTTCCTCCGGAATTCCTCCTCGAAATTCCTCCGGAAGTTCCTCCGGGAATTCCTCCGAAGTTCCTCCTGAATTCCTCCGAAGTTCCTCCGAATTCACTCCGGAAGTTCCTCAGGAATTCCTCCGAAGTTCCTCCGGGAATTCCTCCGGAAGTTCCTCCGGGAATTCCTCCGGAAGTTCCTCCGGGAATTCCTCCGGAAGTTCCTCCGGGAATTCCTCCGGAAGTTCCTCCTGAATTCCTCCGGAAGTTCCTCCGGGAATTCCTCCGAAGTTCCTCCGAATTCCTCCGGAAGTTCCTCCGAATTCCTCCGGGAGTTCCTCCGGGAATTGCTCCGGGAGTTCCTCCGGGAATTCCTCCGGAAGTTCTCCGCAGGGACTATCGAATTCCTCCGGAAATTCACTCCAGAGTATGAATTCCTCCGAAGTTCCTCCGGAATTCCTCCGGAAGTTCCTCCAGAATTCCTCCGGAAATTCCTCCGGAAGTTCCTCCGGAATTCCTCCGAAGTTCCTCCGGAATTCCTCCGGGAATTCCCAGAGGAATTCCTCCGGGAATTCCTCCGGGAATTCCTCCGGGAATTCCTCCGGGAATTCCTCCGGGAATTCCTCCGGGAATTCCTCCGGAAGTTCCTCCGGGAATTCCTCCGGAAGTTCCTCCGGGAATTGCTCCGGAAGTTCCTCCGGGAATTCTTCCGGAAGTTCGTCCAGCAAAAATTCCTCCGGAAGTTCCTCCGGGAATTCCTCCGGAAGTTCCTCCGGAAGTTCCTCCGGGAATTCCTCCGGAAGTTCCTCCGGAAATTCCTCCGGAAGTTCCTCCGGGAATTCCTCCGGAAGTTCCTCCGAATTCCTCCGAAGTTCCTCCGGGAATTCCTCCGAAGTTCCTCCGGGAATTCCTCCGAAATTCCTCCGGAAGTTCCTCCGAATTCCTCCGGTAGTTCCTCCGGGAATTCCTCCGGAAGTTCCTCCGAATTGCTCGAAAGTTCCTCCGGGAATTCTTCCGGAAGTTCGTCCAACAATCCCTTCGAAAGTTCCACCACAAATTCCTTCACCAGTTCCACGAGAAATTGCTCCAAAAGTTCCTTCAGGAAATCATCCAGAAATATTTCTTGAAATTTCTTCATAAGTTCCTCCAATGGAAATTCATCTTGAAATTTTGTCCAGGAATTCCTCCTGAAATTCTACCGAGAGTTCCTCCAGAATTTCTTCCAAGAGTTGCTCCGAGTGTTCCTCAAAGAAATCTAGCTTAACTTTTCAAAAGGACCTAAGTAACATTTGTTTTAATGAAATAATTTGAATATTGCAATCCACAGACCAATATGAAAGCTTTTGATTGCATAGCATAGCATAGCATATGTGATTGTACAAATCGTGGGTGGCTATACAATGCTCAATTCAAGCTCTATCCGGAATAAGGGCGAATGTCGCAAGAGAGGACCCCCCCCGTCGACCCCCCCTCCCTTAAACAAAAGTGACAAGAAGCAGATCTCTCTGTGGTTTATCACCTCAGAACGAAAGAAAACAATGCGAACTTGCATTCTGAGGTGATAAACCGCAAATTCCCTGCCCGTCACCTCCATTCAAACGAGGGGAAGTCGACGAAGAGAACCCTCCCTCGCGACACCCGCCCCCACCAGACAGAGCTTGAACTGAGCAATCTACTGTATATTGTCGCAAATTGGTACTTGGGATTAGTACCTTTTCCTATACAGCAGCAGTTGTATACCTGGCCACGTCCTTACAATCACGGAAGGAAGGGAAGGAATGTTAGTTCAACATCTACTAGTGAAGATGCAGGGAACCCATACTACCTTCATAGATGTCTCGGGAAGGAAAATTTGTGTTAGTGGGAAAGGTGAATAATAGGGAGCTCTATTCGACAATATAGAGCGTTTGTCAATAACAGTATATGCTGTAAAAATAATAAAATATATTCATCAATTTACTTACGAACCGTCCTAAGGGAAAAACAAAACAAAACACAAAATTTCGGCAAATCGCGCGATCGTTCTGCCGTCCGAAACAAGTACCAACACGCACTGAACTAATTAACTTTATTACCGGCCGCGCAATGCAAAACGCAAAATTTCGGCAAATCGCGCGATCGTTCTGCCGTCCGAAACAAGAGCCAACACGCACTGAACTAATTAACTTTATTACCGGCCGCGCAATGCAAAATACAAAATTTCGGCAAATCGCGCGATCGTTCTGCTGTCCGAAACAAGAGCCAACACGCACTGAACTAATTAACTTTATTACCGGCCGCGCAATGCAAAACACAAAATTATGGCAAATCGCGCGATCGTTCTGCCGGCCGAAACAAGAGCCAACACGCACTGAACTAATTAACTTTATTACCGGCCGCGCAATGCAAAACACAAAATTTCGGCAAATCGCGCGATCGTTCTGCCGTCCGAAACAAGAGCTTTTGATTGCAGTACTCAAATTAATTAATTTGAAAAAATATTGTTTAGGTCCTTTTGAAAAGTTAAGCGAGAAATTCCTCCAGATGTTTCTCGAAGAAATTTCTTCGCAAGTTGCTGGAAGGAATTCCTCCTGAAGTTCTACAAAGGATTTTTTCTGGAAGTTCCTTCAGGAACTCCTCCAGAAGTTCCTTAGAGGAATTCCCCTGGAAGTTCCTCAAAGGATTCCGCCGGAAGTTCCTCAAAGGAGTTCTTCCGGAAGATCCTCAAAGGAATTCTTCCGGCATGTGGTTCCGTAGCGTAGTTGGCTATACGTTCGCCTTATAAGCGAATGAACATGGGCTAGATTACCATCCCTTCACCAAACTCCTCGTCAGTCACCGGCAGCGCAGTCCCAACGGTGGCGTTTGAGGTAACGCCTAACGGACACGTCTGCCAGACAACAACTGATAAAACTGATCTCGAAGGCATTCCTCCAACGTACTTCGAAAAATGGCAACCGAACAAAGCAACGATCATTGGATTCACCATATGCACAAATGGACACAAGGACTCACGATGATGTCGGCAACGACAACAATATCGAACTACGGGTATCCATAGACTCTGTACAGCAGAATACTACAGTAGATCACGGTTCAGTAGCGCTTAAGAACACGGAGTGCCTACTAAATAAATATATGAATAAAAAAATCCTCCAGCAGTTCCTCAAAGGAATTTCTCCGGCGTTTTTTTTTTTTTCTGAAATTCCTCCGAGAATTCATGCGGAAGTTCCTCAAAGATTTTTTCCGAAAGCTCCACAGGAGATTTATCCGAAGTACCTCCAGGAAATCTTCTGGAAGGTTCTCCAGACACTCTTCAAGAATTCCTTCCAGAAATTCCTCCGATGATTCCTGCTGAAATTCCTCCTTACTACAAAAACTAGAAATTAAAAAAGGCGCCAAGAATGCAAACTTCTAATAAAAATAAAATTTTACTTAAAGCCTGTCCACGTTATATTTCGGACACTTAGATAATGTACAAGTGATTTGTCTCCATTTCATCAATTTGAACGAGAGTCAAAACATGCTGAAAGCATCATATGGAGTATAAAGATTAATTTGTTACAAAAATAGATTGTGTTAGTGGTTTGTGATTTTTTTTTAAAATTCGCATTGGAAGATGGGTGTCCGAGATTTAACGTGGACAGGCTTTAATTATGCTTGTCGACGGGACAAGCGTGCGTGGGCGGACTCGCTTGCCGACGAAGGGGAGAGAGAGCCACAGCAACCAGGGACATTCGCCTCCTCTACGATATCTCACAACGCTTAATCGGGGCGAAGATGAATGCAACGATACCTGTAAAAGACGCGAATGGTTATTGGTCGACCCTTTTTCAAGTGCCAACCAGGCCACCAACACCTCAGCATGATCTGTCCAGGATGCGACGTGTAACGCGCGTCAACACCGAAGCGCCACTGCTAGAGATTCAAACATCTGCCATGACATCTGCTCATCTTCTGCATCATTTATTTCGTAATATAGGACACCTCAACCTTCCCGGTCGTTTGGTTGCAAAGTATCTTAGTGAAGGTGCCCAAAAAGGATGACCTGACTGTGTACTCGTCAGTTATCAGACATGATGTTGCTGTGTACCGTCTTCAAAGTTCTATGCAAAGTTATCCTAGCCCGAATTCAGGAAAAGATCGATGCGACTTTCAGGCGGCAGCAGACCGGGTTCCGTGCTGGAAGATCCTGTGTGGACCTTATTGTCACGCTCCGTATCATTCTGGAGCAGGTCAACGAATTCCAAGAGTCCCTTTACTTGGTATTCTTGAGAATATGTGGGGACCCTGAGACGCAAGGGGGTTCCTGAGAAAATTATCGGCCTCATCGAGGCATAGTACGCGGTCTTCTTGTGCAGAGTACTGCACAATGGGGTCGTGTGTGGCTCTATCCGGGTCGTAGCTGGTGTGAGACAAGGGTGTATTCCATCACCGTTACTGTTCCTTATTGTAATCGACGTTAATCTGGTAGGTGCCAAACCTATGGCAGCCTTTAACCATGGAGAATCTAAACGACATCAAATAGGCTGATGACGTGAACTTCTCGCTCAACGGTGCTCTGATATGCAGAGTAAGCTCAACGACTCGTCTTCCGCAGGTTTAGTCATCAACGTCAACAAAACCAAATCGTAGGACGTAAACACGGCAACCTCTTCCAGTTTTACAGTAGTTGGACAATCAGTGGAGAATGTTGAAAAGTTCGAATATTTTGGAAGCCATGTGGCGTCAGACGGCGGTACCAAGATCAACATAGGCGCACGGATCAAGAAAGCAAGGGCTGCCTTTGCGAGTTTAAGTAATATCTGGAAGAACAGGCAGATATAACGCATCAAAATCCGAATTTTCAACTCTAACGTGAAATCTGTACTGTTATACGATTGTTCATCAACAGATGCCTACGGTACATAATTTGTGCCTGGTGGCCTCACAACTGGATCTCAAACAATGAGCTCCATTGTCCGATAGTAAGGCCGAGGCCGATAGTAATGGAAACTCGGGATCGGAAGTGGGGCTGGATCGGCCACACTTCACGAAGGAGCGGAAACGAAATATGCAAACTAGCATTAGACTGGAACGCAGCGGGACATCGCAGCAGAGGCAAACCCAGAGGCTCATGACGGCTCATAGAAGAATTCGAACTTAATCTAACCTGGCTACAGGTAAAAGCGATACCTGGTCGTCGCTCAGGATGGAGATCTTTCATTGCTCTTTCTTTGCTCCACCGGAGGCGTACAGGATTCATAAGTACATAAGTAATTACCCAACAAACAACGACAAGCTACAAATAAGCATCTAGGTTGAATTATTGTTTATTAGTGATCTTCATAGCTGAAAAAAATGGATGCTGAATAATTTGCGAGACAGATTTCATTTCAGCATATAATCAAACTAATATTCGACATGGCCTATTTATTTGTTTACTACCTTTATTTGAAGTCGAACTTACGTTTTCGTTTTATCACATTTCAGCACATTGGGAAATTTAACAATGTACTGAACTAATGTTTTTAAAGTTCTCTGTTCGACTATGATGTGATGCTCTGAAAGGGTGGTCGAATTGAGTTTGAATAGTAAGTTAATAAGCAGGCATTAGACATCCTTCTTAACCTTTGTCCTTCTTAACCATTGGATTTCACATTTATCTGATCTATCGCACAGTGGGAAAAAACATGCTTTTTCAGTTTGAGAGAAAATCTGGATTCTAGATTTGGGAAATTTGATTTATAGAAAAATAAAGATTTATTTTCAAGACATGCTTTTTATTTTCGTGACTTATTAAAGTGTCGGAGATTATAACGAACAAAACTGCTGGAGCAATAAAAAAAAATCATGCATTCATGCTGAACTAATTTTTTACTAACTAACGAAATTTACTAAAAGTGGGACATAACGTCGTTGAATAACATCGGGAAATTATTGAATCTTTGATGTGTGGAATCCCAATATTATCGCATGAATGTTGATCTTTATTGCGGCGAAATTAGAATAATCTTAGCATTTGACAATCATATCGCAACCGATTATCAAGAGATTCTGTGGAAGGCCGAATATACATTGATTTTATTTTCATAAATTCAAAAATAGCATTGGGGACGGATTTTATTTTATCGTTTATCGACATTATTTTTACGTATTTTTCCTAGTGTGCGATGGTTATAACTGGCTGAACAATGGTTGAAATAAAAATCTTGTACAGTTATTAACAAACTGTAGTTTGACAGATCGACTTATTGAATAAGAGTCCAATTATGATTCATATTCAGCAATAAGATTATTTATGTTATGCATTGAGTGAGCCATATCTAACAAATCAAGGATGGCGCGGATGACAACGTTACCGGCGGATGATCAAATGACAGCAGTTCGAGACCCGATTTAGGAAAATTTTAAAATGATTATATGAAAATAGCAATTGCTTCAAAATACGTTCATTGGAGATCTTACTGACGTTACCTTCTATGCGTTATTATTTTCGAAGAATTCACATGTAGCTGAATTGAGGCTTAGTAAAATGCTTATTAAAGGTTTAACGAATCAGTTAATAAAGTTGTTTTTCAAAATGAGATGTTATAGTTGTATAACTTCGCCAAAATTGTGTGAACAAAGCTTGAACAGAAGTTGTGATAAGAAATAGTACAGGCATAATTCAACACAGCGCTGAATTAAATCATCACACTGATGTTAGTTCAACTAGTGAATGTTTGTTGGGTAAATAATCTTCATGCTGCTAGATAAAACTGAACTTAACAGTAAAAATCCTCTTCAAAATTGTACAACACCCTTCAACCTACTTCTTTAACAGTTCTCCAATATCCATCGATATGGTAGAAAATATTCGGTGGCGTTGTAAATTCACATACAGCGGCACGCCGATGCGGCGACGGTATAAGAAAATCACAGGTCTAACTGGAAGTCGGCCATCTTAAATTTCAAAATAACGCCAAACACCAATTTCCGGCTTTCGCTCATCGAGCCCGTTCCGGCAATACCCAGTTTCTTAGGTTTTGTCAATCAAATAGACTGATAAACTTTTCACTTATCAATAAATTTTCTAAGTCTTTTTCAATGAAAAGGACTTAGAAAATTTTTCGATGGTATTTTTTTACACGGATTTTCGAATTAACGCGGTCTTTTTTTACACGGATTTTCGAATTAACACGGTTTTTTTTTACACGGATTTTCGAATTAACGCGGTTTTTTTTTACACGGTTTTTTTTTGCGAGGTACGTATCCCCCTCGTAAAAAAAACCTGGGTGTACTTAGATTTTTTTATGTTTGTCTTTTTGAGTTCTTTAATTTTTAATTGGAGTTTTGAGTCCAAGATTTTTTTATTTATATTTACTTTTATGTACAATGAATATTCATTAATTATGAACGCTGTACATTCGGAAAAATCACTTTAATAAAGAAGAAGAAAAAATATACAAATTGGATATGTTGCTACGTTGACAATTACAATTGTCTGCATGAACTTATTAATATTAATATGAATCACATAAATAAAGCAATAACAAAAATCTTCATAGTAAAGGTACGTTACTAGTAATAGAGGTAAACGAATATCTATTACAAAACGCAGAATAATTTCCAAAATAATTTTCATAGGGGAACTGTACCGGTTTTGGCCATGTTCCTAATTTGGCCAATTTTGCGAATAACTACAAGAATAGAGCAATTCGCAAGGGTTTTATTAGTTCCAACAAGAGATATATCGCTTACGCTTCAACGCTGCCGTCAACTGATCGAATATTTTGAAAAAATATGTATTTTTCAGGGTTGGCCAAATTAGGCACTAAGTTGGCCAAAACCGGTGCACTTCCCCTATAAGATTTCTTTGAAGACAGCATCTAGAAACTTACCGGCGAAGTACTTAACACCGATGAAACCGCAGACGGGCATCAACGTGTGGTGGTACAGATGCAGGAACGATACCTGATTTTGCTTTTTGCGCAGCACGAAGAACACTGTATCGAGCAGTTCGACGACCTTACAGATGTAGTACAGCCAAACTGCGCCAGCCATCTGTTTAAACACTCGAAAAAAAAAAGTCAAAATAAGCTCGCTCAGATAGTCACTTTGTTCGTTATCGAACAACATACCCTCATAGCGATGGGATCCCGCGTGTAGTCCACTGGTTGGCACTTCCAATCGTAGTACCCGTTCCAACCCCCTTGGACACCCTGCGGAAAAATTGGACCTCAAATCAACAAAATGCTTCCAACCACGCAACAGACGCGACGGCACAAACCTCATACACCAGCACGACACTGAGCAGCACCTGAACGGCGTTGTACCCGATGAGGACGTTCTCCAGCTTGAAGGGTTTCCGCTTGGCCATCCACCGGGGACCGGCGTACAGGCAGAAGTAGAGGTACGTGGCCAGGATCATGATCAGCGGGGTGAGCGAACCGGACAGGAACCAGTCCTTCGTCCGCTCGTCCTGGTTGTCTATGAAGAACTGCATTATCCGGTCGAAGAACCCGCTGCTCTCGGTCATCGTTTCCGATTGCATTTTGTGGTATGTGCTAGTTTCGCTATATTGACAGGGTGCCGGATAAGGTTTGTTATTTCATGTGGTAATGTGTCTGGAAAGAAATAGGAACGTTTCGTAAAGTTAAGTTAAAAAATAATGACAATTATGACATGGTGAGCATTGTTGGGAAAACTGAAAATCCTCAATCATTTTAGGTACCGAATACATATACATATACGATCTTGTGTTGACTGATGAGCGTCGAGATAACGCTGGGAAGGCTATTAAGATTGCTATCTGCCTGTCACAAGAGCAGAGCTCCATAATCGTCGATCTTGGGCGATGTTTCACCAGTTTCCGATTCAACCACGTGCTACCAGCGTGATAGTGTCCTATCACAAAGTCGTGATTTGTGCGTCTGTGTCACACAACATTTTCTAGTTTCCCTCCTAGTATTCTTCGTGGCACTTTGAAAGCTCTCCGGTCCATCTCTTTTAACGTCCACACTTTATGTCTCTAAAGGACCACTGGTAGAATCAGAGTTGTATACAGAGTTCACGGTGCCCCGGTAGACCGTTATTATAAAATAAAATGTCCATCAAAACCAAGTACAGGGCTCGATTCATGTGGTAATTCTGCACCTCTGGCCCAATTTTTAAAAAAATCCCTAGGAGGAATCTCGAGAAATCTTGATTAGAAGTTTTTAGTTAAGAAATTTCAATAGCATCCATACTGCCCTTCTACGCATAGTTGTCCCATGTTAGTTTTTGTGGATTTCGACTTTTCACCATAGAGCAGTCTATTTTGATGTATACTTTTAGAAAACTCTAACAGATTTCGAACTTTGTTCGGAAAATCATTGAAAACAACATCAAGTCTATTTGTCCCATTGCTTAATTTCTACGCATAATTGTCTCGCGGTGATTAAATTCATCATTATGGCGGATTCTGTTATTTTATGGAGCAACACACATTGAAATAGCATTTTCTGTTTAGATCTTGCAATCTTAGCCTGTTGCACTGGTTTAATGGGGGCAATTTGTACAATACTCATTCTAAGCGACATAATCACTTCAACCACGTGGAAGGTTCACTTCCATAGATAAAGCATGTGGAGACATATGTCAATCGCAGTAGTCATTCACGAAATCATGCATTGAACGGGGCTGATATGCGTAGAAACCATAAAACAAGTGCTCTATTTCTCGGCATAACTGTCCCGCCAAACTATTTTCATGATCGTTGTCGCAAATTCTATTTGTGAGTGAAAAATAAGAATGATTTCAATGAAATTAAGTCTTCTGAATGGTTCTGTAATGTAATAGTCTTATATTGCATCATGGTTATACGCCAGCAATGAAAATTAGGGTTCAATTTTAAATGCCATTTTCTCCTTTGTCGTTTTTTGAATTTGGTACAAGCATGCGTAGAACGGCAGCATAAAAGAATCCAAAAATATCACCATAAACCCTGATTAATCCACCTAGATAGATGTCCTTCAATTCTTCTTGAACCTGCCGGTTGGAAATAACCACCAGCTTTGCAGGGTTGCTGTCTGGCATTCTTGAAATATGCCCTGCCCATCGTACCCTTCCAGCTTTAGCTACCTACTGGGTACTGGGTTCGCCGTAGAGCTGGGCGAGCTCTTGTTTCATCCTTTGCCGTTATTAGAACTATAAATATTTACAACTGACTTATCTTACCTAACTGACTTAAGTATGTTTTTGTATGGCTAACTTGCTCAAGTTTAGTATAAGTGTTGCTTTCAATGTTTAATAGAATGAAAGGTAAAAATTAATTTTAATTTAGTGTTTATGTTCATAATGGAGAGAAGTAAGACCAGAGTTCGTGTAGAATAACAGTAGTTAGAAGCTGTTATCACAGACAAACAGACATAACACTCGTCAAATTTCCATCGTTCACTGATTTACTGGTCAATTTAAATAATCGTTAGTTGGCCAATCGATCACTTGTGGCGCGCGCATCGGATTTGCTTGAGTTTGACGTTTGCTCAATACCGCCATCTGGTTCGTGATTTGCCCAACTAACTGAAATCAAAGTTATAATCAACGGACTAGAAAAAGCATGTTTGATGTGTAAGCCAAAACCTATTCCGGTACCTTTACAGAACTCTGAAACATGATAATTCAAGATATGGTACTTTAACGTGAATGGAAGCTGCGGCTTTTTCCAGCTGCTAGCAAAGTCATCAATTGCTTCCTCAAAACCATGCTAGAGTTTCAAAGAGCTGTATCTTGCGTACACTTTTTTGAAATCATTCAGAACCTGCTTATTGAAATATTAATTAGATTGTTAATGTTTAGGCAGAGTAATGACGTAACTAGATGTGTAGTGCCGGAGATAAGCAATGGTTCATTTTGTTTCTTTATTAAAGTGTTTTTAAAAGTTCAAAAATTGAATATTTCTTCGTCGTAACCAAAAACCCAAAAGAATATGCACAAAGCTTGTATTTTTTTTCTTTCTCTTGTGCATTTTTCCTGATGTTTTCCTTGGTTCTCGAGATCTCATTCTAGATGCCGAGCTCACTCTTGAAAATCGTAGCTTTTCCTTACCGCCATCTTTGGAGTCATTACCAGTCCGATGATCATTTTGCGGGGAAATCTCAGAATATGATAAAGCTCCGTCAATTCAATTGTTACAGCATCTGACGAAGATCTATCCTGTTATATAATGCTAAACAACTACACTACTTTAAACAAATCTTTAAGCTGTTGGTTTTTTCATCAATTTTTTCCATACTCCAATCTTTACTTCTGATGCTCGAATACATTTGTGAATACAATAAAAAAAATACAAACTTTAATCTGAATGGCATTCAACAAAGAATCTGCAGCCTGCACGTGAATTCATAAATGGTTCTGAACGAGAGGTAGCATTCTTGAAGATAGACGGCTTCAACCCATACAAAAAACAATCCTAAGTCAGTTTGGTGAGCTTAATCAGTTGTAAAAATTTATAATTGTAATAAAGGCAACAAATGCAAACTGGTTGAAAACAACTTGGACCACTTTTTGGACGGCTTTGAAGGTATTTTGGGGATATTATTGAATTTAAATATAGATTCTTTTGAAATTCCTTATTTAAAAATATCAAATCAAGATTTCTCGAGATTCCTCCTAGGGATTTTTTTAAAAATTGGTCCAGAGGTGCAGAATTACCACAGGAATCGAGCCATGTACTTGGTTTTGATGGACATTTTTATTTTATAATAACGGTCTACCGGGGCACCGTGGAGTTGTTTCCATCTCCCATTTCAATTACTTCACTTGAATTTCGTTTTCGTCTCACTTTTCAGTGGAACGAAAACCTCTACTATTGCTCTGCGATCGATCACAATGAGGTCGATGTCTTCCGCAAAGCCTAGGAACATATGCGTCAGATCTCCTAATCGCGCCCTCGAGTGCAATGTTGAACAATAAATTCGAAAGTGCATTACCCTGCTTTAATCAATATAAAATTACAAACTAGGTTGATACTTCGTCTGCAATCCGAATACTTATTTTCGAGCCATGAAACGATGGACATATCAGTCTAATCAGTTTCACCGGAAAACCATGGTCAGACATTATCTGCCACAGCTCACTTCTTTTCACTTCGTCATACGCTGCGTTGAAATCAATTAACAGATGGTGCGGCTGCAAGTTGTTTTAACGGAATTTATCAAAGATCATCAACAGCCTAAACATCTAATCCGTCGTTGATCTGCCCTCACGAAAACCTGCCTGGTATTCGCCAACGACTCCTTAAGCGGGCTCAACAAAATATAAGACAGAATTTTGTAAGCCGAGTTCAGAAGGGTGATCCCTCTGTAATTGCCACACTCTAGTCTGTGTTCTTTCATATAGATCAGACAAATGAGGCCATCCAACCAGCCGGTGAGCAGTTCCTAATCCTATCATATTTTTGAATAATGTTGTGGTTTGATTGAGGCAGCTGCTCACTTCCAATTTTGAGAAGCTCGAGCGGGATCTCAGCAACTTTACTGTTTTCAGCTTATTTAGTTCCTCATTTGTCTCATCCAACGTTGGTGGTTCCACAGCTTGACCGTCGCCAACTTTATCCATACACTTTCGGTTTCACCGTTCGACAAATCTCCGAAGTGTTCTTTCCATCGGGCGTCGCTACCATAGTATTGTCTGCCAGCAAATTCCCCTCTCGGTCATCGCACATGGCGGGCACTGGCGCAATCTTATACCGCGGGCAATTACTAGTCGCGTAAAACCTCCGCATATGGTTTCTGTCTATGTTCCCTTGTGCTTCACCTATCGAACTCTCTTCATGCTGCCTTTTATTTCAGCTGTGGATTCTTTACTCTTCTGCCCTTGTATATCACGTGGAATAGAAATCGATCAATAGAATTTTTCAGAACTAGTTCTGATATAGCAGTTATCTTTAAGCAGTTTTCCTAAACCTTCGAAAATAATATCGTCCTGCAATTGTCCTATTGTAAAAAAAAATGACTTATATTGTGTTACAAATTACTTAATCTCATTTCTTACTAGCAGACCCGACGAACTTCGTCTCGCCCAAAATTGATTTATTTTTTACATTCCCCATTTTCCTGTCTTCAAAAACCTCCATACACCAAATTTGGTTAGGTTTGCTTGATTAGTGCTCGAGTTATGCAGAAATTTGTGTTTCATTTGTATGGGAGCTCCCCTTTCCAAAAGGGAAAGGGATCTCAAACCATCTTAAAAACCTTCCCCGGTTCAGTAGTTTCGGAGTCTATGAGGGTCAGACTCACAGAGATTTATTTTTATGTATATAGATGACTCTAATTTCGGGCTCAGGCGTTTGAAAACCCAAGAACAGGGATTTCAGAAATCGCTCTCAATAGATAACGAGCAAGAGAGGCAAAAGCCTCTTCGAATCATAACAAGCCATGAAAACAAAACTATCGCACTTGTATATGTACAAGTTGGAAAAACTGATTCGGATAGGCGGCCCCCACCGAGGGGGTTTGATAAAACGCTTAGTTCTTGCTCATTTTATGTTGGGGACCATTTTTTTTTGCACAGCTTTGTAAAACAAGCTGAAATGCATCTTCAGAACCCGCCAATAGCCCCGCCCCAATCAGTTCATTATCGTAACCGCTTCCAAAAAACGTCTCTCACGGTATGCTACATATCGAGAGTGTATACAGACATGATAAGTGAGAGATTTTTTCATTCTCCTTTGGATTCAAACCCTGCCCAAGAATTAAATTTCACTGATGTCTTCCGCATTTAATACTAATATCCTAAACGTGCTCGGGATTCTTTGGAATGATTGAAAAAAGCAGTTTCAAAGCGTGTAGAATATGAAGACTTATTGTACACAAATCCTTCTACTTACTATCATGGAATTTGTGATTTCCAATGTATTTTTTTATAAAACATTCAATTTCAGTTATGTCACAATTTTCACATAAGACAAAACACTGTCTACATATGCGCGAACAATCAGATTTTAGTTTCTATTCGGTGGGAAATATATGTACCAGATTGCAAATTTGGGCACTGGATTTGACCCTCCGTGCCATTGATCAAAAATCAGGACGATTTATCGAACATTAAATCTTTTTCATTTTGGTGTAATATCATACTAGATGGATAGAAAACTCATATTAACATTAATTTTTAATTAGTATACTTTTTCTGACGTTTCAACACAATGAAGAACCTGATTTTGGAGTATTTTGCGTTGCACCGTCAAGAATGTCCAATAAACCGAACTTAGCTCGTATTTTGGGCATTTTACCCCATAGGATCATTCATTATCTTGTATATTTGAAGGGTGTTCATTATTTTTAAGGTAAAATTACGACCAGAGCAGAAAATTAACCATAACTAAGACCTAGCCGTGCGATAAGATGCGCGGCTACAAAGCAAGACCATGCTGGTTTCTGGGCATTATCAAGTACAAAATCACGAGTTCTTGCTTGTTGTAACGTCATGCAGCAAATTGCATCCCAGAAACCCCCTTTTTCATAGAAAATCGAGGTTTCTAATTCTATTTGGTCTTAAATTTTGCGAGGATTCAGAATATGTAATAATATGCATAATGCATATGTTTCCTGATGTTATGAGCAAGTTTTCTTCAAAACCCCATCCAAAAGTACGTCAAAACGTTGTAACGTCACGGCGGCATGTGTCTTATACTTGTTTTAGACTAGTAAGCATTGTACAGTGCCATGAATCAAGTTCCTGGAATCATGAATTATGATCATAATCTCATGAATTGATAAATCTCATGATTTCATGATTTCATGAGTATATGTTCATGATTATGGGAATTTGTTTCGGTGTAAGAAGCGTTTCCAGGAGAACTTCAGGATTGTGACTGCGGCTCAGGCGTTACTCAGAACACGACTTCTCGTTGTGTGTGAGCACTACATCAACTTTAATTCTGCATACAAGATCACTAGCTGCTTAAATTTCTCTCAAAACCTTTCAGAAAAATATAAACAGAGACAGGACGAAATCATTTTCAAGGTACGCAAACAAACAAAGGCACTGGCGGAGCTAAGCTGGGCCACGATGGGCCACGTGACCCACCAAATCGGATATTTTCCCTGAAACTTAATTATCCCTCTACAACCCAAATTTTAGTTTTCGCTCAAATTCACTACATTACTTTCTTAAATCGATCTAAATACGGTTTGTACATTACAAATTTTTAATTCGAAATTTTACCAATTTCACACGTTTTTAATCCAATCAAATAATTTCTTGAATCAATTAATCTTTTTCGATTTATGAACATATTTAGAGTTTGAAAACTCCTATTCAATTTATTAGTGGGTTATTTTTTTATTTTCCGTGTAATGAGATGAATAAATATTTTGGAGTGTAACATTCATCACTATAACCTTCTATTGAATAAGGTTAGTTATAGAAAAATGCTAAACTACACATATTTCACTCTTCAAATGTATACGAACGAAAACATGGAAAACATTTTGGAATTTCTCTGGAAATTGTGATAGATATTTCTCCGAAAATTCTTTTGTAAATTCTTCGGAAATAAATTAAGCAATTTCTTTCCTTGCAAAATCTTTCAGGTTTTGCTGTGGAAATTTGTTCGAGAATTCATTCTGAAATTTCTCCAGGACAATTTGACAATTTCGTTTGAAAATCCTTCAGAAATTCTTTCCTCTCCAGGTATAATTTGGAAGATTACGCCATTAACTTCTTTTGTCACATCTCCAGGGATTTCTTCGGAACTTCCTCTCGGTTTTAGTAAAACTATAGAAAATTCCTTCTGAAATTGCTGCAAGAATTATTCCGAAAATTTTGTTGGAAGATTTTCACGGAAAATTTATTAAGGAATGAAATACATTATCCTAGAGGAAGTGTTTCTAACAGAAATGTCAATGGAATTTCTAGATTAAATTTCCGTTGGAACTCTTGAAGAATGACTGAAACCCTAAAAGAATGTCGTAATGAATTTTTGATTTTTAAAAGAATTTGTAGAGGAATATCCGAAAGAAATATAATCCTTGAGGGATTTTTGCAAGAATTCCTGGGTGAAATTATGAAGATATTCCCAAGAGGAATTTCGAAGGAATTCCAAGAATTAATTCCTAGAGTTTCAAAAGGGATTTCTTAAGGAATTACTGGAAAAATTTGTTTGAGAGAATCCTGAAATAATTGCTGATGCAGTTTATTTAATAATGAAGGAGTTCTTTATTAAATTTCGGCAGAAATTCCTAAAGCAATTTCCAAAGAAATTCATAAAGAAATACATAACAGAATTATCCTAAGAAAATTTGGGAAGGATTTATTGAAATAATTTTCTAAAAGGTATTTTAAAGGAATTTCTGAAAAAGAAAAGTTTTCCGTTGGAATTCCAAACAAATTTCAGCACTCAGAGCCGTAGCGTGGACTCCCAGCGCCCTTGGCGAAACCTTTAATAGGCGGCTCACTCTTGCAGATGTTCGAAACAAAAAGCGTGCTAAGAGCAGGGAGAATAAAAATAAACTTTTATTGCGGGGACGATTTAATGAATTTTTGCTTTATAAATTCCTAAAGCCTCTATAACCTGCATATATGCATATATGTTCCAATAGGTGGAAAGTAAGGGTTATTAAAAGACCAGAACATTTCTAGAAATCCCCTGAAGTTTAACGATTTTCGTCATTTCTCATTTATTAACATTCATTTCAATGCATTGCAGCAATTTCCGGAAAAAATTGCAAAAAATGTGTTTTGTTAATAACTCCGGAACGCAATGTTCGTTCGGTCTTATTTTCAATAGGGTCTAACTAGGCCTCAATCTGCGTCGAATGCAACTCGGATAATGCTAAGTACAAAAAGCTTTGTGTCACATTTGTTGTACACATACACACATACATACATACGCACATACAGGCATCAGTCTTTTATGGAGTCGATTGGATGACCTTCGGAAACGCCATTAGTTCTTTTGATGACAAAAAATCCAACTCCAGAGTGGCTTGGTTTGCAAAAACTTTTGATCTTTGATTGTGAGAATAGCGATTGGTCCAAGTAGTATCAAAAACAAAACAATTAGGTTGATTGATGGCCAGAACAACCAACGGGCCTATTCAGATCAAGGTATATGAATTTTTAGAGTGGGTCTGACGGTAGTTTGGTAGCACTGGTTGTTTTGGTTGAACCAATAAATTTCAATTTCAGCATACCATCATTTCAAAAACTCTTCCCCGTTGAAAGCTTTACCAGTTTATAAAGATTACTCTGCGCGCTGGATCAAATGCGATCGCATAGTTGAGCGAATTTATCTCAAATTCACACAAATTTCTTATCAGTACTTCCGTATAACTATTATTAGATAACGTTTTTGAATTTTTAATTGCGAACAAAAACTATATGAATTTGATTTACGTTTTTTTAGTCTACTCTGTGTTCCGCCTTTGGCTTATTGAAGTCCTTATCTAGGGCTTCTTCCCCAGAAGCTTGTTTCATGCATTTGTATTTCCTCTTCCACTTTCTTTTCCATCAAGTAAATTATGAAAAAGACATTCCCAAATTAGGGGAGCATACCGACGTTATAATACCTTGAAACGTTATGACCCTGGGAGTTATTGCTGTCCCAGAAAGGAACCAACGGCAGCTTCCGGGGTGGGCGCAAAAGGCCTCTTTTCTCCCAGCTCCCAGGGCGTGCGAGCGTGGGGAGATTTCGAATGGTGAGGAATCTAAATAGAACTTTATTCATTACACTTTACCTTTAATGGTTTATTCAGCGGTATGGGCGGCGATGAGATACAGTGGCAATGGCTTGGTCGGTTAGCAGTGGCACTATCGCAGATGGCGTCAGGCACTGGCGCGTCGTGTAGCCAGATGGTCGTCGAATGACCCGGCGGCGTCCGCAAGGCGTTGCTTCTCGACGATCTTATGGCCGGGGTAAATTACGGAATTTTCATCCGTTGACGGAAGCCGATAACACGGCGTTAGTTGGCACTATGCGTGAGAAAAGCTGGGACGAACAATAGCTGTCGTTGTCAGGACGCCGTATGACAAAATGGCGTTCGTGGCGAGGTACCGTCTGTTCGGATGAGAAAGTACCTCCTCCTGCGTAAAAATCCCGGCACCTCTGGGCAGGATGTTAGCAGGCTCGGTGGTTCTCACTTGGCAGGTCTTGCTAAGCCCGGGGACGATCGGCTTGTACAATACCGCTCGCTGGTATCAGTTGTATCAGTTTACACCAGCGAATTTGTGAATAATCTAACTCGTAATTTGTGAAGACGAGTTAGGTGTCTTAGACGGTTGAATAATTTGTCATCCTTTTCCATAGCGGAATTCTGGATTTCGGCGCCCCCTAAGGCCTGGCGCCCTTGGCGGGGATCAACCTTGCCAACCACACGCTACGGCGCTGCCCGCACTTCATAGAATATGTGTCTAGACGAATGACGTCGCTAACCGTACGGCCACAAAGCCCACCTTCAGAAAATCTTCCGCAATTCCATTAAGAGAATTCCTTCGAAAATTTCTGTATGATTTCTTTTGGAAATTTGGCCTTTTATCAGACTTGAAAGAGCCCTAACATGTGCAGCTCATAAAGGGATCAATTCCCCCTATATAGAAATCAAGTCTCCCGCAAGTTTTGAAAATGCCAAATTTTCTATCTTTTTTTATAACTTTCATGAAAAAATAATTTTTTCCAATGATGTTTCTGAATACCGCCATCGGGGGTGACAATGGGTCTGGGGGTGAGAATGGGTCATCGCTTTCACCGGCAGTCTGGAGGTCGTAGAGCAAAATCGTTCAAAAAGGTCTCTTATATTTTAGTCTTCTTGCCCTCAGATGCATTCAATCCAATCTACAAGCATTCTAAGTGGTTGAAACAGTGACCCATTCTCACCCCCATTTGACCCATTGTCACCCCCGACGACGGTAACTTATTAAATTGTTCATCAAGTCCATCTTAAATCTATAAATTTAAACATTTTACATCGAGAAACATCCGAAACAAAAAGTTGGGATCATGTGTGTCCAGTTTCCCCTACTGTTCTTCTCGGAGGCATTCCTTCAACGTACTTCGATTAAGGTCAATCCTGACGGAATCCATAACTAAATGCAACTGTCATTTTTATTATTTCAGCATGTTTGAAATAACAAAAATGACTGTTGGGCGTTGCTCCCGTATTGAGTACATTTAGTTTTGGATTCCGTGAGGATTGTCCTTAATGATAACCGAACAAAGCCACGATCACTAGATTCACTAGATTCATATGGACAAATGGACACAATGGACTCATGGGCCAAACACAATTGATACGTTAGCGTGCGTTTTGACAGTTTTGCCACGGGAAAACTGTCAAAACGCACGCAAACGTATCCATTGTGTTTGGCCAATCACGATGAGATGAACTGGCAACAACAACGATAACGAATTGTGGACATCTAGAGGAAGTTTCTATTGTATTCCCGAAGAAATTTTCAAAGAAATTTAAAAGGATTCTCAAAGAAATTTACAAAGAATCTCTGAAGAATCTTTTTAAATAATTCGTATAGGAATTTCCGAACAAATTTTCGAAATTTTCTTGGAATTTCTTCCTTGAATCTCCAAAGGAACTTCTGGATTTATCTCCGAATTGATTTCCAGAGGATTTTCTAAAAAAAAATCTAGCGGAGCTTCATCTTCATGAAGCAACTTCGGTCCGAATTTTGACAAACATCACATGATTATTCAAAACATATAATGACATAGTCAGACGACTACCGCACAAACTCATTCATTCGACTGTCAACGAGTGTGCTTATCATGTGCAAAAAAAAAACATAATCAGCATTGTTTATGTTGATGTTTACCGTTCAAAGTGCCTCGCGGATGAAAATCGGATTCAGTTCTATGTGATAAATTACTTTACTCATCAGAAACGTGTTCAGAATTCAGATAATTTATCAATTTGTAGAATGTGCATAAATATTCAATGACCAATATTCAATCGAATATTGACAGTCACGAGCCGTCTATGGATGTGTCTAGAAGTAAGCTGACAAGTGGAGACAGGTGGATTTTTTTAAATTTTCGATTATTTTACACTCTGAAGTAAGCCACCCACCTAACACTAGACAAATTTCCATGGAGGAATGTCCAAAGAAATTCTTGGACAAATTTAATGTCGGAAATGTCTTCAGCAGTTCCGTTGTTACTTCCGTTAGCAAATCGTTCGGAAACTCCTCAGGAATTTCCTGACATTTTGTCCTAGATTTGTGGAAGGGGCTTTTGCTGGAAATTCCGGAGGAACTACGGGAGAAATTTCCGAGGGAATGGAATATCCGAAGTTATCCAAAGGAATGCCTGGAATAATTTTTGAACAGGAAGTTTTTGGAAAAACATTCCAAAGAATTTCTAGAGACCTTTTCAACTCTAGGATTCATTCGTTCAGAAAATCGTTGTAACTAAATGTTCAAATGGCTATATCTCACCAGATTTTAACTGGTTTCTCACCAATCTCTTAGCCTCTTTCAGACATAAAGGAGCATGATTTGGTCGAAAGGACATACAAAACTACCTTTGCTTTGGGAGTAAAGCAACGGATTCAGAAAAATGTAAATAAATATTTCGACCTCAACCGTAATGTCGTCTTCAGTGTCCCGTGCTTGACTCGACTCGACTTCAGTGTTTAACTGAGAAGCGGCATAAATTCTTCACATACGATGGCAAAACTGAGCGATTGTTCAAAGTCAAAGATAATAAATCACTGGATGAGATTAAAATTGAAATTTATCAATTATTTGGATTTTCACCAGTCCAAGTAATCAAGATGAAAAAGAAATCTCGCTCTGGTACTTCCTAGAGGGGTATTTCTCAAGAATTTTATGTAGTTCACTTTAACAAAAGTGAACTAAACAATATGAAAAGTTTGGAAAAGGCCTGTATTACGTCCCATGTCCGTGTTGCATGGGAACATTTCCGCAGGCCTGGGGGAAATTTCCAAAACCCCACTCAGTGCCGTAGGTGCCAAAAGTGGGGTCACGGAACTAAACATTGCCACAAAAATGCCTAATGCATGATTTGTGGTGGAACCTCTCACGCCAAGGACGCTTGTCATGTGAGAGAAGATTCCAATAAATTTAAATGTGCCAAGTGTGGGGGCAATCATAAATCCAATTTCTAGGAATGCCCTTCACGCAAAAAAGTTTTGAATTCCAAAATTGATGGCGGAAAATTCTAATAGGCTGATTCGCCGGGTATAAATATGCCGGACGAGTAATTCATATCCACCACAATCAAATAATGTTCAATGTTCAAAGCAAACACTAAAACTGAAACTGTGGAAGTTGGTATCAAATTTACTCAAAAAAATGTTATTGGAATGCCCGCTCTTAAAAGGGTAAGGGAGATGATTTATTCAACTTCCTAACAGTTCATAATGTGCACATTGCCATTATAACTGAAACTTATTTAAAACCTGGGCTCTTCATCAAAAGAGAACAAAACTATTTAATTTTCAGAAATGATCGTCTGGACAGCGCCTGTGGTGGGATCGCAATTGTCAGCAATAGACGTATCAAACATAAATTATTTTCTGCATTTGAAACAAAAGTTTTTGAAACCATGGGAGTTTCTGTTGAAACAAATTTTGGATAATTCTCTTTTATTGCTGCCTACTTGCCTTTCCAGTGCATTGGACAGCAAAGGAATTTGTTGAGAGCTGATCTTCAAATTCTAACTCGCAACAAATCCAAATTTTTCATAATTGGTGACTTCAATGCCAAACACCGTTCATGGAATAATGCTCAAAGCAATTCCAACGGCAAAATTTTATTTGAAGATTGTTCTGCGGGATATTATACTATTCAATATCCCAATGGCCCAACTTGTTTTTCATCCACTCGAAATCCTTCGACAATTGATTTGGTTTTAACGGATTCAAGTCAGCTGTGTGGCCAATTGGTAACTCATGCTGACTTTGACTCTGATCACCTTCCTGTGACGTTTGAAATCTCACAAGAAGCCATTTATAATCCAATCAGCTCTACTTTTAATTATCATAGAGCTGATTGGGATTTATATAAAACGTATATCGATAGGAATTTTGATGTTGATATTCTCCTCGATACCAAAAGTTCTATTGATAATGCGCTCGTATCTTTGACAAATTTAATTGTCGAAGCCAGAGGCATTGCAATTCCTAAATGTGAAATTAAATTCAACTCCATTATTATTGACGACGATCTTCAGCTACTGATCAGTCTTAAAAATGTGAGGCGAAGGCAATACCAAAGAACTCGCGATCCCGCGTTGAAAGTTATTTGGCGAGATTTGCAAAATGAAATTAAAAAACGTTTCGCTATTCTGAGAAATTACCAACTTTGAGAATAATGTCTCGAAGTTGAATCCCAGTTCGAAACCCTTTTGGAAATTAACGAAAATTCTTAAAAAACCTCAAAGTCAGTTCCAACGCTTGAAGAGAGAAATGAAATTTTATTAACAAATGGCGAAAAGGCTCAAAAACTTGCTCAGCAGTTCGAGAGTCCATAATTTTAATCTAGGTCTCACTAGTCCAATTGAGGATCAGGTTACATGGAGCTTTGAAGACATTCTCAATCAAGATAATGTTTTTGACCCTTCGTTGGGAACTAATTTGGATGAAGTGAGATCTATTACTAGAAAATTTAAAAATATGAAAACACCGGGTGATGATGGTATGGCTACATACCTATCAAAAAACTTCCTGAGAGGTCTTTATCCTTTTTGGTTAATTTATTTAACAAATATTTTCAATTGGCATACTTTCCAGATAAATGGAAAAAAACGCCAAAGTTATTCCAATTTTGAAGCCGGACAAAAATCCAGCTGAGGCTTCTAGTTATCGCCCAATCAGTTTGCTTTCTTCAATAAGCAAACTGTTTGAAAAGATTATTTTAAATAGAATGATGGTTCATATTAATGACAATTCTATTTTTGCTGATGAGCAATTTGGTTTTCGCCATGGGCATCAACCACCCATCAGTTATTAGAAGTTACTAATTGAATATTCGGCTCAACAAATCTGAAGGATATTCGACTGGAGTTGCTCTTCTTGATATAGAGAAATCATTTGACAGTGTTAGGAATTCTAAATCTGATAGATTACCTGTAAGAGCTGGTGTTCCCCATGCAGCATACTAGGGCTCAAATTGTATAACATTTTGACTTCTGACTTACCTGATTTATTACCAGGGAGTCAAACATCTTCGTCTGTAGATGACATGGGCCTTTCTAGATGACACGGGCGAAGCCTTCGTGTCATTTGTAGTAGATTGCAAAAAAGTTTGGATATTTTCTCCACTTACTTGCAAAAATGGAAAATTTCCCCGAATGCTTCCAAAATTTATTAGCTTATTATTTTCTCACATAAGCCGAGAGCTTCTTATTTGAAACCTTCTAGCAGACATATTGTCACTATAAATGGGGTTCCAATTAATTGGTCTAGCGAAGCCAAATATTTAGGACTTACGGTGGACCAAAAATTAACTTTTAAAAATCACATTGAAGGCCTTCAAGTCAAATGTAACAAATATATTAAGTATCTTTATCCACTTGTAAACAGAAAATCTAAGCTTTGTCTTAAGAACACATTTTTTATTTACAAACAAATTTTCAGATCAGCCATGTTGTATGCTGTGCCAATATGGACTAGTTGCTGCAATACCAGAAAGAAGGCAGAAGGATTTTGAAGTTGCCTCCGTGGTATAGTAACAATGAACTTCATAGATTTTCTAATATTGAGACATTGCACACTGGGGAAACCCAATTTCAAAGGTGAAAAAAATTGATAACTTTCTTTACGAACAACTTACAGAAGAGATCAAGGGCTTATTCGAAAAAGAATTTTCCAACTAATTCAGTGAGTGCTGTTTCATGGACGTGGAGCACTTCTGTATGTAGTTATTGAGCTCGTTTTGCCCCAATATATTTCATTGCTCATAATCATTGAGGCAAAAAGCAGGAAAAATGAGGATCTCCCATCACCTCTTATCTATGATCACATCAAGACTCATATAATATGACTATTCTTGTCTAGCTTGGCTATCGGGTATGGTTTGGAAATGCCTGGCATCGATCCTATTCAAAAGATTTGAAAAATCGTTTTTCAAAGTTTTAAAAAATCGTTTTTTAAAGCTCTTAAAAAATCCTAACTGCCAGAGGCAATTGAAATGTATTAATAATAACTAAAACTGTTTCATACCAAATAAGGATGATAGTGTTAATAAGACACGGAACACTTAGTCTAAGAGATGAATGTATTAGATAATTAGCAAACAAAATGGTTAAAAAAAATTGAAGATTCAATCCAGCTGAAAAACCTCCAGACGAACATCGTTATCTGGGAAAAAAGCCGTCGAAGCTTTGTAACATTTAAGATAAAAAGAATTGGAGAAATATTTAAATGAATCGAAAATTTATAAAATACTTTCAAATCGTTGTGTAGTAAGTAACCTCTGTAAAAGTTTTAAACAATTCTTAGATCAAATTGAACAGAATTAAGATAGAAAGTTACTACAGAAACAAAGTCGTATGTCCCGTTTGACTCATATTACGACTCATTTTAAGCACGTTTATCACTTCGGAGGTCTTTATGGCACATAAATTGCAATCATTTAATAGATTAATTGTTTTCATCGAGTAGCGAAAGAATAGAACATTCATATAGGCAATCGAGGCTAATGTTTCATTGATTGTAATTGTCAATGCTTAATGATTTTATTTTGTTAAACTTTGTCTCAAATTCCGAACACTTTGATTCAAATTCCGAACACCACTTTAAATGCACTAAAATGCAAAATTTCAACGTTATCTCATTGATGGACAATTATTATTTTCTCCATCTGTATGCCTGTCGAAAGAATTCTTATATTGATAACGATAATGATGATAACGAAGTGTTCAAGATAAATCGCCATGTAACGAGTGTTCGGAATATTAGTCTGTTCGGGATCTGAGTCCAAACGGATTTATTATTATTTTTACGTAGTATTTATACGTAGTGCTGAACTAACTTCAAAACTGCAAAGTTCCGGAGAGTTGTCTGGTATGAAAGTCAAAGTTCGTTCGGAAAGTTCAAAAACGTTGTTATTTTCATATCTACCAGAGATATGGATCCGATTATGAAGAGCAATCACGACAGAGTCCAAAAAGGGCTGCCACCTGCCACAATAATGGCCGTATTAGCTCTCAGCTTGTGTTTCTTCTCGCACAAATGACAATTTATAGACGATCAGCACATCTCAAAACAATTTTTCCGTTTGTGCTGCATGTGGGCATAGGTGAAAAACTGCATTTTGTTGTTGGCTGTCGTTTGCTTTTGGAGTTATGTGCCTCTTAAGACGTAATGTAGCTTTGAAATTGGATTCCAACGCGATTTACCCTAAGTTTCATTACTGTACTGGCATGTTTTCTAATAAAAATGTTTCCTTGGTGTATATTGTGATGGGTATTCTTTGTATGAGAATCAAAGAGTAATTCAATTCGTGGGTCAAGAGTGGTAGTTTTATTATTCAATATTGAAAATCTCGTTCAAATACTTCACACTAAAACTTTAGTGCATCCCCTTATTTACAAAGAAACATTAAACCCGATCTTTTATTTCTCTGGATATCAATCAGTTTATGACTAATTATGACGCTGAGCTTGATTGACCTATTCGCTTAACTCAACCAATTACTGCTTCCGGGATTCCTTAGCCACATAAAGACCAATGGTTTGACTCAACTTCCTATCCTCGCGTTTGAAAAAACTATAAATACACAAGCTATGAAGATAGGAATGCACTTGACGAAGATGAACCGGAACTTGATGAATATCACTGCCTATCACTAATTGTGATTTGCGACTCTTGTAATAGAAAATGTGTTATCATCCAGGCACAAGTCATGTGTCGACTACCAGAAATCTAACTACATTAAGTTGAACAACAATTTTGTACATTTGTCACAAGCGTCGCATTTCCAATTGTTACACTGAACAAAGCCAATCGTCACTAGATCATAGAAAATGCAATCCGTTCTCGCTGCAAAATTCGCACCTCTGGTTCTTTATTCTGATGATATTCACAACACTGCGTTGGTTCCCCGATCGGCGGAATGCACCAATCACCTATTCCAGATCTTCATCCACACAGAAGTTTGCACCCGTTTGGTCACCCACTCTCGTATACGACTCGTCCTCGCGCAAGAACTTTTCGACAACTTTTCGCGTTTCCAGCTCGCAAGCCCGGCAGTTCCTCGGTCGCGACTCTCACGGTCCGAAATTCAACTCGAACTGATTCGGAAAAAAGTCCAGCAAAAGTCAGAGTCTACCGCAAAATGCGCCCCGAACAAGCGGCCTTTCGTTTGTTTGCCTTCTTTTCCGTTCCTTTTTTTCCGAACGAGACGAAGGCTTCCAGCCCCTAACTAGCCTCAGTCAGTGGTAGTAGCTTTTGCTAGCGACGATCGACGCGACAATCGACGACAACGACCAGCGACGGCGGCGACGACGACGACGATCACCTTGCCATGCGATAGTCCAATTTTCGGTAGAGATTTTCGCCGTTTTCTGATAAAACAGGGTTGACTGGTAGAAACTAATGCGCGGCGCGGTGCCGTAGACAGTGCGCGCCGAGGTTTCGTGTTGCGGCTTTGAAGTCGATTTGGTGGACGGACTTTACACGTGCAGCACCTCTCTTGCTGATCCGCTTCGCGACACACAGCCAAGGTTGCGTCTCGGTTGGTTTCCACTTCGGACTCAAGGGATCTTAGCTAATCTACCCAGCTAGACGATGACTTGCCTCTTTTCCAAGTTCGGCGAAATTGGGTACCGCCGTTTCTCAAGGAATTTCAAAACTAAATTTCGGCAAAAACCAACGACATTGGTAGTAGGCTGATTGTTACTGGCAATTTATTTGATCCTCAGCAATCAAACGTCACGCACGAAGGTGGAGTTCAGGCAATAGGGTAACAAAATTTGTTTCTGTCATAACACCCTACTGTTATGATGTTATATCTTCTCAAAACGGTACTGTGAAGAATTTTAATCAGTAGGTAAATAGTGCATTTGTTTGATTGAGAGGACACGATCCCTCGCAGTTCGAACATCTGAGTCATCGTAAATCGCACAGTGAGATTGTCTGAGAAATTCAGTCATCCATTCGGTTTGTTCTCTGTACAATTCCATAGATTCTGGTCGATCACGAAGTAGCAACCATGTTGCGGATTATTCCACAAAAGTAATTCTAGAAGCGAATCATCCAACGGTTCTTCGAAATTACGAACTTAAAACTGTTAACCCTCCAAAGCTTACTCGAAGGCTCCATCGATTAGGCGAGGATCAGATCAAAGTAAGGCCAGGATTCACTTTCAGTTAGACAACATATCGATGGAGAGTTTCGAGAACTTTGGAATTTATCCTGTCCTGGCATAATGCGAGGCAAAATCCAATACCAAATCCTGTGTATCCATAGAAAAAATGCAAAAGTTTTTATAATTTATGTTTGTGTACTTGAAAGGGTTATTCCTACCATTTATAGGGGAACGGTTTGGCACTTCATCCCATAGCTCCTATTTCCATCCCATCAAAAACAAAGCAATGAAAAGGAATTTGGTTTGTTTCTTATTTTTATGATTTTTTTCATCTGTGAGCACGCGTGTTAGCAAAAAAAAAAGCTACGAGAATAGTGCCGTATTTCTTTGTTTTGCGATTAGATGAATACTTATATGTTCAGTAAGATGGAAAACGGAACAGTTTCCCTATATGTGTGTGATTAAATGTATCATGAATAAAACATTTGTATCTAGTAAATGTATTCATGAAAAATTGTATTGCTTTTTGCATTAAACTTTCCATTTCACCTTTGAAAACATTGACACATGTATTCAGTGACTGTTTCCCCGATAAAACATTTTTAAATGTTATTAACTCATACAATGCTTGTATTTGACAATAAAAAATTTCAGCTGATAGCTCTATACTTATATTACTAAAAATCCACACATATTTATTGGCAAAAATCTATAGATTTAACTTATGATGTATATCAGCGCACACATAATCATTCTCCACGCGAACTAATAAAATATATATCCAAATAAACTTTATGTGTAGTCTCGAATTAGCAATTATTTAATTTATGTTTGAATCTATATCGATTATATTAGGGTGGAGCTATTGAAAAAATTTATAACGGCGGCACATATATTTTATATAGATATTTTTGGCAGTGTATTTATTGACATCGATGCACTCACAAAACCAATCGACATTAGTTGTCAAAAATCAGGGATACCAACTAGATAACAATTCCCTTGTCGCCCAGTTTGGCGCCAGTGGTGGAAATACTCGCTTCACGAGTAAGAAAAGAGTGTAATTGGGCCTACCAAAAATGCCACACTCGCGCGAACCTACTGCCTGCATTTTCACGGCGCTTGCTTTGTTCGCGAGTACGGGCAGAGCAAAAACAAAAAGCAGGGCAGCATTTTGTTCGGGAGTAAAAATCACGGTCGCGAGTATTTGTGATTACTTCGAATACAATGGATACACACTTCGAAAAAGCCATTAGATGCTTCGAGACCGACACCCAAATCATTATTGATGCGAAATTGTGTCATGATAAATGTGAGACTAAGTTCACTTTTTAATTAACACGGCTGTTTTCAACAAAAATGATAAAGTATCAGACGGGAATCGATCATTGGTTCACTGCATGAGTGCCACTCACGCTACGCTTCATGAAGAAGCAGAGTTCAAAGTGAAACAAGTTCTACATTCTTCTGCGCATGCTCTGTTCATTGCATTAACCCGTCGCGTCGGCTGCTTGGCTGTTGGGTGCGTGGTTGTGTTTTTTTTTAACTAAGTTTATTTGCTAATTATCTAATACATGCATTCATCTCTTAGACTAGGTGTTCCATGTTTTCTTAACACTATCATCCTTATTTGCTATGTTACGTTAGTTATTATTAATACATTTCAATTGCCTCTGGCAGTTAGGATTTTTCCTCTGGTTTAATTGAACCATGTAGGAATTACAATGTTTTTAACTTAAACTAAACCTAACCTAATTTATACTAAGGGTACAAGGAGTTAATCGTTGCAATATAAGATTGCAACGATTTTTGTCTAAAATTGGAAATTAGTTTGTTGGACATTTGTTGCAATGTTTCAATATTAGAAATTCTATGAAGTTCATTGGTACTATACCACGGAGGCAACTTCAGAATCCTTTTCAAAATTTTATTTTGAATCCTCTGGAGTGCCTTCTTTCTGGTATTGCAGCAACTAGTCCATATTGGCACAGCATACAACATGGCTGGCCTAAAAATTTGTTTGTAAATCAAAAGTTTGTTCTTAAGACAAAGTTTTGATTTTCTGTTTATAAGTGGATGTAGACACTTAATATATTTGTTACATTTGGCTTGAAGGCCTTCAATTTGATTTTTAAAAGTTAGTTTTTGGTCCGGCAGAAGTCCTAAGTATTTGACTTCGCTAGACCAATTAATTGGAAACCCATTCATAGTGACAATATGTCTGCTAGAAGGTTTCAAATAAGAAGCTCTCGGCTTATGGGGGAAAATTATAAGCTGAGTTTTGGAAGCATTCGGGGAAATTTTCCATTTTTGCAAGTAAGTGGAGAAAATATCCAAACTTTTTTGCAATCTACTACAAATGACACGAAGGCTTCGCCCTTTGGCTGTGAGGCCCGTGTCATCTGCAAACAAAGATTTTTGACACCCTGGTGGTAAATCAGGTAAGTCAGAAGTAAAAATGTTATACAATATGGGCTCCAGTATGCTGCCTTGGGGGACACCAGCCCTTACAGGTAATCTATCAGATTTAGAATTGTGATAGTTTACCTGCAGTGAGCGATCTGATAAATAATTTTGGATCAGTTTAATGATGTACAGAGGAAAATTAAAATTCATCAATTTTACAATCAAACTTTCATGCCAAACACTGTCAAATGCTTGCTCTATATCAAGAAAAGCCACTCCAGTCGAATATCCTTCAGATTTGTTAAGCCGAATTAAGTTCGTAACTTTTAATAACTGATGAGTGGTTGAATGCCCATGGCGAAAACCAAATTTCTCATCAGCAAAAAATAGAATTTTCATTAATATGAACCATCATTCTATTTAAAATAATCTTTTCAAACAGTTTGTTTATTGAAGAAAGCAAACTGATTGGGTGATAACTAGAAGCCTCAGCTGGATTTTTGTCCGGCTTCAAAATTGGAACAACTTTGGCGTTTTTACTTTTATCTGGGAAGTATGCCAATTGAAAACATTTGTTAAATAAATTAACCAAAAAGGATAAAGAGCTCTCAGGAAGTTTTTTGATAAGTATGTAGAAAATACCATCATCACCCAGTGCTTTCATATTTTTAAATTTTCTAGTAATAGATCTCACTTCATCCAAATTAGTTCCCAACGAAGGGTCAAAACATTATCTTGATTGAAAATGTCTTCGAAGCTCCGTGTAACCTGATCCTCAATTGGACTAGTGAGACCTAGACTAAAATTATGGGCACTCTCGAACTGCTAAGCAAGTTTTTGAGCCTTTTCGCCATTTGTCAATAAAATTTTATTCCCTCGTTATGCGCTGGAATTGGCTTTTGAGTTTTTTAAAAGAATTTTCGTTAATTTACAAAAGGGTTTCGAACTGGGATCCAACTTCGAGACATTATTCTCAAAGTTGGTAGCTGCTAACGAATACTGGCCAGTCCTCGGGGTTCCCGTTAAAGAGGGGAAGTTCTTTTCCAAGTACCTGGCGAGCGGCGATCTGCTCTGTTGTTAGTACTGGTAAACGAAACCCGATAACTGTTGTTGCGGTTGAAGTGTCCGTTGTCTTGCTAAGTTACCATTCATTGGCAACGGGTTTGCAGCTTGATGTAGTGGGTTCGGAAGCTTTGCGTGATTGTTTTCTTCGAAGCTTATCACCTGCCGAGGAAACACTAGTCCGCCCGCAGGATTAAACGGCATATCCGGATGCGCTGTCTTTGGACGAGCACCGAGCCTTCCATTAGCCGGCTGCTGGGCTGGTAACGCTTCTTGAGACTGCGAAACTTGTTGTAAAGTTGGCTGTGAGCCGTTCCTTTCTTCCTGTTCTGGGAAGCGCACGCTGCGCTCCAGCGATTGGGCAGGGAATTCTATATGGGAACGAATCACATTTTGAACCGATGTAGGTTCTAAATCACTCTTAAGTCGCATCGCTGCTGGAAGTGAAGCAGCGCGTGCAGGTGGGGAAGAAAATCGCTCTCCGGAAATGAGTGCTTGTAATGGTAGAGTCGAATGGATTGAATTGTGTGCACGCCAGTCCTTGGGGATGCGATTGGAACATTCCACAGCCGAGTCGAGCCATTTTGCTACCTTTTCGTTGCTATCGGAGACGGAACCGCTCCTACTACCAGCTTCAGCTATTTGTTGAAAAAGCGCACTTTTTTTCTCGAGAGATTGCTTCCGAATTTGTTGCTGGCGCTTCTGCACTTCCTTATCTTTGTACAGCTGCAGTTCTCGCAGCTTTCGTTCCGCGTCCAGCAGGCTTCTGCGTTCTTCGATTTTTCGCTGCATCTCGTCGATTTCTCGTTGCTGGATCTCTGCTTGTTCCTTTAGCTCTCGCTCTTCCAGCTGTTCTTGGGCCTCTACGACCTTGAGTTGGGCCTCAAGAACGGAACGTTCAATTGATGCAAGGCTTGGTACCTTCGATGAGCCATATCTTTTCGCCGATGACCGAGTAGACCTGTCCGTCGGTGGAACGTGAAGACGGGAGCCACTTTTCGTTGTTTGGCCTCTATTCTTGCATCCTCTTCAGTTGAATCTGAGATTCGAAAAATCTTCAATCGTAGGATCAACGCCAGCGCAGCTAAGATGCTGCCATTTGCGGCAATTGTCGCAGGCTATCATGCGTATTTCTGCCTGTTCTGGGAGATCGCTTGACTGACAGGTGTAAGTAAGCTCACCTTTCTCGCGAGATCGCTCCATTTGGCTACCCAGCAGCAAACATTCTTAAAGAAATTGTGGGGATTATTCATTTATTTATTTATTATCAGACTAAGGCCGGAGTGGCCTGTGCTGCACATAAAAGTCTTCTCCATTCAGCTCGGTCCATGGCTGCACTTCGCCAACCGCGCAGTCTGCGGAGGGTCCGCAAACCGTCCTCCACCTGATCGATCCACCTTGCCCGCTGTGTTAGTGTAGGTTTATATTGAGACTTTGGATTATTCATCCAAAGTCTCAATAGCAAACTCCGTATTGGGATGATAGTAAGCTTTAAGCTGCAATTTTAATCAGTTTTTGTTAGGTACATAAAGTTCAATAGTTATATAATAAGCACTCACAATTTTTGGTGAACCAATTGGCCTTGAAAGAGCGATTCTTTCGTAATTGAGCTAGGTACTTATAAATCTATCATTCAGAGTGGATATTAGTCCTGAATTTAATAGCTGTGCAAAAAAATACCTAGATCACTGTCTAACGAAAAGTTATACAATATGGGTTTCATATGAGGACTCTATACAATTATAGGTTTAAAATAAATTCAGCTATTTAACTTTTAACGATAACTTCGCTATCGACTTCAATATGCGGGTCTAGGATGATAACAATTATTCCTCATGTTGTTTATTTTATTGCGCAGATTCCGCCTTATTAGACTTCTGCGCGAAAATTATTTGCGTGAATATTTTCACCGTGTCACACACACAATTTAATTAACACTGTTTGCTGTTTGTTTGAGTAAACAAAAACACGTTCATTTTTTCATTTATTTAGTTAACATCTAAACAGATAACACTGAATCAACAATTTGACGCCACAATGCACGGTTCGAGGCCGCATCTCTCCATCCTAGGATACGCCCCACGCTCGCCAAGTCGTTTTGCACCTAGTCTGCCCATCTCGCTCGCTGCGCTCCACGCCGTCTCGTACCTGCCGGATCGGAAGCGAACACCATCTTTGCAGGGTTGCTGTCCGGCATTCTTGCAACTTTGCCTGCCTATCGTACCCTTCCGGCTTTAGCTACCTTCTGGATACTGGGTTCGCCGTAGAGTTGGACGAGCTCATGGTTCATTCTTCGCCGCCACACACCGTCTTCTTGCACACCGCCAAAGATGGTCCTAAGCACCCGTCTCCGAGTGCTTGCAAGTCCTCCTCGAGCATTGTCCATGTTTCATGTCCGTAGAGGACAACCGGTCTTATAAGCGTCTTGTACATGACACATTTGGTGCGGTGGCGAATCTTTTTCGACCGCAGTTTCTTCTGCAGCCCGTAGTAGGCCCGACTTCCACAGATGATGCGCCTTCGTATTTCACGACTAACGTTGTTGTCAAGCATGTACTTTGTCTTTGACGCATTCACCACCAGTCCAACTTTTGTTGCTTCACGTTTCAGGCGGGTGTACAGTTCTGCCACCTTTGCAAATGTTCGGCCGACAATGTCCATGTCATCCGCGAAGCAAATAAATTGACTGGATCTGTTGAAAATCGTACCCCGGCTGTTACACCCGGCTCTCCGCATGACACCTTCTAGCGCAATGTTGAACAACAGGCACGAAAGTCCATCACCTTGTCTTAGTCCCCGGCGCGATTCGAACGAACTGGAGTGTTCGCCCAAAAATTTCCCCACAGTTTTGCACACCATCCACCGTTGCTTTGATCAGTCTGGTAAGCTTCCCAGGGAAGCTGTTCTCGTCCATAATTTTCCATAGCTCTACGCGGTCTATACTGTCGTATGCCGCCTTGAAATCAACGAACAGATGGTGCGTTGGGACCTGGTATTCACGGCATCTTTGAAAGATTTGCCGTACAGTAAAGATCTGGTCCGTTGTCGAGCGGCCGTCAACGAAGCCGGCTTGATAACTTCCCACGAACTCGTTCACTAATGGTGACAGACGACGGAAGATGATCTGGGATACCACTTTGTAGGCGGCATTAAGGATGGTGATCGCTCGAAAGTTCTCACACTACAGTTTGTCGCCTTTCTTGTAGATGGGGCATATAACCCTTCCTTCCACTCCTCCGGTAGCTGTTAAGTTTCCCAGATTCTGACATCTCCTCGCACTCCGCTTCTTCCAGGCGGCGTTTCTTCTCCTGAAAAAGGCGGGTCTGCTGTCTCCGCTTCCGTCTATAACGTTCCACGTTCTGCCGGGTACCTTGCTGCAGCGCGACCGCCCGCGCTGCGTCCTCCTCCTCCAGAATCTGGCTGCACTCTTCGTCGAACCAATCGTTCCGTCGACTTCGACCCATATACCCGACGTTGTTCTCCGCTGCGTCGTTTATGGCTGCTTTGACTGTATTCCAGCAGTCCTCAAGAGGGGCCCCATCGAGCTCACCCTCTTCCGGCAACGCTGCCTCGAGATGCTGCGCGTATGCAGTGGCGACATCAGGTTGCTTCAGTCGCCCTAGGTCGTACCGCGGCGGTCGTCGGTACCGAACATTGTTGATGACGGATAGTTTTGGGCGCAGTTTAACCATCACCAGATAGTGGTCAGAGTCGATGTTAGCGCCACGATATGTCCTGACGTCGATAATGTCGGAGAAGTGCCGTCCATCAATCAGAACGTGGTCGATTTGTGATTCTGTCTGCAGTGGTGATCTCCAGGTGTACCGATACGGGAGGCTGTGTTGGAAGTAGGTGCTGCGAATGGCCATGTTCTTGGAGGCGGCGAAATCAATTAGTCGTAGGCCGTTTTCGTTCGTCAGCCGGTGAGCGCTGAACTTCCCAATAGTCGGTCTAAACTCCTCCTATTGGCCAACCTGAGCGTTCAAATCTCCTATGATGATTTTGACGTCGTGGCTTGGGCAGCTGTCGTACTCACGTTCCAGCTGCGCGTAGAATGCGTCCTTATCATCATCAGTGCTTCCGGAGTGTGGGCTATGTACGTTGATTATGCTGAAGTTGAAGAACTGGCCTTTGATCCTCAACCTGCACATTCTTTCATTGATCGGCCACCACCCGATCACGCGCCTTTGCATATCGCCCATCACTATGAAAGCTGTTCCCAGCTCGTGTGTGTTGCCGCAGCTCTGGTAGATGGTATCATTACTTCTAAGCTTTCGCACCATTGATCCCTTCCAACAAACCTCCTGCAGCGCTACGATGCCGAATCCACGGTCCTTGAGCACATCGGCGAGTATGCGTGTGCTCCCGATAAAGTTGAGAGATTTGCAGTTCCACGAACCGAGTTTCCAATCGCTAGTCCCTTTTCGTCGCAGTGGTCTTCGCCGATGGTTCCGGTCCGTACTCTCTTGTTGATTGTTCGTTGCTTATGATTTTTTAAAGGCTGGCTTGCAGGGCCTGACACCAAACCCCTCAATTTCCGGAGGACCATTCCTCTTAATTCCCGGTGGACCATGGTGCACAGTTTCACTTAGAGTCCCTCGCTGGCACTCGGACGATGATCAGCTGCCCCTAACATGGAGAAGAGACGCTGTCGTGAGCCGATCCTGACATGGAGAACAGACGCTCAATAAGATTTGCACTTCCGGAGAGAAGCAAACCCCCCCCCCTTCCCTGTCAGCATATGACCATAGTTCCCACCGGGGATTGGTTACCCGATCTTCCCTAAGGTTGCTCGTATCCAGGTCAGCACCGCGGGGAGATAGAGATAGGAGTTGCTGGGTAAGAGGCTAAGGACCGCGAGATGGGGTCTATTTTATTCCTTCAGGTACGCGAAGTACCAATGGTACGCTTTACCCAGCATTTGCCGTGCCGAGCGAACCAATAGGCCTAAATTAACGTGGCCATAAATGTGATTTGGTCGAATTGGTCATTAAGTCGTATAGAACATTTGATCGAATAGGTCATTTGGTCATATTGTAGGTCATTCGGCAGAAAATGTCGTTTGGCCGAAAGGGCCGTTTAACCGAAAGAGCTGTCTGACCGAAAATGTCTTCTTCTTCAATGGCTCAAGACTCCAATTGGAACTTGGCCTGCTTTTCTACTTAGTGTTAATTAGCATTTCCTCAGTTATTATTTGAAAGCTTTTCTATGCCGGCAACATATACAATGGATACACTATGCCCATGGAGCCAAGAATGTTTTCCACCCGAATTTTTTTCCATCTACGGATTGTCAATCTTACGCCTTTGCTCCTAAGGCTAACTGGAGACCTGGCCAAAAATGTAATTTGACTGAAAATGCCATTTGGTGGAATAAAAATTTTGGTCGAAAAAGTCTTTGGTAGAAAATGCGGTTGAAGGGGTCCTCTTCTTTTTCAATGGCTCTACATTCAAACTGAAACTTGGCTTGCTTTTCAACTTAGTATTCTATTAGCATTTCCTTAGTTATTAATTGAAAGTTTTTCTATGCCCGCCATTGGATGAGTATGTATCTTGTGTGGCAAGTACAATGGGTACACTATGCCCAGGATGTCGAGAAAGATTCCAAGCCGAAAACATCCTAGACTGAACCGAGAATCAAACTCGCCATCTCCGGATTGGCAATCCTACGCCTTTGCTGGCAAGGCTACTGGAGACCCCGGGTCGAACGGGTAATATTACCGAAAATGTAGTTTAACCGAACATGTCATTTGGCCGAACAGGTCATTTGGCTGAAATAGTCATTTGGCCGAAAAATCCATTTGGCAAAAATGGTCATTGGACAGGAAAAACTATTAGGTCGAAAATGTCATTCGCTTAGCTAGCTTAGCTTAGCTTTGACTGACTACACATATCTATGGTTGCTACTCCGTGATTGACCAGAATCAGTGAAATTGCACAAAGAATCAACTGAATGATTGACTGGGATTGTTCAAGCATTCTCATTGTGCAAGTTTCAGTGACTCTAAAATTCAAATGATCAATAACGGCGCCGGCCACGTCCTTGTAGTCAGTTAGGAAGAAGGAAGGAATATTAGTAGGTGGTTTTTGCTATTTGAAGACCGTGTTTACCTCTGCGTCTCCACAAAAACCACAGGAAGGATTATCAGTTAATTGGTAGGCATCGTTGGATCTGGATTCACTCTGATAAGCGATACGACCGTGTCATTCTTTATACACAGTGATTTTACCTAGCCATGAATCGGGCGCGAAAAGTAGTACAAACTAACTACCGGCCTACCGGGCGCGCAATGCAGAACACAATATTTCGTCCGATCGCGCGATCGTCGTTCTGCTGTCCGAAACAAGAGAAATCTCGCACTGAACTGATTTTTATTACCGGCCGCGCAAAGCAGAACACAATATTTCGTCCGATCGCGCCATCGTTCTGCTGTCCGAAACAAGAGAAATCTCGCACTGAACTGATTTTTATTACCGGCCGCGCAATGCAGAACACAATATTTCGACCGATCGCGCGATCGTCGTTCTGCTGTCCGAAACAAGAGAAATCTCGCACTGAACTGATTTTTATTACCGGCCGCGCAAAGCAGAACACAATATTTCGTCCGATCGCGCCATCGTTCTGCTGTCCGAAACAAGAGAAATCTCGCACTGAACTCTATTAGGTCGAAAATGTCATTCGGTTGAATAAGTCATAAAGCCGAAAATATTGTTTGGCCGAAGAAGTTGTTTTGATGAATAGGGCATTAGGCCGAAAATACCGTTTGATGTCTCACTTCTCACTCCTCATTTCTAACTTCGCACTTCTCACTGTGAGAAGTGATAGTGAGAAGTTAGAAATGTGAAATGAGAAGTGATGATGCGTCTCACTTCTCATTTCTTTCATAAAGAAATGGAAGAAATGAGAAGTGAGACGCATCATCAATTCTCATTTCACATTTCTAACTTCTCACTCATTTCCTACTTCCAACTTCTCACTGTGAACAGTTGATGTGAGAAGTAAGAAATAAGAAGTGAGAAATTAGTGAAAGGTGAGATGTCACGAATCTATACCATTTCGTCGAAAGACATTTGGTCGAAAGACATTTAGTCGAAAGGACATTACGTCGAATGAACAGTTGGTCGAAGTGAAATTTAGTCGAATACAAATTTTAAAATTAAGAAATAAACATCTTGGTACACTTAGTTTAATGACGTTCAGTCGAATGGCTATTTGTAAGAAAAGAACTTTAGTCAATAACAATTAAAAATTAAGTTTTTCTAAAAGTCACATAATTATTGCTCCAAGATTGTCCAAAAAATGATGGTTTCATAAAAAGAAGAAAAAATCGAAACGGTGAATATTCCGAGAATATTCCCGACTGCATATTGACTTTAGTGAACTCCTCTAACCGACTACAATGAATCTATATCACCTGGTCAAAAGAAATTTAGTCGGATGATGTTTTTTCATTACCTATAACGTTGAATAGATTAGGTTATATGACTATTTAGTCGAAATTAAATTTTCGGCCAATAATTAACGAATTATGGTTAGAAGACAATTTTATACTGAGCTAATTATTGTATAAATATTGAGTGAAAGAAAGAGTATCAATGTAAAGAATAAGAAAACCATTTCTATTCGACTAAACGTTCTTTCGACAAAATGTCATTTGACCAATAATGTCATTAGTCAATCAATGAAATATTCGATGAAGTATTGGCAAAATAACATTGATATCATTGGTCTTTGACCATGTGCCGGAAAATAGAATAAATTTCACCATCTGTACCTAATATTTGACTATTTCTGAAGGGTTTCAAGTTTTCTATAATACACCAGGGTCTCCAGAAGTTTCTGTTAGCTCAGGTGAAAAATCCTCATTGGCATCCGTATTCGTTTCTCCGCTGCTGATTGAACTTCATCACGTCCACTGAATTCCTCTAATCAGTTTATCAATGTATCTTATGGAATATTTATTCAAATCAAAGCAAAAATCTATTGACGAATTGTCCATTTAACGAATTACCCTTATTACCGACTAAACACTTTCAACATTCGGCTTATTTTCCGTTCGACTAAACGTCCTTTCGACTAAATGTCCATTCGATTAAATGTCCATTCGATCAAATGTCCATTCGACTAAATGTCCATTTGACTAAATTTCCATTCGACTAAATGTCCATTTGACCAAATGCACTTTCGACTAAATGTCATTCGACTAAACGTCATTCGACGAAATGTCATTCGACGAACTGTTCCAAAGCCAGAAGTAACTTCTTACTTCACTTTCATTATTTCTCACTACTTACTTCGCACTTCACTTCTCACTATGCATCCCTCACTTCTCACTTCACACTTTGCACATTCACCATTGTTCGACCAAGCGACATTTTCGGTCAGATGACCTTTTCCGCCAAACAAGTTTTTCGGCCATTCGACATTTTCTGGGTGTGATTCTTTCTGCCAAATTATGTTTTCAGTTGAATGACCATTTCTGCAAATTACCATTTTGCAAGGTGCATCTAACTCTAAACTTTCGACAGTATCCAAAAATACTAACAAATACAAGCGAAAAACTACGCCGTATCTAAGGTAAATTGATCAAAGAGCCCTGGTTGGGAAAGCATGAACGCCAACACAACGCCATCCAGTCGATACAGTCCACCCAGTTTTAGGCAACACATGATTTCAGTCTCCTTCAAATTCTTTAAAAAAAAAACTGAATGAACATTTCTATTACTATTACTTTTTTAGCAACCTTTGGGCCCACGTTTTGGTTTGATGGTATTAGAAACATGAAATGCGGGTTGAAAGCTTTCTAGAATCTGTTGAAGGTAGAAATCAGGTGTTTCCTATACGGGGGAGCACTGTGTTTCATCATCTAACTGACAAACGCAAAAACACCCAAACTAGCAACCCTTTCATTGTTTGATGAAAATCGTGGATACTAGAAATATCACGAAATACTATTGCGATACAATGAGTGATATTATCGCAAAGTTTAGAGTTACTCGCCCTTTTGCAATTTCGGCCAAACGACTTTTTCGACCAAATGACCCGTTCGGTTGAATAGATAGTTTGCAGCTGGGTGCTGCAGATAGAGCCGCTTTTCTGCGCTCAAGCGAGTAGAGGGATATTTTGAAATCACTCCCATAAACAAAATTATTTTGCAGTTACTAGGCTGTCAAACATTTCCCGCTCTTCAAATTTCATACATTCATGCTCCAATCAGCTGCTGAATCACAAGAAATTTCGTAACGAGTGCTTTTTAGTTTCATTCCTACTAATTTTCCACTCGAAATCTAATGTGAGAATATTTGTTACAAAGAATATAAAACTCAAACAAAGTTTATTTTTATCTTTTCCCCAAATAATAACAATACTTCTCAATATTAGATCAGAAACGAACATAACCACAATCTTCAATGTTTGGCTCCGGCACAATAGAAAATTTTGGCTTCAGTTTGACAACCAAATCGATTCTATCCGCACCACCCAGGTTTGCAGTAGCCATCGGGCAAGTTCAGTACAGTGCGTGTTTCAGTCGTCGCGAAATGGTTAAGATGCCGTATCTGTGAAATACGTTAGACACACATTGCGTTTTCGTCTTTGTATCATCTGAATGTGGCGTCGTTCAAATGAAATAATTAGTCACTTACCAAGGCGATTTCCAATAGATTTCCTTCGCATCTAACCTACTATTCCTTCCCAGTGCGCTCATGGAGATGCAGAGGATTAATCGGTTTCTTATAGCAATGAGTGTCGAGCTAATTTTCCTCCCCTTATTTTAATTGAATGTGAGGACGTGGCCGGTATCGTTATTGATCTTGACACTCATAAGCATGTACAGTGTGTACAGCATTCTAGTCCTAAGAAGACTATTCAATTGGTGATCTGCGCTTTTTTGTTGTTTCTCAGCCAATCACGGCTAGCAACTACGATGTGTACAGTCAATTAAGCTAAAATAAGATAATGATTAAGAAGCTAAGCAAATGACCCGTTCGGTTGAATATCAATTTCGGCCAAACGACTTTTTCGGTCAAATGATCAGTTCGGCCGTATTTTGTGTTTCAGCAAAACATCCAATACAGCCAAATGAAGTTCGGCCGCTGTATCATTGATGACTGATTTAACTGTTCAACAGCAGTCCTCAAAAGGAGCTTCATCAAGCTCACGCTCTTCCGGCAACGCTACTTTGAGTTGCTGCGCGTATGTGGTGGCGGCATCCGTTTGTTTCAGAGTCGCTCTAGGTCGTACCGAGGTACCGAACATTGTTGATGACGGATAGTTTTGGGCGCAGTTCAACCATTACTAGATAGCGGACAGAGTCGGCGCCATGATCGGATCTGTTGTCGATTGATCACTATTGATCCTTTTCAACACATCTACTGCTACATTCTACACATTTGACGCATTATTTGGCTGAAATATACATCTGGTGTGAATTCCCCGTAATTTTAAAAATATTTAATAAATGACGGACATTCTTCCATGCGGAAAAAAAGTGTAAGCTGGCACGAATGTTTGTTGATTATAAAGTCGAATCTGTAAAGCTATGATCCGCCGCTCCACATGCAGAATTCCCATTAACAACTAATGACCCTTTTTTACTTCATTGTACAAAGTACAGCGTAAGTCATAATAAATTCAAAGCAAATAACACTTGTGTATTGCCACACTAATCCAGACTCCAATGTCACTAATGTCGGTTGACTGAAGATCACGTGTTTCAACTGATGACAGTACATATTTTTGTCATAAATATTTATCAAAATCCTAAACAAAATCAACGACATAACAAGAAAGATAGTTGCTTTTGTTTGTTACTTTTTCGGACCTTGAAAGCGTCTCTTGTCTTAGACGGAGCTACTACTTATCTCGCTAACTGACTAACAACGACACCGTAAACAACAATCAACAACGCCAACAAGTCCGTGCGGCGGCCTTCCTCTCCGCCGCGGATTGCGACGCGACGCTCGGTCACCGCACGCAAAAGCCACCACCTTCTCTCAAAGGCTGCTATGTTTTCGTCGGCAATTATGCAATTCCCCCCTTTGCCCCCCTGAGCTGGAGCACACCCAAAGATTTTTTTATGCGTTGCCCTCGATTCGACTTGGACTACTATTGCTATGTTACAAGTGGATGCACGACAGCACGATCACCCAGCGTGATGAGACGGTGCCCTTCAAGCGATAGCCGTTCGAAACAGGTTGGTGGCACTCCGAAGGGCGCGAAGGTCACCCGGAAAGCAAACCATCTTCCTCTCACTTCTCCCCTGGGGGATGTCAATATGGGGCGGCAGGGAAGCGATGATCGATCTTTGATCGGACTCTTCATCACTGTTGCCGTTAGAGAGCCCGGCCGCCCGCCCGCCTCCATCAACCGGTCCAGCGTGATCAGGTGCAGTGGACCAATTATGTATGTGGTAGGTGGCATTAGGGAGGTTCTTCGTAATGATAATGGGACGTAGATCTTCTGCTGGTACTGGATAGGCAGATGCAAAGGAGGATGGCTTGATATGCACCCACAGTGGAAGATTTTACGATGCCTTGCACAATGAGAAGTCGAAAAAATTTGTCAATGATTGCAAAATTAACTGCAAATATCAACTTTTTGATGCTTTATATGTGGCAGGAAATATAACTGTTATGTTGGAAAGGTAAAATATACAATCAAACTTTAAAACGAGATGGCAATTGCGGCTTTAACCTTCCGGGACCCGCACCGTTTAAAAAAGAACAAGACCTTCGAAAAAAGCACGCTTGTCGTTCATAAGAGCGGCGTCACTGCGTGAGTGATCAGGGACCATGCGAGTTCCGGAAGGTTAAAAGAGAATTGCCTAAAGTTTTAGAAGAAATTTCGACGAAAAATAATCATGAAATCTGATCACTCTGATTTGAATGACGTTTGCGCAGGAAACCACTCAAATGTCGAGCAGAATTTTCTTTTTCTTTGTCTCGTTCCGAATATTTTTATACAAAATTCGACAGATTGAAGGATTGGATCAATGTTTTCTCAAAACCGTTCCGAACCGTTGGCATAGAAACCATTTCTATGGAACGGTTTAAATTTTATAAAAAATACATTTGTCTTTTAATTCGAGGGACTGCGAACTAGAACTGTCAATGAGCATGCCTCGACATTAGTGCGCTTCTGACCACTCTCCCTTTACCGTTCACAAACAGCAGTAACAGCACTGCTTACATTGGGCAGACAACACGGAAAGAGAACTTGTGATAATAATACAATAACTGTCGTTCGAAAGCTCGGATGCGCGGACCGGTGCGGTTAGCGTTGGCGTGTTAAGTACGTCGAATGTCATCTCGGATGTACGGAGATTTCGCGGTGGTTCAACGGAGGAAGTAAATGTAAAGCATGGATTTTTCTTGAGATCTCATTAGCATTACATAATCGACGAGTACGCATATTATTTAATAGAAAAAAAAACGATGCTTCAAAGTGCTTCAAATTGTGCATATGTACGGAATCGAAATAAAACCGGAATCTTGTAGTTTCAACAGCACTTCAAAACCAAAGAAATCGACTGTTGACTGTCGCTTTTAATATCATATATTCACAAAATTATAATTTTCCCGTCACTTGGTAACTTTCTTTTGAATGTTTCGATCTCATTTGCATACGGTCTGAACAAATTACGTAGAACATCGAATGATTCCCACAATACAGTATTTACCCGATTTTGTCACCCCCCGATCTTATCACGTTTTCGACCCGACTTTATCACGTCCCGATTCTATCACGCTTCGACCCGATTTTGTCACCCCAAAAACATTTAAATTATTTTTGTAACAAATACCGCAAACAACAATGATTTCCATTAACTAACATTCACCGCCTGTGGTTTATTATGAATCATTTCTGAGTACTTGTCAAGAATTTCGTAAGCATGGGTTACCTTCACGTATGCCTTCCCGAGGCATAAACTGATTCATATTTGTGAAACAAATTTAAAAATTGAAAATAATTATTTTTTTCCGATTTTGTCACATTTCCCATTATATCACTCCAAAATTCACAAGGGGTGTGATAAAATCGGGATATTACTGTATGATATATATTTATCTTTGACTTAGAAATAGTGTCCATACGAACAGATTAGCATAAAACGTTTCGAGACTGACGTCTGTTTCTGAGGTTTGCTGGTTTGACGTCAGCAACTATCTGAACTAAAAGATTTATAATAATTTGAATTTTGATCTACACCGTGATTTGACGACTTCTTCGGCGCACAAAGAAACTCCATGAGTTTGTCATCCCATCTCATCAAATTCGACAATCCGATGCAGCGCTTCTCAAAAGGATTAAAGAAGATCCGGAGCTGAGGGATTTGGACGAGAACGTGGTAAGGATGAGGCGTACACAAAACGGAGGGATGCTTTTCGAGTTAAAGAGGGACTCTGGGGTCCATAGCTTGAAAATGCAGGAGCGTATTGCGAATTCACTAAAGGCACACTGTAACCTGGGCAAGGTGCAAGCGGCAATTCCGGGTATGGAAGGCGTACACAGGCAGTGATGATTCATCGGCATGCAATCGCAGCAAAAAAGCACTGACTGTATGCAAATGCCCATTGAGTATTTGGGCTTTGGGCACCGGGCAGAAGCATGATTCAACATATCCTGGAAATGTGGAGAGATAGGTCATATGGCGTGAGACTGCACGAACAGAGTGAAGTGCGTGCTCCAGAGGAAGAATGACCATCAGACGGGTGGCTACAAATGTCCTGTCTATAAGAGGGCAATCGTAGGCCAATAGTAGTTAAGATAATCCAGATCGTTTTGATTTATAGCGTTTCGAATGCAGAAGCGTCGAAGCACTTGAAGGTGAAGAAATATCCCGATTGGGGTGGAATACCGAACGTGGCGCTCTAAGCTGCGATTCTGTGGAAGACCCGGAAGCTGGTGTTGTTTTCAGAGCCAGCAAAGCCGTTTAAACAGAATTAAAAAGGTAAACTATTTATTAAAAAAACAGATTGAATAGAATTTAAATACACATACCGGAAAATTTTACGAGGAAATTCCAGAGTTTCCTACATTAAAAAAAAAAATCCGTTCAAATTTCGAACAAGTTTTTAAAAATCTCTAATGAAGTGGAATTTCCGAACAATTTTCCGTAAAAATTCCCAAGGAACCGAGAACCGTTTGGTTCAAAGTAATTTGGCCTGAGGCCACAATGCCGAAAGTTGTGTGGTCGAATAAGTCAATTGACCGAGTAAACCATTAGACCAAAAGCCCGTCTCAGCCGAACAGGTCAGTTGGCCGAAAAATTCACCTGGCCAAAATTGACGTTTATCCGAAATGGTTGTTTAGCAGAAACAACCATTTGGGGCGATTCAAATATGACGTCCACTACTTTTTGAGATTTCTAGACCCCATCCCATACAAGGTGAGCATACAAGTCAGACTCACATGGTGTGACAGAGCATGTAAGGTGTGTTAGAGGGTGCGATAGAGCGAGCACCCAAGTAAGACTCGCATGGGACGGGTGCCTGTGTAAGCGAGATTGAGCGAGTACGTTAAGTACTGTCATCCCCCAGAAGTAGTACTGGGAGGTAGTTCCTGGGGGAAACGATGGCGGAGTCCAAGGGAGTTTAGTCGGTATCACCGGTACGGTCGAGTCCGACACTCCAGTACACTTTCGTGTGGTAGCTTGGCAACTACAATGCACGTGTGCTGGGTTAGTGTGTAAATGCATTCTTCCTTGTAAAAAAAGACCCCATCCCTCCTCCGTCACGCTTTTTTGGATACCTAGCACTGTCACAAAATCTTAGACCCCTCCCCCTAAAACCTGTGACGTCATTTTGGAACGACCCCTTTGACCGGAATTGTTATTTTGACGAAATGGATGTACGATCGGAAGTGTCGTTTGTCTAAACAGGTAATTTTTTCAAAAAAGCCGTGTTATTGCCCGGACGAGACTCTCCAAAGGGCGATTCCATTTAAATTTTCCCGATAAGGATATACGGATAGGTCTAGCCAGCAACAACGAAACGTGCCCAAACTGGTCCACCGTATCGGTTTAATCCATACCTTACAGTCACACCGTACACTCAAAGAGTCGGTGAGAGCCCACCAGTACCTTATACCTCGCTTAACAATCGACTAGGGCCTACAATGAAAAGTAATCCAATTCAATTTTAACACCCTTCGATAGCATCCTCTAATATCTACTAATATTATAAAACTGCTCCGCATCTTCAATTAAATTACTTAGAAAAAACTAATTTTTGATTGGGCCTACAACGTGTTATTTTCAAAATATGTAGGTCCACCCTAAAAAACGGCCAAGTCACTCGTTTTTCTGTCTGGGATAATATCTTCTCCAACTTCGGGCCGATAACGGGTATTTTTTCCGAACCGTCATCGGCCCGACCTCGGAGAGAGAAAATTTCCCCTCCCGAAAAGCCTTATCCCGTGTATACTTCCGAAAAAAGAAGGGTCTATGAATGACAAGCAAATGCAGAATGACTTCGAAAGAATTCGACACATTTTCGAATGTTTTCGATGCAATTAAGGTTATGGATGGATAGATAGTGTTGATGATGCACTTTTTTGCTGCTTAAAATATCATAAACCTGGGAACAGTGTTGTCCTACACTCAGTGCAAAAAATCTGCTCTTTGATTTTACTCCATCTAAACGATTTTATAGTCTTAACTAAGTAAGTGCAACTAATAGAGGGATATTTGAATTTTCAAAATGTCATGTCAAACTGTCAAAAAAATGGACGCCAGAGCCACAGGAGCGCGCGCGCTAAAAATACACTCCAGTGGACAACACTGCATGGGAAATAGGAATAGAAATTGTGATGCATTTTTTTTGAACGGCATTTTCTCAATGTTTACGATTTGGCTGTAGACCCTTTTCAAATATTACGCGAGGTACACTCTAAGCGGGAGTGCGCCTCTCATAACGGATCAATCAAGATAACTCATTTTGCACTCACTGCACCAAAACAAAGGCGCCACTGTATACGCATATTTCTATTCGTGTGGCGCAGAACATGTTTCGGGTGGCGCAATCTGTTTATTTCGTAGCGGCAGTTTTTGCTTACTGATTGGTCCATTGACAGACTCTCTCTTGTCACCAACAACCATCAATGAGCTGGAAGCAACATAAACAATCCACCACCAAGCTCGCAAAGAAGACGGAATCCAAGAATCGCATATAATTCGCGCTGTGACATTAAACACATTTATTAATCAAACTGCCTGGCTAGAAGGACTACAGAGACACATTTTATTTGGATTAACATATTTATTGTCATAATGCTTGTCTGTCATTAGTCTAATAATGTTCATTCATCGTCTATCTCCTATTTTGTGTGCGGTTTCCTCTCTTCTCATTCCTAATTTCTCTCTTTTCAAATGAACTATTCGTTCAAAATTACCTATTCGGTCAAATGTCCTATTCGGCCAAATGACCCTCTTGGCCAAACGACCCTTTAAGCTAAATGACCCTTTCGGCCAAATGACCCTTTCGACTGAATTATCCTTTCGGCCTAATGACCATTTCGGTAAAATGACCCTTTCGGCCAAATGACCCTTTTGGCTAAATGATCCTTTCGGCCATACGACCCTTTCGGCCTAATGACCCTTTCGGCCTAATGACCCTTTCGGCCTAATGACCCTTTCGGCTAAATGACCCTTTCGTCCAAATGGCCCATTCGACCAAATGACCCTTTCGGCCTAATGACCCTTTCGGCTAAATGACCCATTCGGCCAAACGACCCATTCGACCAAACGACCCATTCGGCCAAACGACCCTTTCGGCCAAACGACCCTTTCGGCCAAACGACCCTCTCGGCCCAACGACCCTTTCGGCCAAATGACCCTTTCGGCCAAACGACCCATTCGGTCAAATAACTTTCGGCCCCATGGAATTCGGCCAAATGGCTCTCGGCCGGATGGGTTTCGGCCAAATGACCCTTCCCCGTGTTTTATCACGTGTTTTTACCTGAGCTTTTAAAAAAGAGTTTTCTCTGGCAATTCTTTAGAGATAATCGGACGATTTTGGAGCTCCGGAAACATCCGTACAAACGTCTAGTCTTCTACAAATTATCTCTTGTTCCATCTCTTTTAAAAATGTATTTCTTATAGTCAGTCGAGAATAAAATCTATGTTTGTGGATTTTTCCTAACTGTTTCTAATTTTATTTTGAGAGTGGAATCAACATTCTGATTTTCTTGTGGCCCATAGCCACACTCGATGGTTCGTCTAAAATTCGTTTAAATTCTTAATGATGGAATAACAATACTTTGAACCGAATCTGGGTATCATTAATTTGATACAAAACAATCGTAAAAGGCTCACTTTACCAAATTGAGAACTAAGAAATGATTATATTTAAGGATTTCGAATCTCTCAGAATATAAAAATAAGACAATTGGGAAAGTTTTTTGATCACCGCACATGACACATCACAATTATTGATTTATTGGCATTTATCGGTGAGTACAACGGTGGTAGGTCATTTGACATAAGGCCGTTTGGCATAAAGGTCATTTGGCATAATGTCGTTTGGCATAACGGCCGTTTGGCATAATGGCCGTTTGACATAATGGTCATTTGGCTTAATAGTTGTGTAATCATCAATTTTGAAACTTATGCATAATGTGTTCAATTATGTATAATGATTGTTAATTTGACATTATAAGAGATAATTAATTGCATATTATTCGGCAACTCGGCCGTACGAAAACCATTTTTTTGTTAAATATCTTGGCTGTGCATATGCACAGCATATGTTCGAAATGGACAAATTGATATGAAATTTGCGAAAAAGAATCCACGTGTCTTGGAGGGACTCAGACCTCAACCTCCTACTCTCTAGATAGGCGTGATAACCCCTACACAACAAGACCACTTAAAGGTCACGTTTGCGGAAAAAGCCATCAGAATCCGAGTACCAACCTCCACCGCGGTTAGCTCTCTTTTTGCAAATTGAATATCTTTCGGATGCTTGATTTGCCCAATCTCCACATTTGCTTTACTGTTGTATATCCACAGCCAAGCGAGTGCACATTGTTTATTAAACGAGAGGATCGCACTCCATGCCCCCCAGCAACGGACTGGGCGGGACGGTATAGAATGCGAATTCAATCGCACTCTGCTGTGCCAAAGGCTTGCTTGGCTAAAGCATTTGATGAGTTTGATTGCCTTTACGTAAACGGTCGCGTGTACTCAGACGACTAATGACGGTGAAAGACCGACACTTGATTACAATTAATTGCATATTATTCGTGCACTCGCTTGGCTGTGGATATACAACAGTAAAGCAAATGTGGAGATTGGGCAAATCAAGCATCCGAAAGATATTCAATTTGCAAAAAAGAGAGCTAACCGCGGTGGAGGTTGGTACTCGGATTCTGATGGCTTTTCCGCAAACGTGACCTTTAAGTGGTCTTGTTGTGTAGGGGTTATCACGCCTATCTAGAGAGTAGGAGGTTGAGGGTTCGAGTCCCTCCAAGACACGTGGATTCTTTATCGCAAATTTCATATCAATTTGTCCATTTCGAAACATGTGCTGTGCATATGCACAGCCAAGATATTTAAAAAATGGTTTTCGTACGGCCAAGTTGCCGAATAGTATGCAATTAATTGTAATCAAGTGTCGGTCTTTCACCGTCATTAGTCGTCTGAGTACACGCGACCGTTTACGTAAAGGCAATCAAACTCATCAAATGCTTTAGCCAAGCAAGCCTTTGGCACAGCAGAGTGCGATTGAATTCGCATTCTATACCGTCCCGCCCAGTCCGTTGCTGGGGGGCATGGAGTGCGATCCTCTCGTTTAATAAACAAGGTGCACTCGCTTGGCTGTGGATATACAACAGTAAAGCAAATGTGGAGATTGGGCAAATCAAGCATCCGAAAGATATTCAATTTGCAAAAAAGAGAGCTAACCGCGGTGGAGGTTGGTACTCGGATTCTGATGGCTTTTCCGCAAACGTGACCTTTAAGTGGTCTTGTTGTGTAGGGGTTATCACGCCTATCTAGAGAGTAGGAGGTTGAGGGTTCGAGTCCCTCCAAGACACGTGGATTCTTTTTCGCAAATTTCATATCAATTTGTCCATTTCGAAACATATGCTGTGCATATGCACAGCCAAGATATTTAACAAAAAAAATTATAAGAGATGTTTTAATTTTTTTTTTCGAAATAAAGTTCAGAATCTACCAAAACACTCTGATACACTTTTTATTATCTGCCTATTTCACTTAAAATCTTTTTATCTCTGGGTCAGCAGCAAGATCGTCGTTGACTAAAACAAACTACAAAATATGGAGAGTCAAATAGCAAAATTGTAAGTGCTCAAGAGCAAAAACAATTTTACACAAAAAAGGCAATAAAAAGCAAATGAAGTTATTACTTGGATGACATATGTAGTTTTCTACTTACTATTATCATTTTTAACACCCACAGATACCGATGAATCGTAAAATGACAATCTTTGAAAAGAATTTGTTTAGGACTAAATTATATACTACTTAGAGTCACTTAGAGAAACGCAATAAACCTTCTGTTTAATTAACATTTTTGACTTAAATTAAGTTCTATCCTACGAAATTGTTCTTTCTATTAACATAGGTGTACAGTGGAAATAATACCTCTTTAAATGAACGCCTTTGTCCAGTATAAGGCGAACGGAGATGATCTTCTTGTTCTGCTTTTTTTTTTTAACCATTTCATTTATTTGGTAGGCTCAGTCGTGTGTGACACTTTGCGGAGCCGCAATTCTTAAGTATGATATCTTTATAATTTGTATCATCTTATCATTAACCGTTAGTAGGGAAGGGACATAGACCATAATACTCGTGGTGACTCAAGGTTATATTTTACTTAATTCAGGATGGACGGGGTAAGGATTTGGATTTAGGTTATTCCAGCTGCTCATCCGGGCGTTTGCGTTGAAGACGGTTTTGCATGGCGTCGTGCTCGATTTTGATTCAGCAGGGAGCATCTTCCGGATGGCCAGGGCTTCGTGGTACACGGAACAGAAAAACAGAATCGAACAAGAGAAAAAAAAAAAACTGAGAAAGAGATAAACACGGGCATTAGACTTTGATATCAGCCGAGCAAAGAAAGGCATAGATGGACTGCATATAAACCACATCGCGATCTCCCAAAACACCTCTTATTTCCCTGTAGGGTTGTTTACCTCGGGCCACAAGGGTATCCAATAGTTGCTCTCTGGAGGCGCCATTCTCCGAGCAGAACCAAACTACGTGATCGATGTCATCGTAACCGGCTCCGCACCTACATAAGTTGCTATCGACAAGGTTTATTCTGTAGAGATGTGCGTTTAGTGAATAGTGATTGGACATAAGCCTTGACATCACGCGAATGAAGCCTCGACTCAAGTCCTCACCTCTGAACCACGCTCGCGCAGAAACTTTAGGAACTATAGAAAATAGCCACCGTCCAAGTTCGTTGTGTGACCAATTCATTTGCCAATTTTGAAGAGTACTCTGACGGACTAATGGGAAAAACTCGTTATTCGAGATTTGTCTATCATAAACTTCACCTTCCTGTGCGCCCACCTTTGCTAGCGTGTCCGCTTTCTCATTGCCATAGATTAGGCAATGGGATGGGACCCATACAAAGGTAATCTTGAATGATCTTTCGATTCAAATTACGCATCTGCTCTCTTATTTTTGTAAGAAAGTAAGATGCGTGCTTAACTGGTTTCATCGACCGGAGTGCCGCGATAGAACTAAGACTATCCGAGAAGATGAAATAATGGTCTACTGGCTGATCGGAAATAATCCCCAAAGCGAAGTTAATTGCTGCCAGCTCAGCAACATAAACCGAACACGGTTCCTGAAGTTTTCGGAAGGTGGTTGAATTTACATTGAAGACACCGAAGCCAGTGGATCCGTTGATGCGAGAACCATCAGTGAAATATCTTTTGTTGCAATTGACATGTTCATATTTTTCAGAAAAAATGGAGGGAATAGATATTTGTCGAAGATGATCTGGTATTCCTTGAATAGCGTGTTTCATGGACAGATCGTATTCAATGGAGGAACTGTCGTTGATGAAGTTAACTCGAGGTGGATTATAACATGGAAGACAAAGATCTGACGATATGTAGTTGAGGTAGACCCTCAGGAATCTTGACTGACGAATCAGTTCAAGCATATTATCGAAATTTTCTAAGACAAGTGTGTTACTTGTCCCACATTTGATCAGTATTCTAAGTGAGAGTTCCCAGTAACGGTGCTTTAAAGGAGTGACTCCAGCAAGCACCTCCAGGCTCATGTTATGCGTTGAATGCATACAGCCGAGAGCAATACGCAAACAACGATATTGAATACGTTCCAATTTAATTAGGTGGCAATCAGCTGCTGAGAGGAAGCAGAAAGAGCCGTACTCTAAAACAGAGAGAATAGTCGTTCTATAGAGTTTGATGAGGTCTTCCGGGTGAGCACCCCACCACGTTCCAGATATAGAACGTAGAAAATGTATTCTTTTCCGGCATTTATCTATCAAATAATCAATATGGGTTTTCCAGGTACATTTGGAATCAAACCAGACCCCAAGGTATTTAGAAGATAAAGATTGGTTGATGTCATCATTCAACAGCTTTAGTTTCAGTTGAGCTGGGTTCCGCTTTCTAGTAAACACAACCAATTGAGTTTTTGCGGTGAAAACTCGATCCCTAAATGTCTGGCCCAAACAGTCAGATTATCTAGGGTACTTTGCAATGGTCCTTGCAAGACAGCTGCACATGGACCTCTTAGAGAGATCACGGCATCATCTGCAAGTTGTCTGAGCGTGCATTGTCCTTCCAAACAATTGTCAATATTTTTAACATAGAAATTATAAAGCAAGGGACTTAAACATGATCCTTGGGGAAGGCCCATGTAGCTATTTCTGGAAGTTGTCAGGGTGCCGAGAGTAAAATTCATATGTTTAACTGACAACAAATTGTACAAAAAATTATTTAAAATGACTGGTATTCCACTACTGTGCAGGTTTTCCGACAGTACTTCTATGGAGACTGAATCAAAAGCGCCCTTAATATCCAAGAATACTGAAGCCAGTTGTTCCTTGTGCGCATAGGCCAGCTGTATATCTGAAGAGAGCAACGCTAGGCAATCATTTGTTCCTTTACCTATTCGAAAACCAAACTGAGTATTTGAAAGCAATGCATTTTTTCGACCCAATGGTCGATTCTTGAAAGAATCATTTTCTCCAATAATTTTCTCATGCATGAAAGCATGGCAATCGGTCGGTACGAATTGTGATCAGACGCTGGTTTCCCAGGCTTTTGAATAGCTATTACTTTCACCTGTCGCCATTCTGGGGGTACGATGTTGTACTCCATGAAACAGTTGTACAGGTCAAGTAATCGTCTTTAGCGATATCAGGAGGTTTTCAGAAGGTTGAATTTAATGTTATCGCATCCCGGGGAAGAATTATTCGATGAAAGAAGAGACATAGATAGTTCCAGCATTGAAAATGGCCCACCCAAAGAACCGGGATCAGCTACTGATTCTCGAAATAGCGGTTCTGCTGGTACGGAATCTGGACAGACCTTTTTGCGAAGTTGAATATCCATCGATTGGAGTATTCTTCACTCTCGTTGGTGGAAATGCGGTTCCGCATGTTGCGGGCCGTTTTCCAAAGTGTTGTCATTGAGGTTTCTCGTGATAGTCCTCGACAAAACGTCGCCAGTAGCTACGTTTTTAGCCTTGAGAAGATTTTTGAGCTTTCTTTCAAGCCTCAAATACTCTTCGAAAAGCTCAGACCTTCCGTGTTTACGGAAAGCCTTGAAGGCATCAGATTTCTCGGAATACAACTTAGTACATTCATCATCCCATCCAGGAGTGGCTGGTCTTCTTATGACAGATGTACTTGGAACGCGTCGTTTCTGAGCTTCTAGTGCGCTTTTATGAATCAATTCGGTAAGGAATCGATACTCATCCAGTGGAGGAAGAATATCAGTTGATTCAATACCAATTTTTACCGCCGATGCAAATTTTTGCCAGTCAATGTTTTTCGTGAGGTCGAAAGGAACATTTACTGGCACTGATCGTTGATAACCACTTTTGATTGTGGTGACTATCGGCATGTGGTCACTACCATGGGGATCTTGGATTACCTTCCACGTGCAATCTAATGATAGTGAATTAGAGCATAAAGACAGATCTATTCGACTTTCCTGACCTTGAGGTCCTATTCGAGTTACTTCGCCTGTGTTCAAAATATTCAAGTTGAAATCGTCGCACAAATCATAGAAAATAGGCGCTCTGTTATCGTCTCTAGTTTCGCCCCATGCAATACCATGTGCATTCATATCACCCAGTATTAAAACTGGAGATGATAAAAGAGAGACTGCGCTCCAAAGATGCCGACGATTAAGTGAGGCATTTGGGGAATATACACTGAAGCTATGCAAAGATCTTTATTCTTCACATTTACTTGGCAAGCGACGATTTCTAAACCATTAACAGTCGGAATGGGAATTCTGTAGAAAGTGTGACATTTTTTGATTCCCAAAAGAACGCCACCATAATGATCATTCCGATCTTGGCGAATAATGTTAAAATCGTGGAAGTTGATTTCATCTTCAGAAGAAAGCCATGTTTCACAGAGTGCAAATACATCGCAATCGGAGTTGCGAATTAAAAACTTAAACACGTCCAATTTATGTTTCAGACTATGACAGTTCCACTGCAGCACAGTGATTGTATCTTGTATGGTCGTATTATCCATCGAAAGATACAAGTCCTGCAAGAAGGGGCCATGAAACAGTCAATTGCTTCAGATAACTTTCAACTGCTGGAATAAAGAGGTCAATGATTGGCCTCAATGAATTCGGAATATTGAATAAGTTCAAAATACGATCCACAAGGTCCTTAAAGGATATCAATCCTCGCTTGGACGAGATTCTTTTCTTGGAAGTGCGAGTAGGAGGTTTCTGCTCGGAGTTATTCCTTGACTGATGTTTCTTTGTAACATCAGTTTTAGGCAATGGCGGGAATGTCTTACTGCAACATGGGTCAAAAGGAGCAGTATAGACAGGCTGCTTCGAATTTTAAATAATCCCCATTACCATCAGATTTCGGCAAGCTTCTAGGGATGATTTTTGTTTTCTTACGGCGCAATCCGGGGAAGACAGTTTCTTCCTCTTTTCGGGTACGTGTACCTCCGCAGAATCATCCATATCGGCTACGTCAGAGTCCGATTCGTCAATGGAAATGACATCATAAAAATCACTAACTTGAACGGCAGCTGAAACAGCAGCCGTTGCGTTGGCAGTTGCGGATGTGTCTTGCGACTTTACCATTTCCGCATACGACTGCTTGGAGCGCTGTACCAACGAGCGCTTCACTTTTTGGGTGCGCTTTCTGTACACCGGGCATTCTTGCAAACCATGGGGAGGATCCAAACCACAATAAGCACATTTTGTTGCTTGTTGTTGGCAGGCATCCTCCCTATGTTTCTCAAAACATTTGCCACAACGGGGCTTGTTGTCGCAAAACTCGGCAGTGTGCCCCAACTGTTTGCAGTTGGTACAATTAAACACCCTTGGCACAAAAAGCCGCACCGGAAATAACATATTTTCAATATCTACATATTTTGGGAGAATCGAACCGGCGAACGTCACCCGAAGCGAACCAGACTTAGAAAATACTTTTTTACCATCTACCATGGTAGCTGAATGCAACTCCTTGCAATCCAGAATATCCACAGTAGATAGCAGGGCATTCTTTAAACGACCTTTTCCTGCAAGTACATCCTTGCAAGTCAGGCTCGCTGCGTTTATGACACCTTCAATTTCGACTTCTCGCGAGGGCACATAAACTAAATATTCTACATTATACAGTTGGTCTTTTGCGATTGCATTTGCATCCTGATATGTAGGTGCGGTTACACGTAGTTTGTTCCGATTAATCTGATGAAAATCAGTTTTCGGAAAACGACGCGTCAAATCACGCTTGATGCCTAGAAAATCAAGGCTTTTCGCTTTCTGCCGGAAATAAACAACCCAGGGACCAGGTGATGTGGCCTGGTAAAATCGCGTGCGAACAACATTGTCTGTTGAAGGCGAATCGCCTCCACTTGCTTCGTCCATGTATGCGAAAAAAAAAAACTTAAATAAATTTATTTAAGGAAAAAAAAACAATTTTTTGAACCAGGCTAATGCCCGCTCTTTCTGCACTGCCCGATTTTTTCTGTTCGAGAAAAAGTGTAGCCAACTCCACGCTGTGTGAACAGAAGCGTGGTATGATATGCGAACAATGAAAAGCGTTTAGGTACTTAGCCTTTTCGTCGCTGCTTCGCTGCTACCTACGACCGTCCTCGTATGGTGATAGAAGCCAATCCAATAATATTCACGGCACTGCACTGATCACCGGTTGGCGATTTACCAAATGCAGCCCGCTTCCTCTAGCCGGCAGGATTTCACCTTGCGAAACTCGGCAATAAAACACACCGCGCCGAATAACAAAAGCGCACTTTTTCGAGTGATTCGCGTGAAGAGATACAAACTTTAACTTTTTGCGTCTGACTCAGTCCAATGCCGCACTGGGAATGGCTTGTTCTTCTTCTCCAATGACATTAGATCCCCCACTGGAACATTGCCGTCTCGCAGCTTAGTGTTCATTAAACACTTCCATAGTTATTGGATGCAAGGTTTCTAAGCCAAGTTACCATTTCTGCATTAGTGAGGACATGAGGCTAACACGATGATACTTTTATGCCCATGGAAGTCAAAACTATTTCCAATCCTAAAGTTGTCTAGACTGGCACCGGGAATCGAACCCAACCACCCTCAGCATGGTCTTGCTTTGTAGCCGCGCATCTAAACGCACGGCTAAGGAAGGCCCCGGAGATGATAATGCCTTCTTTTAATGAACGCATTTGTCCAATATAAGCCAAACAGAGGATAATGCTTTAAGGTGAACACAGGTGATAATGCCTTATTTTTTTGCCTTATAAGGCGAACAGAGTTGGTAATACCTTCTTTTAATGAACGCATTTGCCCGGTATAAGGCGAACATAGGAGATAATGCCTTCTTTAAATGAACGCTTTTGTCGGTTTCATGATAGATGGTAATGAGATGATAATGCCTTGTTTAGATGAATGCATTTGCCCGATTTAAGGCAAACACAGGACATGATGCCTTCTTTTAATAAACACATTTTCTCGGTTTAAAGCGAACAGAGTTGAAAATGCTTACGTTTTAAAACGCGTTTGCCCGGTATGAGGCGATCAGAAGAGACAACACCTCCTTTAAATGATCGCGTTTGCAAGGTATAACGAAACTATGCCTGTTCCTTGCCAAGGAATAAGCATATTCGACCAACAGAAGAGATTTTCTTATTCTAGGGTCCTGTCGTCATGCTCTTCTTGTCACAGTAAGGTTTATCGCCGGCAAATTTCAGAAGCAATTTTTTCTACCCATTTATTCTATATAAATACATGTTCGTGAGCCGTCTCAAGCCCAGTCACCGTGGGCTGAAATTTCCTCCAGCTCCCCGCATTGAGCATGAGAACGTGCTTCGAAATTCTCATCTCAGCTTAAACAGTTGTCAAAGGTAGCACATGATATGTAATGAGAGTTTTTGGACCGAGAAATATTCGTTCTATACTGTTTTCAAACAGTTCGAGTTTGATGAAACGAATAACGTGTCCAACACGGTGAACATTGTAAAAGGATCGAAAAATAAGTAAGGATCAACAATAAAAATTATTGTAAATAAATTTCTATTGATTAATTTTTTTCACTGAAATAAACTATAAATTTGAAATCAGGACTACTTGGGGTACTGGCTCATTTAGGGTAATAACGTTCGGGGTAGTGGCCTTTGGGGTAATGGCATTATGGGTAATGGATATATGGGTAGTGTCATAGAGTCGAAAAGGTTCCTTCTTTGAATCCAGGAATTTGCTTGGTTTAAGACACGGGAAGATATTTCCCTTCTTTAAAAAGGTGCATTTGCCCGGCAGACGGCAAGATACGATATGATTTCTTCCTTCAATTCAGGTATTCGCTCGGCTTAAGGAAAAGGAAGTAATGATCCCTTTTTTTAACGGATGCATTTGCTCAGACAGGAAGGATATGACTCCTTCTTTCAATTCAAGCATTTGGTTCGCTCGGTTCAATGCAAGGGGAGATATGGTCCTTTCTTAGAAACCGTTTGCTCAAGTTCTCTGGCTTGCTCTTATAGATAAAAAAATCCAATGTCAATTTAATTTAATGCTGATCTATCTTGCTGGTAGGTGCGTCAATATTTCAAATGGTCCCGTTTTGACTGGAGGCTTCTTTATTCTCAATTTGTCACGCCGTACAATTCCGTTCCCAATTATTGATCATATGAAGGAAATCACGTAACTGAATGGCTCAACAAATCTTACTTATCCATTACACAGCTCATACAACAATTATGCCAAATGACCTTATACCAAACGGCCGTAATGCCAAACGACTTTATGCCAAACGACATTTTGCCAAATGACTTTATGCCAAACGGGGTACAATCGAGTACAACATCTAAAGCACAAATCTAAAGCTCAAAGTAAAGAAGGAGCGCAGCAATGTGGAACAGTATGAATAGCTGTCGCAAGCGAGCGACGAGTATGAAGCAAACTAAATTTGAAATTTTAGCAGAGGGCTAGAGTAGCTGTAAGAACAACATTGTTGAAATCGCTGTTATTTTGCCTAACGTCCACCCAGGAACGGCCTGGGTAGTAGCATGGTGACTACTCGTACCCAAGCCGTTCCTGGGTGGATATTTATTAAAAATACATATTGCATTCATTTTATCTCACAAATATCTGTTCAATTGCAATAATGTGCTGCAATTCAAAAAACAAAACTTTTCGTAACAATACTTAGGAAAAATGATGATTGACCAAGTCTCTCAAGGAAATTTTCCCAATTTTCCCCTACGGTGCAATCTCAGAGACAGAAACCTGTCAGCATATTTTTGCATCTTGAAAACGTGCTTTGTTAAATTATGTAACTGCCATGGTAGGTGTCATCCAAACAATGTACACAACATTTTATGCAAAACAAGAAAACATTTTTGAATGTCCATGACACCAATCGTTTTCATCTTTTGGTTTCGAATATCGATTTTGCAAACCCTAAAGAAACAGCATGCGTTTGCAACCCCTCAATCGAAAATCTGGGTCTACTAAAGACGTGTTATGCCATCTAACACAAAATCACTTTCACTGGGAGTTTTTCATTCCGAAGCAGCTAGTTTCAACAAATAAGGAGATAAAGTCCAGTTCAACCGACACGCCTACTACACTTATCTGTAACCTTGACCGAGAACAGACCTCACGGGTTTTATGACCCACTAAAATGTGCTGCTGACAGTTATGAAAGTATTTTTTACTAGTTTTCCTGGGGCTTCCTTTTCCTAATAAACAAGGCTTTGCTTGTCTTTAAGGCTCATAGTACCAGAATGACGGAAGATTCGCATCACGGTACGTAATGTTCCACCAAGTAGGGGTGATTGGTGCAAAATGCACCCAACTCTTAAAATCACTTGCATAATCGTTTGTAGTACATTTCGCGGTAGTCGTTATCATAAAAAATCAATATTTACTTACTTACGGATCCTGTACACCTCCGGTGGTGCAAAGGGCCGATTTGAAAGATCTCCATCCTGAGCGTTGCCCGGCTATCGCTTTAACCTGTTGCCAGGTTAGATTTCGGTCGACTCCTTTTATTTCTTTATTGAGGCTTCGCCGCCATGAGCCTCTGGGTCTGCCTCTGCTGCGATGTCCCGCTGGGTTCCAGTCTAATGCTTGTTTACAGATTTCGTTTCCGCCCCTACGTAGAGTGTGGCCGACCCAGCCCCACTTCCGATCCTGAATTTCTGTTGCTATCGGCCTCTGGTGACAACGACGATGGAGCTCATTGTTTGAGATCCAGTTGTGAGGCCACCAGGCCCGAATTATATACCGCAGGCATCTGTTAATGAACACCTGCAGCCGTTGAGTGTTCTCCACTGATACACACCATGTTTCGCTAGCGTATAACAGCACAGATTTCACGTTAGAGTTGAAAATTCGTATTTTGGTGCGTTCACTTATCTGCCTGTTTTTCCAGATATTTCTTAAACTCGCAAAGGCAGCCCTTGCTTTCTTGATCCGTGCGCCTATGTCGATCTTGGTACCGCCGTCCGACGCCATTTGGCTACCAAGATATTGGAAGCTTTCAACATTCTCCACTGGTTGCCCGGCTACTGTGAAACTGGAAGGAGTCGCCGTGTTTACATCCAACGATTTGGTTTTGTTGACGTTGATGACTAAACCTGCCGAAGAGGAGCGCTCGGCAAGGTCGTTGAGCTTACTCTGCATATCAGAGCGCCGTTGCGCGAGGAGTGCAACGTCATCAGCCAATTCGAAGTCGTTTAGATGCTCCATGGTTATAGGCTGCCATAACAGCCCGCGGTTTGGTTCACGGTCAATCGCACCTACCAGAATCTCATCGATTACGATGAGGAACAGTAACGGTGATAGGATACATCCTTGCCTCACACCAGCTACGACCCGGATAGGGTCGGACAGGACCCCATTGTGCAGCACTCTACACGAAAAGGCCTCGTACTGTGCTTCGATGAGGCCGATGATTTTCTCAGGAACTCCCTTGCGTCTCAGGGCGCCCCACATATTCTCGTGATTGAGACGGTCGAAAGCTTTTTCGTAGTCAATGAATACCAAGTAAAGGGACTCTTGGAATTCGTTGACCTGCTCCAGAATGATGCGGAGCGTGACAATATGGTCCAAAATCAATATTAGTTATTCATTATCGAGATGTAGCGCAAGTATATTAGAAAAAATCATTAAATGAATTTTTCTAATATACTTGCGCTACATCTCGATAATGAATAAAATCAAATTTTGATTTTCAACGCAATTCAAAGGTGTGCGATTCTTTCAACTTTCTCGTAAGATTTGTAGCTGGATTTATAAATTTTGTGTTTGTATGTTACAATAGTTCGGTATGTATCGGTTTATATTGCTTAAAACATCGAAAAAGAAGCTTTAATCCTTCCTTAGCTACCTAGTCGACAGTTACGCGATGAATGCTTCCCCTCTATAGGAAACTTTGGTTCGCACGGTGGACCGCAGCGGCAGAGCCAAAGCTCTTTTAAACTCATGAATGTTGCATGTTGTCGTTTTAGCATCTTGCTGCCAAATTCTTTTTCCACTCGAAGAAAAGATTTTAGTCAGTTGTTTTGATTGTAAAACTGGTTCCGCCATGTAGAAATGGATGCACAGCTTGATCGCTGCTGCCGTTTAGTCAGAGTCGTTAGTCGTACGATGTTTGTACTTTACGGATTTTCAAGGTCAAATAAAAAAGAACGACCGGCTGTCAATCGCAGTCAACACGAGACATTGTTTTGAACAGGTCTTGGAATAGTTTCCATAACCCTGTCTTACACAATGGACAATGCGGAATAGTTCTCAGATGTTAGGAAGATTGGTTGCATTGTTCAAACTCGAAAGTTTTAGTAACACACTTGAAATAATCAAATTTCAAATTATTCGAGGACTTTTTTTCAAATACGGATGTAGTGAGACCTGTGTGACGCCACGTATATAAAAAAAATTTAGTCGATAAGAGTTGATGGCAGAATGGAAAATAAAAACCGAAATGTCATGGTGATCGTTGTTCTCGATGTATCCAGTTATTTTAACGTTCATATTCAAGTGGTTCTTTATAATACCAGTTGAATATGAACGTTCAAATGACTGCATACATAAATGCAGACAGTTTTGTATACAGTCCTCATAAATTTTCGATAAAATTCATGCACATAAAAGGAACGCAATTATCAGCGTAATTCCATGCGAGATATAGCTCAAATGTATACAATATTCGAAGTAAATAATCAATATTGAATGCAACGGCGCTTTAAATTGAGAGTTCACTAATTGGAAACCCAATGGGCTAGGATAACCGGATGAATGCTGTCACCAGCGAATCACAGAAATTTAGCATGACAAGGTATAGCCAATGGAATTCAAAATAATTTTGAAAATTACGAGTTGATTTTTTTTGTAAATGGTTCATTACACGAGATTAGAAAGTCAATAAACATCAAGAATACATAGTACCTTATTCTGGACCAGCTTGAAAAAAAAAATATCATTGACAATCAAAAAAATACATGTACAATGTAGATAACCAAAAGTCTAACCTCGTGATCCAAATTATTTTCAAATACATATCATTTTGAATCTTCTAAAATTATTTGGTAAATTGCATCCCATACCTCGCTGTGGAAATTTTTTCGTGATACTACTTTTTCTTTTTTGACGATTTTTCGGACCGAAATTAATAGTTTCAAGTCATTTTTCGTATATAGTAATGCGGGTTTTCAAAGTGTTTTTTGGGAGAATTTCTCAGAAGCGAGTTCGGAAAATAAGACGTGGTTTAATTATAGTGTTTGTGAATTAGTGATGATTGAGCGTGTCGGAAAATATCAACACAAACCGGTGAGAAAGTTCCATTTATACACTGTAGTTTCTGCATTACGGTGGCGGCGAGTGGTTCCTGACTTGGTTCATGTCTTTCAAAACAAATGGCTTGGGCCTGGTTTCGTACTACCCGTTGCTGATATCAGTAGAGGCGCGATATCGATTTTTCCTATATAAATATGTTTATTTATTTATCTTTACATTTATATACTTTGAATTTGCTCCTTATTATTTGTGGTATGTGTAACCATGTAAATAATAGTAAAAACAAATTTCGCTCACTGACAATTTAACTATAATCAGTAATTCCATTTTTTTAAAACAGTAATCTTATTAGAAGACCATTACCTACTTGAAATTTTATACAGTAAAAAAGTAAAATTGTAGTGTTGTCAGTAACGAACGAAATTTTAGATGTGCCACATTGTATGTACGTTTTATGAGTGCGTGTTTTCTCTTCGGACAGCAGAACGTGTTTTCTCTTGTTTCGGACGGTAGATCGATCGCGGGATCTGGCGAAATATTGTGATCTGTACGCGGCCGGTAATTAGGTTATTAAATAACTAAGAACTGATTAAGTTAGTTCAGTGCGTGTTTTTTTCGTAGTAGCCATCGAGCAAGCGTTGTGTAGTGCGTGTTTTAGTCGTCGCGAAGTAGTTAAGATATCGAATCAGTCTTCGGGAAAATTCGTAAGACACGCGTTGCTTTTCCGTTTTTGTATCATCATGAATATGGTTTCGTTGAGTGTATGATGCATATTGCATAAAAAGTGTTTCAGACACGCGCATGTTTGAGCAAGCATAGAGTGATCGATTATAAGCAAGGGCAATGCCCTTGTCAATAATTTGAGGCTATAAGAATGCACAAACATGTTCAGCCTCAGGATAAATTGGAATGAAGCCGATCTCCATAACCTGTGCAACAATAATGATATTTTTACCACTATATACGTGCCAGAATCAAACGGATTTAGTTTTGATTCAGGAAGTTTGAATACACTTCAGATATCTCTATGATATGTGGGTGTACTCATGCGGGGCTTATTGTAAACGACTATAGCTTCGGAATGCTCGCGTTCTTGAAATGGGCTATAGGAGTTGCAATAGAGCTATCACCTTCTAGCTCCCGGATCTAAGATTCTTGCAATTATATAAATAAAATGGTTGCACGAATATTCTATCCATAATGCCACTGCCAGACAGTGGGGGTTAGATTGTAATAACACACACACACACACACACATAACATACTACTTTTTCTTTTTTGACTTTTCTCCTAGCGTATTGAAAACCATCACCTATACGTAAAACTGTGATGTTGCAATCATAAAATTCGTGAGAGCAACAGCGTTACGCAAAGTAGTAAAGAAGTCTGAGGATGCTTAAATCACCGTACAGTATTATGATTCCAGTTGAAAATCAAATTTCGAAGTCGCGAAAAAAGATTTTATTCGCAGTTAACTTATAGCGCATCATTGCGCAAATGGTGCACATTATTCGCAAAGAGCCGCGCTGTACAGCGCACCAGATGAGCAGTGATGAAACTTGCGACTAATAAGAGAAAAATTGATTGTCGTGAGCTCAAAAATTCGGTTTTGAGCAGCACATATAATAATAGGGTAGTGATGCTTCCGAGGAAAGATACGTCTTTCCGGATGACGGTTGATAATGGCAGCTCTTACTTTATATCGTTCAATTTGCAAAAACAATTCATAAAAAAATATAAAAAACGGTTCGTATATAACACTTGATTGTTCCATAAAATGCTACTATAAATCCGAATGGAATCCAGAAAGGATTCCGAATGAAATCCGGAAAGGATTCCGAATGGAATCCGGAAAGCATTCCGAATGTAATCCGGAAAGGACTCCGAATGGAATCAAAAAAGGATTCCGAATGGTGTCCGGAATGGATTCCAAAAGGAATCCGGAAAGGATTCCGAATGGAATCCAGAAAGGATTCCGAATGGAATCCGGAAAGAATTCCTAACAGAATCCGGTGAAGATTTCGAATGGTTTCCGGAAAAGATTTCGAACCGCATCCGAAACGGATTCCGGACGGCATTCGAAACGGATTTCGGACGGCGTACGAAACGGATTCCGGACGGCATCCAGAATAGATTCTGAACAGAAGCTGAAGAAGATTCTGAACAGAATCCGGAGAGGATTCCGAACGGAATACGTAGAATCCTCTCCGGATTGCGTTCGGATTCCATTTAGAACCATCTCTGAATTCCGCCAGAAATCCTTTCCAGATCGCGTTCAAAATAGTTTATAAATATCGCTCGAAATCGTCTCCTCTCCGGATTCTGTTGGAATTCCGTTTAACATCCTCTGATTATTTCTTAAGTCATCTACGATTTCCGTTTTAAATCCTTTCCGGATTCCGTTCGGAATACTCTTCGGATTCCTCTGCTGATTTCGCTCGGATTCCATTCGGAATCCTCACCGGATTGCGTTCGGTATCCTTTATGGATTCCGTTCAATATCCTTTGCGTATTCCGTTTGAAATCCTCGCCGGATTCCTTTTAGAATACTCTCCGTATTCCGTTCGGAATCCTCTACGTATTCCGTTCGGAATCCTCTAAGTATTCCGTTCGGAAACCTTTCCGGATTCCGTTCGGAATATTCTCCAGCTTCTGTTCGGAATCTATTCCGGATGCCGTACGGAATCCGTTTTGGATGCCCTCCGAAATCCGTTTCGGATGCGATTCGGAATCCTTTCCGGATTCCATTCGGAATCCTTTCCGGATTCCATTCGGAATCCATTCCGGATTCCATTCGGAATCCTTTCCGGATTCCATTCGGAATCCTTTCCGGATTCCATTCGGAATGCTTTCCGGATTCCATTCGGAATCCTTCCGAAATTCCATTCGGAATCTCTACCAGATTCCATTCGGAATCCTTTCCGGATTCCGTTCGAATTCCTTTCCGGATTCCGTTCGGAATCCTTTCCGGATTCCATTCGGAATCCTCTCCGGATTCCATTGGGAATCCTCTCCGGATTCCATTGGGAATCCTCTCCGGATTCCATTCGGAATCCTTTCCGGATTCCATTCGGAATCCTTTCCGGATTCCATTCGGAATCCTTTCCGGATTCCATTCGGAATCCTTTCCGGATTCCATTCGGAATCCTCTCCGGATTCCATTCGGAATCCTTTCCGGATTCCATTCGGAATCCTTTCCGGATTCCATTCGGAATCCTTTCCGGATTCCATTCGGAATCCTTTCCGGATTCCATTCGGAATCCTTTCCGGATTCCATTCGGAATCCTCTCCGGATTCCATTCGGAATCCTCTCCGGATTCCATTCGGAATCCTCTCCGGATTCCATTCGGAATCCTCTCCGGATTCCATTCGGAATCCTCTCCGGATTCCATTCGGAATCCTCTCCGGATTCCATTCGGAATCCTCTCCGGATTCCGTTCGGAATTTTCTCTAGCTTCTGTTCGGAATCTAATCCGGATGCCGTCCGGAATCCGTTTCGTATGCCGTCTGAAATGCGTCTCGAATGCCGTTTCGAATCCTTTCCGGATTCCATTCGGAATCCTTTCCGGATTCCATTCGGAATCCTTTCCGGATTCCATTCGGAATCCTTTCCGGATTCCATTCGGAATCCTTTCCGGATTCCATTTAGAATCCTTTCCGGATTCCATTTGGAATCCTTTCCGGATTGCATTTGGAATCCTTTCCGGATTCCGTTTGGAATCCTTTCCGGTTTCCATTTAGAATCCTTTCCGGATTCCATTTGAAAACCTTCCCGGATTCCATTTGGAGTCCTTTCAAGATTACGTTTGGAATCCTTTCCGGATTCCGTTTGGAATCCTCTCCGGATTCCATTCGGGATCCTTTCCGGATTCCATTCGGAATCCTTTCCGGATTCCATTCGGAATCCTTTCCGGATACCATCCTGAATCCTTTCGGGATTCCATTCGAATCCTTTCCGGATTGTATTCGGAATCCTTTCCGGATTCCATTCGGAATCCTTTCCGGATTCCATTCGGAATCCTTTCCGGATTCCATTCGGAATCCTTTCCGGATTCCATTCAGAATCCTTTCCGGATTCCATTCGGAATCCTTTCCGGATTCCATTCGGAATCCTTTCCGGATTCCATTCGGAATCCTTTCCGGATTCCATTCGGAATCCTTTCCGGATTCCATTCGGAATCCTTTCCGGATTCCATTCGGAATCCTTTCCGGATTCCATTCGGAATCCTTTCCGGATTCCATTCGGAATCCTTTCCGGATTCCATTTAGAATCCTTTCTGGATTCCATTAAAATCCTTTCCAGATTCCGTTTCGAATCCTTTCCGGCATCCATTCGGAATTCTTTCAAAATTCCATTGGGAATCCTTTCCGGATTCCGTTCGGAATCATTCACGGACTCCGTACGGAATCCCTTTCTGAATTCCGTTAGGAATTCCTTCGTAGATTCTGTTCGGAGTCCTCTCAGGGTTTAATTCAAAATCTTGTCCTGGTTCCGTTTAAAATCCTCTCTTCTTTCGATTAGAATCTTTCTGGATTCCGTTTGGAATCCTTTCCGAATTCAATTTGGAGTCCTTTCCGGATCCTGTTTGGAATCCTTTCCGGATTACTTTTGGAATCCTTTCCGGATTACGTTTGGAATGCTTTCCAGCTTCCGTATGGAGAATCCTTTCCAGATTCCATTCGGATTCATGTTCGGATTCCATTCGGATTCCTTTACAGATTCCGTTGATATTCCTTTCTGAATTGCATTCGGAAGTCTTTCCAGCTTCCGTTTGGAATCCTTTCCGGATTCCGTTTGGAATCCTTTCCGGATTCCATTTGAAAACCTTCCCGGATTCCATTTGGAATCCTTTCCGGATTCCGTTTGGAATCCTTTCCGGATTCCGTTTGGAATCCTTTCCGGATTCCGTTTGGAATCCTTTCCGGATTCCGTTTGGAATCCTTTCCGGATTCCGTTTGGAATCCTTTCCGGATTCCGTTTGGAATCCTTTCCGGATTCCGTTTGGAATCCTTCCCGGATTCCGTTTGGAATCCTTTCCGGATTCCGTTTGGAATCCTTTCCGGATTTCGTTTCCTTTACGGATTCCGTTAGGAATCCTTTCCGTATTCCGTTTGGAATCCTTTCCGGATTCCATTTGGAATTTTTACCGGATTCCGTTTGGAATTTTCTCTAGCTTCTGTTCGGAATCTAATCCGGATGCCGTCCGGAATCCGTTTCGTTGCCGTCTGAAATGCGTCTCGAATGCCGTTTCGAATCCTTTCCGGATTCCATTCGGAATCCTTTCCGGATTCCATTCGGAATCCTTTCCGGATTCCATTCGGAATCCTTTCCGGATTCCATTCGGAATCCTTTCCGGATTCCATTCGGAATCCTTTCCGGATTCCATTTGGAATCCTTTCCGGATTCCATTCGGAATCCTTTCCGGATTCCATTCGGAATCCTTTCCGGATTCCATTCGGAATCCTTTCCGGATTCCATTCGGAATCCTTTCCGGATTCCATTCGGAATCCTCTCCGTACTCCATTCGGAATCCTTTCCGGATTACATTCGGAATCCTTTCCGGATTCCATTCGGAATCCTCTCCAGATTCCATTCGGAATCCTCTCCGGATTCCATTCGGAATCCTTTCCGGATTCCATTCGGAATCCTTTCCGGATTCCATTCTGAAGTCTGTCCGGATTCCCTTCGGAACCCTTCTCGGATTCCATTCGGAAGGCTTTCCGGATTCCATTCGGAATCCTTTCCGGATTCCATTCCATTCGGAATCCTTTCCGGATTCCATTCCATTCGGAATCCTTTCCGGATTCCATTCGGAATCCTTTCGGGATTCCATTCGGAATCCTTTCCGGCTTCCATTCGGAGTCCTGTCCGGATTCCATTCGGAATCTTTTCCGGATTCCATTCGGAATCCTTTCCGGATTCCATTCGGAATCTTTTCAGGATTCCATTCGGAATCCTTTCCGGATTCCATTCGGAATCCTTTCCGGATTTCATTCGGAATACTTTCCAGATTTCATTCGGAATCCTTTCCAGATTCCATTCGGAATCCTTTCCGGATTCCATTCGGAATCCTTTCACGATTCCATTTGGAATCCTTCCCGGGGTCCATACGGAGTCCTTTCCAGATTCCATTCGAATCCTTTCCGGATTCCATTCGGAATCCTTTCCGGATTCCATTCGGAATCCTTTCCGGATTCCATTCGGAATCCTTTCCGGATTCCATTCGGAATCCTTTCCGGATTCCATTCGGAATCCTTTCCGGATACCATTCGGAATCCTTTCCGGATTCCATTCGGAATCCTTTCCGGATTCCATTCGGAATCCTTTCCGGATTCCATTCGGAATCCTATCTGGATACCATTCGGAATTCTTTCCGGATTCCATTCGGAATCCTTTCCGGATTCCATTCGGAATCCTTTCCGGATTCCATTCGGAGTCCTTCACGGATTCCGTTCGGAATCCTTTCCGGAATCCATTCGAAATCCTTTCCGGATTCCATTCGAAATCCTTTCCGGATTCTATTCGGAATCCTTTCCGGATTCTATTCGGAATCCTTTCCGGATTCTATTCGGAATCCTTTCCGGATTCCATTCGGATTCCTTTCCGGATTCCATTCGGAATCTTTTCCGGATTCCATTCGGAATCCTTTCCGGATTCCATTCGGAATCCTTTCCGGATTACATTCGGAATCCTTTCCGGATTCCATTCGGATTCTTTATGGATTTATGGATTCCGTTCAATATCCTTTGCGTATTCCGTTTGAAATCCTCGCCGGATTCCTTTTAGAATACTCTCCGTATTCCGTTCGAAATCCTCTGTGGATTCCGTTCGGAATCCTCTACGGATTCCGTTCGGAATCCTCTAAGTATTCCGTTCGGAAACCTTTCCGGATTCCGTTCGGAATATTCTCCAGCTTCTGTTCGGAATCTATTCCGGATGCCGTACGGAATCCGTTTCGGATGCCGTCCGAAATCCGTTTAAGGTACCGTCCGGAATCCGTTTCGGATGCGATTCGGAATCCTTTCCGGATTCCATACGGGATCCTTTCCGGATTCCATCCAGAATCCTTTCCGGATTCCATTCGAAATCCTTTCCGGATTCCATTCGGAATCCTTTACGGATTTCATTCGGAATCCTTTCCGGATTTCATTCCGAATCCCTTCCAGATTCCATTCAGAATCTCTTCCGGATTCCATTCGGAATCCTTTCCGGATTCCATTCGGAATCCTTTCCTGATTCCATTCGGAATCCTTTCCGGATTCCATTCGGAATCCTTTCCGGATTCCATTCGGAATCCTTTCCGGATACCGTTCGGAATCCTTTCCGGATTCCGTTCGAAATCCTTTCCGGATTGCGTTTGAAATCCTTTCCGGATTCCGTTTGGAATCCTCTCCGGATTCCGTTTGGAATCCTTCCCGGATTCCATTTGGAATCCTTTCCGGATTCCATTTGGAATCCTTTCCAGATTCCATTTGGAATCCTTTCCGGATTCCATTTGGAATCCTTTCCGGATTGCATTTGGAATCCTTTCCGGATTCCATTTGGAATCCTTTCCGGATTCCATTTGGAATCCTCTCCGGATTTCGTTTAGAATCCTTTCCGGATTCCGTTCGGAATCCTTTCCGGATTCCATTCGGAATCCTCTTACGGATTCCATTCGGAATCCTCTTACGGATTCCATTCGGAATCCTCTTACGGATTCCATTCGGAATCCTCTTACGGATTCCATTCGGAATCCTCTTACGGATTCCATTCGGAATCCTCTTACGGATTCCATTCGGAATCCTTTCCGAATTCTATTCGGAATCCTGTCTGGATTCCATTCGGAATCCTGTCCGGATTCCATTCAGAATCCTGTCCGGATTCCATTCGGAATCCTTTCCGGATTCCATTCGGAATCCTTTCCGGATTCCATTCGGCATCCTTTCCGGACTCCATTGGGAATCCTTTCCGGATTCCATTCGGAATCCTTTCCAGATTCAATTCGGAATCCTCTCCGGATTCCATTCGGAATCCTTTCCAGATTCCATTCGGAATCCTTTCCGATTCCATTCGGAATCCTTTCCGGATTCCATTCGGAATCCTTTCCGGATTCCATTCGAATCCTTTCCGGATTCCATTCGGAATCCTTTCCGGATTCCATTCGGAATCCTTTCCGATTCCATTCGGAATCCTTTCCGATTCCATTCGGAATCCTTTCCAGATTCCATTCGGAATCCTTTCCGATTCCGTTCGGAATCCTTTCCGGATTCCATTCAGAATTATTAACAGATTCCATTCGGAATCCTTTCCGAATTCCATTCGAATCCTTTCCGGATTCCATTCGATCCTTTCCGGATTCCATTCGAATCCTTTCCGGATTCCATTCTGAATCCTTTCCGGATTCCATTCAGAATCCTTTCCGGATTCCATTCGGAATCCTTTCCAGATTCCATTCGGAATCCTTTCCGGAATTCCATTCAGAATCCTTTCCGATTCCATTCGGAATCCTTTCCGGATTCCATTCGAATCCTTTCCGATTCCATTCGGAATCCTTTCCGGATTCCATTCGAATCCTTTCCGGATTCCATTCGGAATCCTTTCCGGATTCCATTCGGAATCCTTTCCGGATTCCATTCAGAATCCTTTCCGGATTCCATTCGGAATCCTTTCCGATTCCATTCGGAATCCTTTCCGGATTCCATCCGGAATCCTTTCCGGATTCCATCCGGAATCCTTTCCGATTCCATTCGAATCCTTTCCGGATTCCATTCAGAATCCTTTCCGGATTCCATTCGGAATCCTTTCCGATTCCATTCGAATCCTTTCCAGATTCCATTCGGAATCCTTTTCGGATTCCATTCTGAATCATTTCCGGATTCCATTCGAATCCTTTCCGGATTCCATTCAGAATCCTTTCCGGATTCCATTCGAATCCTTTCGGATTCTATTCGGAATCCTTTCCGGATTCCATTCGGAATCCTTTCCGGATTCCATTCGGAATCCTTTCCGGATTCCATTCGAAATCCTTTCCGGATTCTATTCGGAATCCCATCCGGATTCCATTCGGAAGCCTATCCGGATTCTATTCGGAATCCCTTCCGGATTCCATTCGGAATCCCATCCGGATTCCATTCGGAATCCTTTCCAGAATCCATTCGGATTTCATTCGGAATCCCATCCGGATTCCATTCGGAAGCCTATCCGGATTCTATTCGGAATCCTTTCCGGATTGCATTCGGAATCCTGTCTAGGTTTCACTCGGAATCCTTTCCGGACTCCATTTGGAATTCTGTCCGGATTCCATTCGGGATCTGGTCCGGATTCCATTCAGAATCCTGTCCGGATTCCATTCAGAATCCTGTCCGGATTCCATTCGGAATCCTGTCTGGATTCCATTCGGAATCCTGTCCGGACTCCATTCGGAATCCTGTCCGGATTACATTCTGGATCTTGTCCGGATTCCATTCAGAATCCTGTCCGGATTCCATTCAGAATCCTGTCCGGATTCCATTCGGAATCCTTTCCGGATTCCATTCGAATCCTTTCCGATTCCATTCGGAATCCTTTCCGGATTCCATTCGAATCCTTTCCGGATGCCATTCAGAATCCCTTTCGGGTTCCAGTCGGAATACTTTCCGGATTCCATTCGGGATCCCTTCCGAATTCCATTCGGAATCCGTTCCGGATTCCAGTCGGATTCCGTTCCGGATTCCATTCGAATCCTTTCCGATTCCATTCGGAATCCTTTCCGATTCCATTCGGAATCTTCTCCGGATTCTAATCGGAAACCCTTCCGGATTCCATTCGAATCCTTTCCGGATTCCATTCGGAATCCTTTTCCGGATTCCATTCGGAATCCTTTCCGGATACCATTCAGAATCCTTTCCGGATACCATTCAGAATCCTTTCCGATTCCATTCGAATCCTTTCGGATTCCATTCGGAATCCTTTCCGGATTCCATTCGGAATCCTTTCCGGATTCCATTCGGAATCCTTTCCGGATTCCATTCGGAATTCTTTCCGGATTCCATTCGGAATCCTTTCCGGATTCCATTCGGAGTCCTTTCCGGATTCCGTTCGGAATCCTTTCCGGAATCCATTCGAAATCCTTTCCGGATTCCATTCGAAATCCTTTCCGGATTCTATTCGGAATCCTTTCCGGATTCTATTCGGAATCCTTTCCGGATTCTATTCGGAATCCTTTCCGGATTCCATTCGGATTCGTTTCCGGATTCCATTCGGAATCGTTTCCGGATTCCACTCGGAATCCTTTCCGGATTACATTCGGAATCCTTTCCGGATTCCATTCGGAATCCTTTCCGGATTACATTCGGAATCCTTTCCGGATTCCATTCGGATTCTTTATGGATTTATGGATTCCGTTCAATATCCTTTGCGTATTCCGTTTGAAATCCTCGCCGGATTCCTTTTAGAATACTCTCCGTATTCCGTTCGGAATCCTCTACGTATTCCGTTCGGAATCCTCTACGTATTCCGTTCAGAATCCTCTAAGTATTCCGTTCGGAAACCTTTCCGGATTCCGTTCAGAGTATTCTCCAGCTTCTGATCGGAATCTATTCCGGATGCCGTAAGGAATCCGTTTCGGATGCCGTCCGAAATCCGTTTAAGGTACCGTCCGGAATCCGTTTCGGATGCGATTCGGAATCCTTTCCGAATTCCATTCGGAATCCTTTCCGAATTCCATTCGGAATCCTTTCCGAATTCCATTCGGAATCCTTTCCGGATTCCATTCGGAATCCTTTCTGGATTCCATTCGGAATCCTTTCCGGATTTAATTCCGAATCCCTTCCAGATTCCATTCGGAATCTCTTCCAGATTCCATTCGGAATCCTTTCCGGATTCCATTCGGAATCCTTTCCAGATTCCATTCGGAATCCTTTCCGGATTCCATTCGGAATCCTTTCCTGATTCCATTCGGAATCCTTTCCGGATACCGTTCGGAATCCTTTCCGGATTCCGTTCGGAATCCTTTCCGGATTCCGTTCGGAATCCTTTCCGGATTCCATTCGGATTCCTTTCCAAATTCCATTTGGAATCCTTTCTGGGTTCCATTCGGAATCCTTTCCGGATTCCATTCGGAATCCTTTCCGGATTCCATTTGGAATCCTTTCCGGATTCCATTCGAAATCCTTTCCGGATTCCATTCGAAATCCTTTCCGGATTCCATTCGGAATCCTTTCTGGATTCCATTCGGAATCCTTTCCGGATTCCATTCGGAATCCTTTCCGGATTCCATTCGGAATCCTTTCCGGATTCCATTCGGAATCCTTTCCGGATTCCATTCGGAATCCTTTCCGGATTCCATTCGGAATCCTTTCCGGATTCCATTCGGAATCCTTTCCGGATTCCATTCGGAATCCTTTCCGGATTCCATTCGGAATCCTTTCCGGATTCCATTGGGAATCCTTTCCGGATTCCATTCGGAATCCTGATAAAAATCATCCACTTTTCTTTTTTTTTATTTCTAAATTTCTCATTAGCTTCTTCAAGTTACAAATTAATTATCCTAAGTTTCAAATTAAACATTTACAGTTCCGCCAATAATCAACAATAATACTCCATTTATAAAATTCTATTTACTTACTTCGGCGATAGATATTTCATTACCTGAAAGTGAGAAAAAGAAAGAATTAATATGAAGGTTCAAGTACAAGACTTGTTTACTGAAACATAGATCAACAATTGAATCGCAGCAGGGTTTAAAAACCGTTAAGGTTTGCTTATTTTTAATGGAATCTACAAAGCATGGGTATCGAAAAAAGTGCCAGTTGAAGTTAACAAAGACGGGTTCCGTTAATCAATTAAATAATTAAACTTGACCTGTTATGATCATGTGGGACATTTTTCAAATGCCTATTTGTGATCATCAGCAAAAATCAAAAAATGCTAATTTTTTGTACACTTTCCATCTGAATGAACATCTTCAAAAGTACGAGCTCATCAGTCTCAAAAACCAAACGAATTGTTTTATTCAAATCCAGTTTTTCATTCAATTCTCCTGTTATGGTGGTTTTTCATGCTCATCAAAAGTTTGTAAATGTCTGTAATCTGTTTGCTGTCATTATTGCATGTATCTAATGGTTCTCTTAGTCCGCATTCTGGACAAAATAAAGCTGAACACGTGACTTTCAGGATAGACGATTTGTTTAATATCCACCTATAAAAGATGCTTTTATGTTATTTCTTTTTTGATGATGACTTCTAGCTAAGGCGTCAGTTCCTTTTTCTCCCTTAGTTTTTTTTAATGAGCGCTGAAATGTTGTTAAAAGCAAAGAATATAAGAGAAAACGAAAAAAAAATCTGGAAGCAGCACCATTTAAACCATGAACTTGACAATTAAGATATAGGGTATCGGCAGGTATTTCCGGCAGGATATTGCGCTTTAGCACATCACCTTAAAGCCACGATTGTATCTTTAAGTTCACTTTCAACTAGCTGCATTTTGTATATTCTCGAGTGGCACACACGATTACGTATTTTGAGCCTGTGCTGGGAATACCATCCATAACCCTACTCCTTGGAAGGGTCTCAAGTCGAAATAAGAGCTTCCACCGTGTCATGCTAAAATTCCAGTTGGTTATTCAAACCTGGGTAAGTTATAAACCGAAGAAACGATGGACAAAAAATGTCTTTGGAATATACGGACTATTTAAAACCATGTCGAAACTCATGGTTGAGTCGCAAAGGACATTGAACAAACAGGAATTATTGACTTCAATGCCACCTAAATTTCTTTATTCATTTATCATAACAAATATGGAAAAATATGATAGATTTTCCTATTTCAGCTATTTTTACGAACTCGTCCAGAGGTAGTTGTTATGCAAAATAAGAAATCTATCCAAACTTACGAACTTATCAAATATTCATCGCGTTTTATGCGAATTTCCTTCGATAGCTCAAAGGTCTCGATGAAACGGTAAAAATTCAAACGCGAAAACTGGTTTACCTCTTCTTCAACCTACCGATGGTTCAGTATTAAGTGGTTTATGACATCCAGTTTCGATGCTAATATATTCAAAATTCGCTTTTGGTGCGCAACGTGGTTTTTTGATGTTGCAAAATTCCTCGTAGCCATAAAATGAAACAACGTTGGAAACGAATGCCCTCAAAAGTCCCAAACTAATGACATCTTATGTTTTGTTTCCTTTCCAGGTAATTACTAACTCGATACAACCCAATCGAACTGATCCGGCGCATGCAATTCGATTGCCATTCGGACAATATCAACTGCTGAGTCATTGGGAACAGAGACAACGTTGAAAGGAGGCGACTGATTAATTAACTTAATCGCTTCGAGCTCACAGTAGTTAAACTCGGTGTAACAAACTAAACAGGGTTTACACTTTCTTGTTTCACATTAAATCCCATGTGACGGCGCGTACCTACGGCGAAGTGCCTATTGACGTAACCGATTACCGAATCCGCTTCAAAGATCTCTCAGCGATGACGCGACGGTTCGCGCTCCACAGCATTCGGAACGGTTCGTGACCTTGGAATCTGCCTAACCGGCATCACAGTGGGCTTCTGTTGAGATAGATGTGACAATTGGTCTCGTTATCGTGCGACAAACTCGCGTCTTCTGCCAGCCAGCCGTACACCCATGACCAGGTAAACATCCGAGAGCCGGATTTGGCGACCATGAATTAAATTAGATCGCAAATATTTTGAGTGAGTGACTGTTTCGGAATGTATCGACATTAGCGAGCTGGGGTCCAGGAAGATCTAACCGTTTTTTTTGTGTTTGCAGCAAACTACTGATCGAGTTCAACGAGCTCGTTCAAGTTCGAGTTATAATTTGGTGATAATAGCGTTTGTGTGTGATGAGGAAGAAAAGCGAAAACGAACTTTCTTCGATTCGTGACTTGAAGTTGCTCAGGGATTCACGTTTGCGTATGAAATCAATGTTGAACTAAATTATCTAGAACTGTTTAATTTGCCATCTAACTAAAACCAATTCATCTAATTATGGTGTCTGGAAACAAAGAACGACATTTTGCAGTTATTTTCACTGCTGCACTGAAACAGCTAATACAAATTACAAACGTGAGAACAAATTAAATAATTGATTCCCAATTCCTCATTTTCGACAGGATAAGGTATGAGATGAAGAATCGGAACAGGAACCCTATAACGCTTCGATGAATAGTGTTTCTTTTTCCGGAAAACCGATGGTGAATGCTTTAAAGAATAATTTATTGTAATTCCAAGATGACCTTAGCATTTATCCAATCGCCAATCAATGTATCGCGATTTGAATCAGATCGAAATCGAATTCAACCAGTTAAACTTGAAAAGTTTATGTCATTCCCATTTTGCATCTGCATTTGCTTCAGATTTACATCAGGACAATGTCGCATCCATCGATGATGACCGTGGCTTTATTGAAATAAGATTCAAATTGCAAGTCAGTAAACTTCCGTTATTCCTTCTAATTATACATTGCTAAGATCGTCCCATGGATGATATTTGGAGCTGAACCATGGGCTGAACAAAATAGTCTGTGCAGATTTGTGTGGACTCCGTGAGAATTGAAGTGATGCTGGGTCAAAGGCCGAATGGTAATTAAGCCTAATGGCCATGAATGAGAAGAGGGGAGTGAGAAGTAAGATGTTAGTAGTGCAAAGTGAGGAACAAGTAAGACGGATGAAGAAAGATGGAGGAAGAAAGCAGGCAGACGGAAGAAGCGAGAATGAAGACGGAAATAAGAAGGAAAAGCAGGAATAAGGAAGAAAAATATGGAAGATGGAAGGAAAAAAGGAAGGAGAGAAAAGAACGTTGCAAGAAAAGAAAAGAAAGAAAGAAGAAAGAATAAAGATGAGGCGAGGAGCAAGAAAAAAGAAGAAAGAAAGATAAAAAGGAAGAAAGAAGAAAAAAAGGAAGAAGAAAAAGAAAGAAGGACGAAGGAAGCAGCAAGAAATAAGAAGGAAGAAGAAAGAAAAAAAGAAAAAGTAGGAAGAAGGATGAAAGAAGCAAAAAGAAGAAAGAAGGAGCAGGAAGACGAAATATAGAAGAACGAAGAAAAAGTTCCTTCGAAAGTACCATCGAGAATTCCTCCGGGAGTTCCTTCGAATTCCTTCGGAAGTTCCTTCGGATATTTCTTCGGAAGTTCCTTCGGGTAGAAAAAAGGAAGAAGGAAAAAGGAAGAATAAGTATAGGAGAAGGAAGAAGGAAGAAAATTTCCTCCGGAAGTTCCTCCTAGAATTCCTCCGGAAGTTCCTCCAAGAATTTTTCCGGAAGTCCCTCGGAGAATTCCTCCGGAAGTTCCTCGGGGAATTCCTTCGGAAGTTCCTCAGTGAATTCTTCAGACGATTCTCTGGGAATTCCTCCGAAAGTTCCTCCGGGAGATACTCCGGGAGTTCCTCCGGAAGTTCCACCGGAAGTTGCTCCGAAAGTTCTTCCGGAAGTTCCACCAGAAGTTCCTCTAGGAGTTCCACCGGAAGTTCCCCGAGAATTCCTCCGGCAGTTCCCTGGGAATTCCTCCGGCAGTTCCCTGGGAATTCCATCGGAAGTTCCCTGGAATTCCTCGTGAAGTTTCCTCGGGAATTCCTCCGGAAGTTTCCCTGAATTCCTCCGAAGTTTCCCAGGAATTCCTCCGAAGTTCCTCCGAGAATTCCTCCGGAAGTTCCTCCGAGAATTCCTCCGGAAGTTCCTCCGAGAATTCCTCCGGAAGTTCCTCCGAGAATTCCTCCGGAAGTTTCCCTGGGAATTCCTCCGGAAGTTCCCTGGAGAATTCCTCCGGAAGTTCCCTGGAGAATTCCTCCGGAAGTTCCCTGGAGAATTCCTCCGGAATTCGGAATTCCTTCGGAAGTTCCTTCGGATATTCCTTCGGAAGTTCCTTTGGATAGAAAGAAGGAAGAAGGAAAAAGGAAGGTGAATGAAGGAAGAATAAGTATAGGAGAAGGAAGAAGGAAGAAAATTTCCTCTGGAAGTTCCTCCTAGAATCCCTCCGGAACTTCCTCCAAGGATTCCTCCGCAAGTTCCTCGGAGAATTCCTCCGGAAGTTCCTCGGGGAATTCCTCCGGAAGTTCCTCCGGGAGATACTCCGGGAGTTCCTCCGGAAGTTCCACCGGAAGTTGCTCCGAAAGTTCTTCCGGAAGTTCCACCAGAAGTTCCTCTGGGAGTTCCACTGAAGTTCCCCAGGAATTCCTCCGGAAGTTCCCTGAATTTCTCGGCATCTCCCTGGGAATTCCTTCGGAAGTTCCCCTGGGAATTTCTCCGGCATCTCCTGGGAATTCCTTCGGAAGTTCCTGGAATTCCTCCGGAAGTTTCCTCAGGAATTCCTCCGGAAGTTCCTCGAGAATTCCCCCGGAAGTTCCTCGAGAATTCCTCCGGAAGTTCCTGGAGAATTCCTCCGGAAGTTCCCTGAGAATTCCTCCGAAGTTCCCCAGGAGTTTCTCCGGAAGGTCCCCAGGAATTCCTGCGGAAGGTCCCCAGGAATTCCTCCGAAGTTCCCAGGAATCCTCCGGAAGTTCCCCCCGGGATTTCCCCCGGAAGTTCCCCCCGGGATTTCCTCCGGAAGTTCCCCCCGGGATTTCCTCCGGAAGTTCCCCCCGGATTTCCTCCGGAAGTTCCCCAGGAATTCCTCGGAAGTTCCCCAGAATTCCTCCGAAGTTCCCCTGAATTCCTCGGAAGTTCCCCGGGAATTCCTCCGGAAGTTCCCCCGGGAATTCCTCCGGAAGTTCCCCCGGGAATTCCTCCGGAAGTTCCCCGGGAATTCCTCCGGAAGTTCCCCCGGGAATTCCTCCGGAAGTTCCCCCGGGAATTCCTCCGGAAGTTCCCCCGGGAATTCCTCCGGAAGTTCCCCCTGGAATTCCTCCGGAAGTTCCCCCTGGAATTCCTCCGGAAGTTCCCCCTGGAATTCCTCCGGAAGTTCCCCCGGGAATTCCTCCGGAAGTTCCCCCGGGAATTCCTCCGGAAGTTCCCCCGGGAATTCCTCCGGAAGTTCCCCCGGGAATTCCTCCGGAAGTTCCCCCGGGAATTCCTCCGGAAGTTCCCCCGGGAATTCCTCCGGAAGTTCCCCGGAAATTCCTCCGGAAGTTCCCCCGGGAATTCCTCCGGAAGTTCCCCGGAAATTCCTCCGGAAGTTCCCCTGGGAATTCCTCCGGAAGTTCCCCTGGGAATTCCTCCGGAAGTTCCCCCGGGAATTCCTCCGGAAGTTCCCCCGGGAATTCCTCCGGAAGTTCCCCCGGGAATTCCTCCGGAAGTTCCCCCGGGAATTCCTCCGGAAGTTCCCCCTGGAATTCCTCCGGAAGTTCCCCCTGGAATTCCTCCGGAAGTTCCCCCTGGAATTCCTCCGGAAGTTCCCCCTGGAATTCCTCCGGAAGTTCCCCCTGGAATTCCTCCGGAAGTTCCCCCTGGAATTCCTCCGGAAGTTCCCCCTGGAATTCCTCCGGAAGTTCCCCCTGGAATTCCTCCGGAAGTTCCCCTTGGAATTCCTTCGGAAGTTCCCCTGGAATTCCTCCGGAAGTTCCCCTGGGAATTCCTCCGGAAGTTCCCCTGGAATTCCTCCGAAGTTCCCCTGAATTCCTCCGAAGTTCCCCTGGGAATTCCTCCGGAAGTTCCCCTGGAATTCCTCCGGAAGTTCCCCTGGGAATTCCTCCGAAGTTCCCCTGAATTCCTCCGGAAGTTCCCTGGGAATTCCTCCGGAAGTTCCCCTGGGAATTCCTCCGAAGTTCCCCTGGAATTCCTCCGGAAGTTCCCCTGGGAATTCCTCCGAAGTTCCCTGGAATTCCTCCGAAGTTCCCCGGAATTCTCCGGAAGTTCCCTGGAATTCCTCCGAAGTTCCCCTGGAATTCCTCCGGAAGTTCTCCTGAATTCCTCCGAAGTTCCTCCTGAATTCCTCCGGAAGTTCCTCCGGGAATTCCTCCGAAGTTCCTCCGGGAATTCCTCCGGAAGTTCCTCCGAATTCCTCCGGAAGTTCCTCCAGGAATTCCTCGGAAGTTCCTCCGAATTCCTCCGGAAGTTCCTCCGAATTCCTCCGAAGTTCCTCCGGGAATTCCTCCGGAAGTTCCTCCGAAATTCCTCCGAAGTTCCTCCGAATTCCTCCGGAAGTTCCTCCGGAATTCCTCCGGAAGTTCCTCCGGAATTCCTCCGGAAGTTCCTCCGAATTCCTCCGAAGTTCCTCCGGGAATTCCTCCGGAAGTTCCTCCTGGAATTCCTCCGGAAGTTCCTCCGGAATTCCTCCGGAAGTTCCTCCGAATTCCTCCGGAAGTTCCTCCGGGAATTCCTCCGGAAGTTCCTCCGGAATTCCTCCGGAAGTTCCTCCGAATTCCTCCGAAGTTCCTCCAATTCCTCCGAAGTTCCTCCAGGAATTCCTCCGAAGTTCCTCCGGGAATTCCTCCGGAAGTTCCTCCGAATTCCTCCGGAAGTTCCTCCGGGAATTCCTCCGAAGTTCCTCCGAATTCCTCCGGAAGTTCCTCCAGGAATTCCTCCGGAAGTTCCTCCGAATTCCTCCGAAGTTCCTCCGAATTCCTCCGGAAGTTCCTCCGGGAATTCCTCCGGAAGTTCCTCCGGGAATTCCTCCGAAGTTCCTCCGGGAATTCCTCCGGAAGTTCCTCCGGAATTCCTCCGGAAGTTCCTCCGAATTCCTCCGGAAGTTCCTCCGGGAATTCCTCGGAAGTTCCTCCAAATTCCTCCGGAAGTTCCTCAGGAATTCCTCCGGAAGTTCCTCCGGAATTCCTCCGGAATTCCTCCGAAGTTCCTCCGAATTCCTCCGGAAGTTCCTCCAAATTCCTCCGGAAGTTCCTCCGAATTCCTCCAAGTTCCTCCGAATTCCTCCGAAGTTCCTCCAAATTCCTCCGGAAGTTCCTTCAGGAATTCCTCCGAAGTTCCTCCGGAATTCCTCCGAAGTTCCTCCGGGAATTCCTCCGAAGTTCCTCCGAAATTCCTCCGAAGTTCCTCCGGGAATTCCTCCGGAAGTTCCTCGGGAGTTCCTCCGGAAGTTCCTCCGGGAGTTCCTCCGGAAGCTCCTCCGGGAATTCCTCCGGAGGTTCCTCCTGGAATTCCTCCGGAAGTTCCTCCGGGAATTCCTTAGGGAATTCCTTCGGAAGTTCCTCCAGGAATTCCTTCGGAACTTCCTCCGGGAATTCCTCCGGAAGTTCCTCCGGGAATTCCTCCGGAAGTTCCTCCGGGAATTCCTCCGGAAGTTCCTCCGGGAATTCCTCCGGAAGTTCCTCCTGGAATTCCTCCGGAAGTTCCTTCAGGAGTTCTTCCGGAAGTTCCTTCAGGAATTCTTACGGAAGTTCGCGCTTCTTAATAAAAGTATAACAAAGGTTTCCGCATGTTAATGCTTCAAAAGGAATTTCCTGAGGATTTCTGTTCGGTTGAATTCCTCGAAGAAATTAATGAAGGGATTTTCGAATGAATTACCAGAAGGCACTCCAGGGAGATGCTCTGAATAAAAATCTATAAAAACAGTATTTTAGGCTTGCTATCAGTTCGTAGAATTTTTATGTCTCGAAAAGTTAAGCCCTACACTGCAAACATCACATCATACGGACGCTCATGATAGGCAGTATGGAATTCCTTGCACTCCCTCGAACCGCCTAATTCAACAAACCTGTTGCTACTTCATCGTTAAGTGACTTTCGCAGTTAGTTTCATGAGTTCCGTATGTCGGTATCTCAGCCTGTGTCCACATTTCTACAGTTTGTACCCGCTTGTAAATACGTTCGTCGTGTCAGACTGCTGTCAAATCGGCTGAGTCGGAAGGATAGTATATGCCACCCGAACCAGTTAGAAGGACAGTTGAGTGTCTGATTCTGAAAGCGAGCTATGTCTGTAACTTGATGGAAATGTTGGTTTCAAAATAGGGATGGCTGTCACTGTTTTGGCCAAGCGTCTGATGAAAAGGTTCGGACCACTCACTCACTAAACGGTTCAGTTTTCAATGTGCAAGTGCAATGGCAAATTAAGGAAGCAAAGGCAAGCTCGCTTGTGACGATCGGCAAAGATCTAAAAATGCTGGTGATCAGCTTTTTAATCCGTTCATAGAAAAGCGAAATCAGCGAATGGTCAACGTTTTTAGCTTCTTGCATTTCACTATAAAAGCAGGCCATTTAGTTTCAAATTTGTCTTCCAATGCAGGTTCTTCATCTCATAGCTCCTATACTCATCGACCAGACATTTTGTAAAAGGAACATTTTTTGTATTTATTAGAGAGACCAAGTCTGACTGGTCTCTGACAGAGTGGTCATGATCAGTACCGCGAATAAACCGTAGTTCCTATTGTAACCGTTCCTGGATAACCAGCAGCGGATCAAGTTAACAACATCTCAAATATGATACAACAATCTTCTGTTAGTTGTTTAAGTGGTTCTATAAGTGACGCTTCTTAAAAAAACTCATAACAAGTGTCTCCCCATGTTAATGATTCAATTAGCACTCAATAACCACCTGCTTCAGTACCCACCGCATCTAACTCCATCGCAGTGAGGAAGTTTCTCACGATTAAATTAAATTACCAAGCTTTATTCCGCGCTCGCAGTTCAGCACCCATGAATAAAAAGGCGCCAAAACAAGCACTCACTTTTGGTTTTCATTGCCATTGTCAAAACAATCATCCGCGAGACTACACTTAGCGCTCGAGCTGTACTCAAATGGTTAATTGATGTTTACATACCCCTTTCGTCGCCGACAAAACTCTTCATTCACCTGGTCTTAAGGAATGCACCCGTCTGCAGCCAAGTCGTGCTGCCGCCGCCCGCAGTCCGATCCATTAGCTGTATGGGAGGAACAAGTGCGGTGAAGTGCCCATTCATCAACGCAACGGCGGCGCGCGCACGCTGGCTGGTTAACTCGCGCGATTCAATACGCACGCCTCGCACATTTCGGTGGTTCTCTTTCACCTTCTTTCCTCCGAAAGTCGATCGAGCAAGCAGGGAGGTAGGTCTGCTGCGGGCGGACCAGACTGCCGCTCTGACTCTGGTCTACGGTTTTCGGCGAGCAGGCAATGATTCAGCCGGAGGGCACGATCAGCTGGTTGGCTACTGAAAGCCTTCTTTTACCTGCTGCCGTTTACCCATGAAGTGGAATTTTCAACCGTAAGTCATCCGGAGTAATGAGTTTTTGAGTGGCATTGATTACGTGAACTTGATCTTCACCTGTAAGTTTTTTTGTTATGATAGTTTAATTGGAGGGATCGAACAATAACCTTACTATGGGGGTACATGCAGTTGGGAGGTTCATTTGAATTTCTTTCCAGAATTGGTATCAATTATTCCACTGATTAATTAAAAATCTGGTATTTAACCTTGATGTGAGGTAAGCAATAAACCACACTGACATGTCGTATCTGGAGCTGTTCCGACTATGATAAACTAAGCCGAAATAAATCGTACGTGTGAGAATGAATTCAACCCACTAGAAATCGAGTTTTTGCAATCAGGAAACAAATTCGTAACCCAGACGATTAGCTAATGACGATTGACACAGTCTGGGTCACTGAGTACATTAGCGTAATACACGCGGAGTAGATGGTTCGTTGCAACAGTTTCGCTTTCATCGACGCAGTTCGCATTCATTACAGAGTACTAAATGTTAACCGTGTTGCAGCCCAGAGCTGTTACCGGGTCAGTAATGAGGTGGGAGCTTGCATTCGCAAATCGGAACGAAAGTGCAATGGAACAGATTTTCGAAAGCTTATTACAAACAGAGACAGAACAAATAACAAAGTACCCAAATAACCCACTTGCTAATAATTAATTCCAGCAGTTAGCGACTCGACAAATCAGACATCTAACGGCAGAATGGAGTCAAAACAGGTCTACTGTCGTAATTCCGGTCTAGACGAGACAATACGGAAAGGATGGACACTGATTCGGCAGATAAAACGCCCCCTCAAGCATAAATGTCCCATAAAACAACAAAATTAATCGATTCTCACCGCCACCGTTGATGGTGTCATACCTTGGTAAACAAGTCCTCGTCAACTCAAAGTGCGTGAATTTTCAAACGTGTCCTAAGACACCGCAAAGAGTTTTGCGCACATCACGTTATTTTTCCATATCGATAACTGGAATACTGCCATACTAAGCTAGAAATAACAATATGTAAAAATATGTATTATGTAAATATGAGATGAACATATTTTGATCGACAATAAATTATGTATTTAACGATTTCAAATTACAACATTGGATGATACGAAATATTAGAAATTCTTACGAAGAATTCGTAATTTTGTCAGGGTTCAAGGGATTTGTAAGTTCAGTGAATCCATTTGGTATAGTCATGGTATTACTTCCTATTTATTGATATTAAATTTTTGTAATAGGGGCCCTCCTTAGCCGTACAGTAAGATGCGCGGCTACAAAGCAAGACCATTCTGAGGGTGGCTGGGTTAAATTCCCGGTGCCGGTCTAGATAATACTCGAATTGGAAATTGTTTCTACTTCCCTGTGCATAAAAGTATCATCGTGTTAGCCTCATGATATACGAATGCGGAAATTGTAACTTGGCTTAGAAACCTCGCAGTTAATAACTGTGCTTAAATGAAGTGCTTAATGAACACTAAGCTGCGAGGCGGCAATGTCCCAGGGGATGTAATGCCAATGAAGAAAAAGAAGAAGAAATTTTTGTAATGTATATGGTAGGAGAAGGTGGATGGACTTGATCCCCGGGGAGACTTGATCACCCCTGTTTTATCGAGAACTAAAGTTGTTTTGTTCTATCGTATTTTTTGTATTGATCCTCTAGACAAATGACCTTCATGTGTTGGGTAATTTTTTGTATTGTTTGTATTGTATCTTATTTATTCTGCAGGGCGGTTTGTATGTTTGTTGTTTCCTAAAGAATTTTTTATTGGTCACGCAAAAATTTGAACAACTTTTCATAACAATGACCAAATGCTTTCGTTTTTTCACAGCACAAAGCCATAAATATGATTAATGTTATGTACTGATGAAAATCTCTAAATTCCATCAAAGTTTTAGGATATTTGGTTTTGAAGTTATTGCCTCAATATGGGGACACTTGATCCCCCATTAGTCACCCATACAAAAATTTGTCGAAAAAATTAAAAAAAATATAAATCTATTCCCAGACTTCAATTTTTGTTTTGTAGATTTGACAGATTTGGTGAAGGGTTGTCAGGAAAAATTATTTATTGCGTGGATATCATAGAAAGGGGATCAAGTCTCCTCAAATCTTAAAATTGCATGTGCTGTCGAATTCAATAACAAAAATCGTTCATGCTGCATACGCATAGCAATTAAAAAAACGCATATTTTGAAGCAAAAATATTTTAAAAAATTAGAGGGCACCTTTCTACTTTTAACAAAGCAAGTTTCGTGTGGAAATCGCGTATGTTTATTTATTTTTGGCTGTGATACATCGGAATCAGAAAAGGGGATCAAGTCTCCCCAGTCTCCCCTATGTATGATCTACCCTATTGATAGAATAATAATCAGACAAATAAAATGAAAACACTGGGTCCCTTTTTCGTTACTTTTATACAGTTTTTGTTGTTGAATCTTTTTTTAGATGTTTTATTGGGGATTTGCATTTTTTCATATGGTTTATTGCCGTTCCAGCATTGGGCAGATTGAACAAACAAACAAGTTGAAAAAAAAATAATAAAATGTTAATTTTTGAAAACAAATTGAAAAAATAAAATGTTAATTTCATTAACGATTATTTTAGGGATTTCAAAAGCAAACATCTCAGTAGTTTCTTTTTCCCAAGGGCTTAGGCACTGCGTGGTGAGTGGTATTGGCCAACGCACTACTTCACTATAGGCAAAACTCATATGATTACGGCTATGCCGCACTAGGCGTTACTTCTTCTCTGCAAAAATAACTTTTAGATACATTGAAATTCACTTTTATTGGCTTACGATAAGAGGGAATACAATTTGGTCTCATATCGGTTTTTAGGGTTTAACTTGGAGTGATTTGATTTGATAAATTTGTTGGAGATAAGGGAACCCCCTCACGAAGAAACAACAATACTGAAGTCCCCACTGCCCCACGGAAGGCTACTGACCAGTGTTGCCACATTTTTTGTACCAAGAATCTGTAAAGACAGATTACAGCTTTTTCGAAAATCGACCGATTTTATACAGACTTTGAAGATTATAATATTGTTTGACCGTTTCAGGCTCAAATTATTACCCAGTAAATTTGATACGTTGCACGTTGATCTGTTGCACCTAAACCTCATCTGGTGACGTCACGCATTATACTGGCTTATTCATAAGAATCACAAGTTTTGGATTTCTCACAGAGATTTTCATACACTTGACGACCTGACCTTAGCTCAGCGTCGGCGAGGTGCTCAAACGACGAAATTGCATTTGACTCGAAGCCAGATGATCTGGATTCTAAATGGAATTCGGTGCTTCTCGTCGTAGGCTGATACAGGGTAGAGGCGTCCCTGCCCAAGTAACAATTCTGTGACCGTTGGGTTTTATATGAGTTTTAAAAAGGTTTAATTGTAGGAATAAATAAAGCCTATTTTTTATGGTTGTCATAAACAATGCTAACGATCAAAGGTTTCATATCACTCTAGAGATATCCATAAAACTCTTATAAACCATGTTTTGAAACTAAACTTTTTTTTAACTTTGAGGTTTTAACCCGTATAGGCCCAAGTGAAGAAAACCAAATTAAAAATGCTACTGCTCATCGAATATTTGACAGAATGCCTTAATTTTTCCAGCATTAGACTCGTACAGGTTCCTAGTTTCCGGGAACATGTTGTTAGAATCGGAAATGTCCCTGTGGCCGGAGTTATCCCGGGGGGTCACTGGGTCAAATGCGGTCAATTTGGCCATTTTTCGGGACCACAATGAGATTCGTCGAATGGATTGAGATAATTTTCCTCAATTTCACACAAAATGATTTTCACTATTTCCAGGCATCATGTACTAGAGCAGAAGAGTGCTTCGTAAGGTCGGATTGTGGCCAACCGATTGATTACGGATGAAGCCACCGAGGGAAGTGGCCAAAAATAGAACCATTCTGATTCAGGCAATATGGGTATCAAACTTCATGAATTTCAAATGGCATTGCGAATAAAATAGTTTTGGTCTTCCTTTCAAGTCAACTGGCCACTTTGTAGCCGGTTCCGGAGATCCCTGGGGGAACCGGGATAGCGGCCACCCATATTGCCTGATCCGCACTGGTTCCATTTTTGGCCACTATCCCGGTTCCCCCAGGGCTCTCCGAAACCGGCTACAAAGAGGCCAGTTGACTTGAAAGGAAGACCAAAACTATTTTATTCGCAATGCCATTTGAAATTCATGAAGTTTGATACCCATATTGCCTGGTCCGCACTGATTCCATTTTTGGCCACTATCCCGGGTCCCCCAGGGTCTTCCGGAATCGGCTACAAAGTGGCTAGTTGACTTGAAAGGAATACCCATTAGGGTGGTTCAAAAAATCGATTTTGCTCCACAGTGCTCATCTGATTCTTTACCATGTTCTGAGTGTCCTCTGAAAATTTGAGCTCATTTGGATTAAAACTGATTTAGCACAAGCCGTTTCAAGTTTGCATGCAAATTAGTATGGGGAAATTTATTTTTTCATTATACTGTTAATGACGTTTCCCCATTAAGCGCAGGCCAAAAGAAAACCTACATAGCTAAAAGGGATACTCAACAGCTTTCACCCAACGAAAACCGCATGTTGATTAATCGTTCCAATAATTAGTAATCGATTTTAAGACAGGTTGCGAATCTTTAGTCATGATCGTTAAACTTCTTTGAGGGCATCACTGAAATGTGCAGTGCAACATAGTAGCCTGAATTTGTGTGTGCTATCTTTCGCGCCACGAGCAGCAATGTTGCCTGTTGATGAGTTATGCAATTAGCGCCAGAAAACCACGGTATAGATTAAATTCGATTACTAATTATTGGAACGATTAATTGAGATGCGGTTTTCACTGAGTGAAAGCTGTTGAGTATTCCTTTTAGCTATGTAGGTTTTCTTTTAACATGCGCTTATTGAGAAAGCGTCATTATCAGTATAATGAAGAAATAAATTTCTCCATACTAATTTGCATGCAAACTTGAAACGGCTTGTGCTAAATCAGTTTTAATCCAAATGAGTTCAAATTTTCAGAGGACACTCAGAACATGGTAAAGAATCAGATGAGCACTGTGGAGCAAAATCGATTTTTTGAACCACCCTAATACCCATATTGCCTGATCCGCACTAGTTCCAATTTGGCCGCTATCCTGGTCCCCCAGGGCTCTCCGAAACCGGCTACAAAGAGGCCAGTTGACTTGAGAGGATAACCAAAAATATCTTATTCGCAATGCCATTTGATATTCATGAAGTTTGATGCCCATATTGCCTAGTCCGCACTGGTTCCATTTTTGGCCACTATCCCGGTTCCCCCAGGGTTCTCCGGAACCGGCTACAAAGTGGCCAGTTGACTTGGAAGGAAGACCAAAAATATGTTATTCGCAATGCCATTTGAAATTCATGAAGTTTGATACCCATATTGCCTGAATCAGAATGGTTCTATTTTTGGCCACTTCCCTCGGTGGCTTCATCCGTAATCAATCGGTTGGCCACAATCCGACCTTACTGTGCTTCTCTTTTGCTCTAGTACATGATGCCTGGTAGTAGTGACAAGAATTTTGTGTGAAATTGAGGCAAATTATTCCGTTTCATTCGCCAAATCTCATTGTGGTCCTGAAAATGACCAACTTGACCGCATTTGACCCAGTGACCCCCCAGGATAACTCCGGCCACTGGGACATTTCCGATTCTAACAACATGTTCCCGGAAATTGGAAACCTGTATGAGTCCAATGCTGAAAAAAGTAAGCCATTCTGGCAAATATTCGATGAGCAGTAGCATTTTTAATTTGATTTTCTTCACTTGGGCCTATACGGGTTTAATAGTTTTATTATTGCTTTCAAATGCGTCACAAAACCAGTTAGGGTCACTGCTTTAAAACTATTGTGTCGCCAGCACTAAATTGAATTCCGACTTCCGACGTTTTACTTCCGAACTTACTTCCGACATCATGAACGTCAAAACAAAATTTGAGTTTGACACCAACACATTGTCGGAAAAGCGTTCGGAAGTGTGGAAATCAATTTCCGAACTTCAATTTGGTGTTAGCAACGTTGTCAGCGGCAAAACAAGCGACAGATAACACCGTGCAGTGTTGCATATTTATTTTATTTTTCTGTGTGAATCTCGTCGGAAGTTGGCCTTGCTGCCAGTTCATTAGCGTCATACAAACAGTTTTGGTCTAAATGCACAATACTCAACGTGACTCAATCTATTCGCCATATTGAATTTGGAAAGCAGTGTTGCTGTATAACTTATACGTGACTCATGCAATAAGACACGTAATGAGGTTACGATGCATAAACTTAGCAGCCTCCCGCGGAATGGTATTCCGAAGCACCTTATTTTTCTTTCCCCGCAACAATATCCACAAGGCCACATGGAGATCACCTAACCAAGAAACGGAAAACCAAATCGACCACCGTTCTAATCGACGGTAAATTCTTCTCCAACATCACGTACGTACGCACTTACCGCAGTGCGAATATTGAATCCGACCGCTACTTCGTTGCAGTATGCCTGCGCTCAAAACTCTCGACGGTGTACAACACGCGTCGAAGTCGGACGCCGCGGCTAAACATTGGGCGGCTACAAGACGGTAGACTAGCCCAAGAATACGTGCAGCAGCTGGAAGTGGCACTTCCATCGGAAGAGCAGCTAGGCGCAGCGTCTCTTGAAGATGGCTGGAGAGATATTCGATCCGCCATTGGTAGCACCGCAATCGCTGCACTTGGGACGGTGCCCCCGGATCAGAGAAACGGCTGGTATGACGGCGAATGTGAGCAGTTAGTAGAAGAGAAGAATGGAGCATGGGCGAGATTACTGGAACACCGCACCAGGGCGAACGAGGCACGATATAAACGGGCGCGGAACAGACAAAGCTCGATTTTCCGGAGGAAAAAGTGCCAGCAGTGTACCGCGCTTATAACGCACGAAAGTTCTATGAGAAGTTAAACCGTTCACATAAGGGCCACGTGCCACAGCCTGATATATGTGAGGACATAAACGGGAACCTTCTTACGAACGAGCGTGAGGTGATCCAAAGGTGGCGGCAGCACTACGAAGAACACCTGAATGGTGATGTGGCAGACAGAGATGGCGGTATGGTGATGGACCTGGGAGAACGCGCGCAGGACATATTTTTACCGGCTCCGGATCTCCAGGAAATCCAGGAGGAGATTGGCCGGCTGAAGAACAACAAAGCCCTGCGGTTAACCAACTACCAGGAGAGCTTTTTGAACACGGTGGTGGGGCAATTCCTAGAGCGCTGCACTGGGTCATTACCAAGATTTGGGAGGAGGAAGTTTTGCCGCAGGAGTGGATGGAAGGTGTCGTGTGTCCCATCTACAAAAGGGTGAAAAGCTGGATTGTAGCAACTACCGCGCAATCACATTACTGAACGCCGCCTACAAGGTACTCTCCCAAATTTTATGCCGTCGACTAGCACCAATTGCAAGGGAGTTCGTGAGGCAGTACCAGGCGGGTTTTATGGGCGAACGCTCCACCACGGACCAGGTGTTCGCCATTCGCCAAGTACTGCAGAATTGCCGCGAACACAACGTGCCCACACATCATCTATTCATCGACTTCAAAGCCGCATATGATACAACCGAACGGGACCAGCTATAGCAGCTAATTCACGAACACGGGTTTCCAGATAAACTGACACGGTTGATCAAAGCGACGAAGGATCGGGTGACAGACTGTAGAGGGAAGCCAAGCGGATCGGACTAGTCATTAACACGTTGAAGACAAAGTACATGACAGGAAGAGGTTCAAGAGAAGACAATGTGAGCCACACACCGCGAGTTTACATCGGTGGTGACGAAATCGAGGTGGTAGAAGAATTTGTGTACTTGGGCTCACTGGTGACTGCCGAAAATTATACCAGCAGAGAAATTCGGAGACGCATAGTGGCCGAAAATCGTACGTACTTTGGACTCCGCAAGACGCTCCGATCGAATAGAGTTTGCCGCCGTACCAAACTGACAATCTACAAAACGCTCATTAGACCGGTAGTCCTCTACGGACACGAGACCTGGACGATGCTCGTGCAGGACCGACGCGCACTTGGAGTTTTCGAAAGGAAAGTGCTGCGTACCATCTATGGTGGGGTGCAGATGGCGGACGGTACGTGGAGGAGGCGAATGAACCACGAGTTGCATGAGCTGCTGGGAGAACCATCCATCGTTCACATCGCGAAAATTGGACGACTGCGGTGAGCCGGGCACGTAGCCAGAATATCGGACAGTAACCCGGTGAAAATGGTTCTTGACAACGATCCGACGGGCACAAGAAGGCGATGTGCGCAGCGTGGTTGGCGACGTATAGCCATGGACCGAGCCGAATGGAGAAGACTCGTATATACCGCACAGGCCACTTCGGCCTTAGTCTGAATAAATAATATCTGCGTATATGTCTGGCAGATGTGGATATATAAATGAGTGTCCCACTAGGTAAAAAGAATAATCTATGCATTCATTTCCTGGTTTTGAGTTAGCTCAATACCATAAAATCGAGGTGATAAGACGGTATAAAGAATGCTTCAGCATAATTACATAATTGTTAAGTGAAATAAGATTTTTAGCAAAATTTGAATCCGAACACAAAAAAATCCCACAATTTCCATATTTTTGTATGCTTACTGATATAAAATTGATCGCATTCGGGAGCACACACTTCACGATGAATTCTTTTGAAAGCGGCAATTATGCTGGGGAATTATCTTATCGCCAATGGGAACGAGGCAATTTATCAAAGACTGCTTCATCTGTTACTATAACTCTATTGGTCGTAAAGCGGTTATTTGACTTCGAAAAAATGAAATCAAAATTTGCGTTCCTAATGTAAAACCAATTCAATAAAAATTCCGCGGAAGAAAGATAAAATTTCGTAAAATTTCGAATTAAATGGACCTTGATTTTGTAGCGTAAATTTATATTTCGTTTCGATTCGTTTTAAATCAACATAGATGTTTTAAATTTAGTTTCGTTTCGTTAGGAAAAAGCGTTTTATCGCATACCCTTACTCCAATGCAATTAATACTCTCGAATGAATCCGATTCATTCCAATAGTTCTCTTATTTGATTTCACAACAACATGCGCATATAGCATTCAATCGAAAATTGAATCGTGAATGGAATTAAGCATGAAATGATATGAACCTTGATTCAATAAAAGTTTCAGATGTTGGTGTTCTTCCTTTGTTCTTCTCTCTCTTCTATCTTCTTCCTCCCTACTTCATCCTGCTTTATTTATCATTCTTCCTTTTTTCTTTTTCCTACTTCCTTGTTCTTTTTTCCTTCTCCCTTCTTCATTATTTCTTCACACTTCTTCCTTCTTTCTCCATACTTCTTCTTCATTTATCATTCTACCTTCTTTCTTTTTCCTACTTTCTTGTCCCTTTTTCCTTCTTCTTTCATTCTTCCTCCTTCTTCCTTCTTCCTCATTTCTTATTTTTCTTACTTCTTCCCTCTCTTCTTCCTTTTTGCCTTTCTCGTACAACAAAGTTGTACCGAAAGGCTATCATTTCACCCTGAAAACGAACTTTTTACAGGAACATCTGATAGTAAAGTTTCTTATACCATTCGACTCAGTTTGATGAATCGAGGTGATGTCTGTGTGTGTATGTATGTGTGTGTATGTTTGTGTGTCTGTATGGTCACTTTTTCAACCTCAAAAACTCACACGATTTTCATGTACTTAGACTCAACTGATTTTATCGCAACAAGTTGCATTCCGCAGAGCCACTCTTCTAATTACATGCTATTTAATTTCATCAAGATTGATTGATGTGTTCGCAGCTGACAAGGAAAATGGTTTAGGCAGTTTTCCATTTTTTCCCATATAATCGGGACTACGAGCATTGAGCAGCTACCATGCTATATGTAATATAAAGAAACCTCGCTACGGCAATATCGATAACGCTAACGCAACGAGCAAAGCTTTTCAAAGCTTGCAATGTGGAACGTGTTGAACACGAAAACTAATCGACGAACAACGTACGCGCTTTTAAGTGTAGAGCCGACTCGATTATGTTGTTTATTGCCATTAAGGCTCCCCTAAACCCAAGCGATTTCATCGCCGCGACGGCGACAACTAGTCGCCGCGATTCTATCGTTGGGTCGCTGCAGGCTATGTTCTATTTACGCTTCCATACCAACGGCGACAGAATCGCTGTCGCCAAGCGATAGAATCGCGTCGCGACTGTCGCGTCGCGTGTGTTTGGGGGAACCTTTATACTTTATCGGAGCATTCGCACCAACACAGTTGTAAGTTTCATCGTTGGCAACAAAAATTGCACTCGATAACGACACGCAGGACCGGATTTAGCCGGAGGGGGGCCCCGGGGCCGACGGTATGTGTGGGCCCCAAAATGTACAAAAAAGGTTGGTTTTGGTACATAAGATTTGTGGGGGCCCGGGGCCACGGCCCCCCCGGCCCCCCCATAAATCCGGCCCTGAACACGATTAACTGCTGGTTCGTACGCTCGTGGCCATGGTGGTGTTTGCGTTTGTTTTGTGTCATACATTGGAAGGGGAAAAGAGGGGTTTCATTGATGCTTCAACATGCTGTTTGATTTGGGTGGTGTGGAGTTATGGTGAAGTTTGGGTGGTTTCAAGGGCAAATTTGAATATAGTTTTCCTTTTATACATCTCCTTATTTACATATTATATTATGTATGCGGTTTTGTTTGTCTTCTATTTATATTTAGGAATCGTTCAAAAATGGCATCAGGGCCTTAGCGAAGGGGGGTGGGGGTGTCCTTGGTTGAATAATCTTAAATGTGTTTGACCTCATATTTAAGTCGGCCTTGAGAATTATTGGCTTAATTTTCAAAATTTCCGTGTACATTTCACTCCGAAATCCAACCTTTTATAGAAGTCTTGGAGACCCATGATGTTATATACATACCAACCCGACCAGTTAGTCATAACAATTATATCAATATGTGTTACAAATAACAATACTTAAAATAGTTTTGTTATAAATTCTCTGTCAAAAATGGATGAAAGAAAATTTCACGATCGTCATAACTTGATTATAACATAATGTAATATGCTTATTTTACAGAAAAACAAAATTGCCAACATTTTTGGTAGATAGGAATTGAAAAAAACGAAGTTACCACCTTCAGTATATCTTGATTTGATCGAGAAAGGCATCGTCACCGCTAGGTAGATTAATTTGGGTTTTTCGTTTTCTTTTTTCTTTCTATCTTATTCCTTCTTTCTTCTTCCTCCTTCCATCTTCCTGCTTCCTTCTTCCTTCTTCAATTTCTTTCTTTCTTCTTCCGTCTTTCTTCTTCCGTCTTCCTTTTCCCTTCTTCCTTCATCTTTCTTCCCAATTCCTTACTTCTTTTTCCTTCTTCATTTATCTTTCTTTCTTTTTCCTACTTCCTTGTTACTTTTTCCTTCTTCTTTCATCCTTTTTTTCTTTTTCCTTCTTCATTTATCCTTCTTTCTTTTTTCTACTTCCTTGTTACTTTTTCCTTCTTCTTTCATTCTTCTTCCTTCTTTTTTTTCCTTCTTCTTCATTGTTCCTTTTATTCTTCTACCTTCTCTTCTCTACTCTTTTTCCTATTTTCTTCTTCATTCTTTCTTCTTCCTTTTTCCATGCTCCTCCTTCCTTCTTTTTGCTTGAATTTTCCCTTCTCTTCTTCCTTCTTTCGTCTTTCTTTTTCCATTTTCCTTATTTCTTATTTTTTCTTCTTCTATCTTCATTCTTCCTTCTATTTTATTCCTTTTTCCTTCTTCCTCCTTCTTTCTTACTTCTTACTTCTTCCTTTTTTTTCTTCCTTCCACCAATTTGCTTTTTACTTCTTCCTGTTTCCTTCTTCCTTCTTCCTTCCCCTTTCTACTTCCTGCTTCCTTCTTCCTTATTCCTTCTTCCTTGTTCCTATTTTCTTCTTTTTCCTTCCTGCTCTTCCTTCCCCAGTTTCTTTATTCCTTCTTCCTTCTTCCTTCATTCTTCTTCTTCCATCTTTTTTCTTCTTTCTTTTTTACTTTTTTCTTCTTTTTATCCTTATTTCTTCTTCTTTCTTCTTTCTTCTTCCTTTTTCCTTTTTTCTTCTTTCTCCTCCATTATTCCTGCTTCCTTCTTCGTTCTTCCCTTTTCCTTCTTCTTTCTTCCCTTGTCCTTTTTTTCTTCCTTCTCCCTTCTTCCTTTTTCCTTGTTCCTTCTCCCTTCTTCCTCCTTGCTTCCTTCTTCCTTCTTCAATTTCCTTCTTCCTAATTCCTGCTTCCCAAATCCTTTTTTTCTGATGGGCAGGGCTTGTTGCAAGAATGCCGGACAGCAACCCTGCAACGCTGCACTATGGTGAATCCTCATACAAAAAATGTCGCCGGCGAAAAAAAAATATTTTTTATTTTTTTGGGCATTTTTCTTTTGGTTTGTTTCTAATACAGCATGCATAGAATAGCAAACAACCATATTTCTAGTAATAATATTGTTCATTTTCTAATCATTACGAGGTATAGAGAAAAAAATCACAATTTTCAAGAAAACTTTGATTGCATTGCAGCATTCTCGTGAAAGCGCAAATATGCGCAAGCGAATCACTCACTAAAAGGTGGTACTGGGGTTATATTTCAATCCCCCATTTATAGATGAGGGGACATTTGAGGACATCAGGTTTGCTGAACCATTTAATAGCAAAGAATAATAATGATTAAAGTTTTTCTTTTACAACTTTTTGATATCAAGTTTTACGTGCAAAACCAACCAAACTATCGAAAATCGGAGGTTTTAAGATTTGAAATGGTATATAAAAACCTGGGACGGGCCTTGCAAAGAAGAAAATGTAACTTCAGCTGCTGCCAGTCAACTGCTGTCACGAACTGTCAGGTGCAGCCAGCAGCTTTTTGTGTGAAAGTATTGGTATCTCGAATAAAATTTTCCGCATGATTTTTGTTTTACGAAGACATTTTCAGTATTCCAAATCATCCGTTTAACTTATTAATAATCAGTTATAAACGTGTGTTTTGTTCCCGGTATAAAAACCCTTATGAAAATGAATTAAATAATTCGTGAATTGGATACACTTTTATTGTGCTCAGAAGAGTGCCTCCGGGGCTTAGGTGAAACAGTCAAGGAAACAGTTGAAACTCGATGGTCAACTGTGATGAAAAGAAGAACAAGTGTCAAAACAAGAAAAAAGAAGCAGCGTCTTTGCAGGTCTCGTCTCAGATAAAAACCAAATCAAAGTAAGGAACGATTTTTTTATTTTGATAAGCTTTTTTCATTTCGCCTGCCTATATCTTTTGACTGAATAAACATAGCGCTTCAATATTTTCTGATTCTCTTATCTAGGGTATATACTTTCATATGATATATAAATTAGACAAATTGGAGATAGTAAATTTTTCGCTTAATGGCCACCCTTTTCCCCATAGTGCGCTGGTGTTCGCTTCCGATCCGGCATGAACAAGAAGCCGTGGAGCGCAGCGAGCGAGGTGGGCTGACCAGGTTCAGAACGACTTGGCGAGCATGAGGCGCAATCGAGGATGGAGAGATGTGGCCACGAATCGTGTAATGTGGCGTTAAATTGTTGATCCAGTGTTATCTGTTTATACGCAAGCTGAATAAATGAAATGAAATATCATACTTAAGAATTGTGGCTCCGCAAAGTGTCACACGCGACTGAGCCCACCGAAAAATTAAATGGTTAAAAAAATAACACCGACCAGTTTCAGTAGCACTGGTATATTGCTCTAAGAAACAAGTTACGTAATATGGTTCTTTTTCATTGACAAGCCTTTTTTTAATCCTTGTCTTTGAACATCGAATGTTAAAACTCTCGAAGTCCCTTGATTCTGAAAGTGAATTCCAAATAAATCTGGTCGTGTTGCCATTAAACACCATTTCAGCACATGTGATTCCAAATTGGAAACTCCAGTCATAGGATTGCAAGGCCCATCGAGATTTGATCAGTTGGTTATGTAATGAACGTCGAATACAAGAAATAAAACACTCCGTTAATCGACTGTCGTAAAAACCAAACAATTAACTAAAGGTAGCAGAAGTGCCTCACCCTTACATAATTCTTTTACTATCGAAACAATTATACCTACCACTTATCACGCGCCGCATCCGAGTGAACTACGAGAAGGCCATCTCCTTTTCCGCGTCCCATGTCGGGAAAGGGAAATCCCGTCTCAAGATCATCGACCACTTACAAGCCGCTTAAATGTAAGTCTTGAACTTCAACGCAACCAAAACAACTGCTCGTTCTCCATCCCTCCCTTTCTGACACCGTTTCGTTGCCGTCGTCAGTCGATTGCCAATCACGACACTGCGCCTGAGATCCATTCCCATTTTGGTAAGGTTTGATGCGAAAGTAATGGTATGCCGCTCTGTTGATGCAGTTCAGTTGCAGTCAACCGACAACGACGTACAAATCAAATGCGTGACATTTTGCTACAGTTTAGGGGTTTAAAGCCCCTACACAAAATATTGTAAAGAACAATTTTGATTGCTAGCGTGGTTGGTATCATGAACAGGAAGGTTTGAGATGCTGGAACAGAATGCGTTCAACCTTGCAAGTTCACTGCCGATCACGACCAGCAACCATTCCGTCAGCTCATGTAGATGTAGGTACTTATGTAGGTTAGTGCCACTGAGCGGTGAGTTGTCCAATTCGGATCTGAAAGCCACAGTGCAGCGTTGCAGCAATTATTGCAGCTTCTCACCTTGGTGGGGTCGATGAATTGTGTGTTGTTGTTGCGCTTGCATATGGTTCTTGGGTAAAAAAACTAAAGTATACAATAAGTTGATGCCGAGCAAAAATAAAAAGGGAAAGGAAGTGATGTCGCGGATGCCGGGAACTTTAAAAGAACCGACTTTGCATAATCGTGGTCGTGAGATAAGAGGATCGATCACTTGTTCATCTTGCCATGCAAGTGACATAACTTACCTTGGGCCTTCATGATGTAGGGTTTAGTTGCGTGGATTAATTGCAGAATCGTATGATTTTTTTTTTCAAGTATCCTAAAGCTCGGTCAAAATATGTATGGTTGTAAAATGAGTTCAAGCATAACATGTTATTTTTTCTATCCAAACTATGGATATTTTTGTCATGTGTGTGAAAGTTCTATCGTATTCAGTTCATACCGCATCGATATTTTTGAATTGCTTTTCCACTGCATTGTGACTTTCTTTTGAAGTTCTGTTCAGAATCATCAAAACCATCACAAACCCACTCTCATTCTACAGAGAACTTTCTACATAAACTAGTTTAATGTCTCCACATCACACTTTTGGTGATGGGCGCACCTTCAGGTAACCTTCGAAGTCATCTGCACTGAACTGAACCGATTTTATGCTATTTGAGTGGTTTTGTACGTTTTATGTGCCATCCAACATACCTGACCTCTCTACCTGAACTCAGTCCAAGTTCAAAACCGAACATTCACTTCCATGTTACATAATCAGCCAGTTCAAAATACAGTTCGAATCAATCTTTCATACGTCCATAATCTCATTCGTATAAATAAAACAATTTATCGAATCCGGAATACTACGCAAAACACTTCCTTGAAGTCGACGAAGGATCACAGCCTTTTACTTTGGTTGGTTGTTTTTCTTCTCGCTACATCTCCGCCGTTCGCCAAGTCGGAAAGCCGCTCCGCGGTTTACCTTGATCGAGCCCGCTCGCCCGGTGCAATGATAACTCATCGCCCAAGTTCAGCTGCATATGTTCCGACGACATCGGCATACCTACGCCACACGGAAGCATGTTCACGTGAATCCCAACCGCGGACAACATAAACAAGCCTTTGGCGCGGGCCTCGATCGGGGAAATGCAACCGATGGCGACGCGCATTGCATCGCATTTGCACCGCATCGAGTGAGTTAATGTTGTCCCCGGGTATCAACAGCGTATACCCAACCCGGTCCGGTCGACCTTGGTCGGCACGATCGGGTTCTAAATTCATCGAACTTGTCGTTGCAAATGGGGAGGATGAGTAAGTGAAGCAATTACGATGCGATGGGATTGGGCAGTTGTCGGTCGGGAGCCGCGCCGGTACACTGTTGGACGTCTGGTGGACAGAAATTGAAACACTTAGGAATGGTAATTTATTTGTAAGACCGTCTTTAGTGTTTGTCTCTACAATATGAAAATAAACAAGTCCTTCGAACTTGTAAAATTATTCCATCTAAAAGCTATAGGCGATCATAAAGATGTGAATTTGTTTGTCCACCACCGTGTAAGTGATTCTCCAATTGTGTGGCGATGAAACGCTTTCCATTGATGGGCCTCCATGTGCTCAGGTGGATCGGTCGACGACTGAAAGCTACCCGCACCAAATATGGAATGTAGAACCCCCGTTTACGTTTACGGATGCCAAATGAGATGCGAATCCGGATGTTACAGCCACTTACTCTGATGTTTACCGCTATTGGGATGTATTTGTTTAAATCGCCGGGCGGACACCTGTGTCCAAGGGTCAGAACTGCTGAGTGGTGTAATAAATGCTGAGGCGCCTCAACGTTAATTTTCTTCGTTCTCCCTTAGCGCGATGCTTTTTAGTGCCAGTTTGAAACAAGCTTTCTTTTAGTGTTTTTTTTTGTCATCTTGCCCACTGAATTTTAACGAACTCAGATCAATTTTTTCGCATGTGTAGCACCGCGGCTTTGCCCAGATGAAAATGCTTTGGAACATGTTCGCCTCACGAGAAGCAAATTCTGCAAATTCTTTATACAACACTATGTTTCAATTTGTTTGATCTCTATTACTACTGCCTATGACCGCATATCAAATAATGTAAGCCATTTGAAATCCAATGAATTGTGAGAATAATTTTGCAATAATCGAAAGAGAATGTATTTTCAAAGTATTTGCATATCATATACTATATACACTCAACCCTTTCTTTACGTCACTTAATGGGTGACGCAAAAAGAATGTGACGTAAAAAGAATGTTTGGTTAACCTTCCTACAGTTAGAGGTGTGCGCCGGTCCGATATTCGTCGGCGGCGGCGTTTGTCAGAAACAGTACTGCTCAAAGGTCGTGATCGTCATAAGACAGAGAGCAAAGCGCCTTTTGCTATTTCAGGCGACCAAATCAAAGAATCGTGGGTTCTTTGATCAATTTTGCATGGAAGGCAGTCATAAAAGGATGTGCGCTTTATTTTTAAATTAAAATTTCGAAATTATTTTATTAGATACCGTGCTGTGCCCTTATTCCGTTCACCTAAGACAATGCGCTATGTTAAAACAAACTGGGATGCTTTCATAAACATAGGTTCCAATAGTGAAAACTAAATTGACCAATTCTGTGGTCCTAATTCCAATCATCTGTAATGGCATTGTTCCTAATTCCGTTCATTCGTGTTCTTAATTCCAATCATCCAAATTCTTGGAGATGTTATGAAAACTTATATGCGAATATGTACGTTATGTGGAAGATATTGATTTGGGAAATGTATTGAAGGTAACCACTTTCCCTTCGATGGGACTCGAACCCAGGACCCTACAGTTCGCTAGACTGGTGCTTTCGGCCTTCGCAACCTACGTCTGGACTATGCGTCCAATTTGGGAATCTCGAGCTCGTTCAGTAGCCGCTAGTTTGCGAAGGCCGACGGACTTGAAATATTATTTTCTTCCAATTTCAAAATACAATGAATGATACTTTCTTAGTTCCTTAGCACCTTCCAAAACAATGTCTCTGTTTGTTTGGAATCGTTAGTACCGCTGCTTCGTTCAAATTGAATATTTGTTCTACCCTTTCAGGCCCAAATTTTTCCAAGCGATATTACGCAGTTAATTTGTAATGTTCCATTTGTTTTCGTGATTAATAATGGAGAACTGACAAAACAAGTTGAAAAATATTTTTTCGGGATGTACTAGATCATCCAAACTGTACTTGAGTCTGGAACTTGCGATCTACAGTTCCGATACGAGCTTTTTTCGTCTCGCTAAGCCTGAATATGTACTCAACCATGTCCATAACATATTCTTAAAGTCCTTGAGTTCAGAACTTGCGATCTACAGCCACGACACCAGATTTTTTCGACACTAGAAGCTTGGATATGTATTCAACTATATCCATAACATATTCCAGAAGACAATGAGACATGGAAAGATGGTTTTGGGATATCCCGGGTCATCCAAACCGTTCTTGAGTTCAGAACTTGCGATCTACAGCCACCACTCTAGCTTTTTCGTCGCTTCAAGCTTGGATATATATTCAACTATATCCATAATATATTTGTGAAGATCAAGAGACATGGTTAGATGATTTTGGGATATCCTGGGTCGTCCAATCTATCCTTGAAGTCAGAACTTGCGATCTACAACCACCACTCTATTCATTTATGTCACTCCAACCTTGGATATGTATTCAACCATATCCATAACATCTTCATGAATATTGTTTTTGCTAATCACCGCGAGTTTAATAATCAATTAATCCGCTAGATTGGCTTTTCTCGGTGATATTTAAACTTCACAGCATTATTTTTTCGTGACGCGTTTCGGCTTGCTGTCCTTAAGCCATCATCAGACGTCTATAAAAGACATCTATTCAAACAATTAACAATTTTCATTAACATACATTTTCCAAACAAACTTACAACGTGCTGGATGTAACCTTTCAGCTTGGTCAGTCAAATTACACTAATCTGAATTTCCCTCCCAAGTTTAGTCTTCCGTCGTTTTTGTTCGTGTTTACACTCGTCGTATGCAGTTCGCCTCCCAGACGATACAACAGTCCGTTGTATATGGAGTTAAAATTCCCACATTCTCGCTGCAGGCTTACTGCTTTGCTTTCCCCTTGTTTTTTTTATGTGGAATACCTCCGCTATTGTTCTGACCCTGCAGCCGAATTCCGGTCAAAAAATTTCTTGTTAGAAAAGAAATTCTCGAAGAGATTTTCAAAATTTTCTTATTTTGGAATTCCGACGAAAGTGTGGAAGAAATTTTTTGACACATGAAAAACAAAACGAGAATTTAAATTTCTTTCAAACTTTTGTGGGAGAAATTCGATAAGAGATTTTTTTAGGATGAAATTTGACGGTATAATTGAGTCTTCACTTCCCATAATGAGTGTAAAACAATGTGGTCTCGGTTCCCTGGCCATGCATCAATTGTATTTAATTGCCACTCAAGATACACACTCATGCAATGGCAAGCATAGAAAAACTTTCAATAAATAACTGTGGAAATGCTAATAGAACGCTAAGTTAACAATCAGGCCAAGTTCTAGATGGAATGTAGAGCCATTGAGAAAGAAGAAAAATCGTGTTTGATTTATTATTTGATCAATCAACTAGCATAACAAAAAGTATGCAGTTTTCAAAAGCTAAGCTATAGCTAAGCTAAAGCTAAGCTAAAGCTAAGCTAAAGCTAAGCTAAAGCTAAGCTAAAGCTAAGCTAAAGCTAAGCTAAAGCTAAGCTAAAGCTAAGCTAAAGCTAAGCTAAAGCTAAGCTAAAGCTAAGCTAAAGCTAAGCTAAAGCTAAGCTAAAGCTATGCTAAAGCTAAGCTAAAGCTAAGCTAAAGCTAAGCTAAAGCTAAGCTAAAGCTAAGCTAAAGCTAAGCTAAAGCTAAGCTAAAGCTAAACAGGCTGGTGAGCTGGGGCTAAAGCTGGGGAGCTGGCTGAGGCTGGGGAGCTGAGTGGGAGCTGGGCTGGGAGTGGGCTGGTGAGCTGAGGCTGGGGTGAGGCTGAGCCCTGGGTGGAACAGCCTGGGGCTGGGAGCCTGGGCTGGGAGCCTGGGTGGGAGCCCGTGGAGCTGGGGCTGGGGAGCTGGAACAGCCTGGGGTGAGACAGGGGTGAACAGGGCTGGGTGGGGCTGGGAACAGCCCTGGGTGGGGTGAACAGCCTGGTGGGGCTGGGAGTGGGTGGGGAACAGGGGCTGGAACAGGTGGGCTGGCAGACTGGCCCAGCCCGGGGTCAGGGGTGAACAGGGGTGGGAGCAGGTGGGCTGGGGCTGGTGGCTGAACAGACAGAACAGCCTGGGGAACAGGGGTGGAACAGCCTGGGGCCAGCTCAGTGGGTGGGAACAGGCCTGGAGCTGGAACAGCTGGTGCTTTAACAGCTGCAGTGGGAACAGCTAGCTGCTAACAGCTGGTAAGCTAAAGCTAAGCTGCTAAGCTAAAAGCTAAGCTAAAAGCTAAGCTGCTAAGCTAAGCTAAGCTAAAGCTAAGCTAAAGCTAAGCTAAAGCTAAGCTAAAGCTAAGCTAAAGCTAAGCTAAAGCTAAGCTAAAGCTAAGCTAAAGCTAAGCTAAAGCTAAGCTAAAGCTAAGCTAAAGCTAAGCTAAAGCTAAGCTAAAACTAAACCAAATGCTAATGGTTCGGTGTTTTCGAGGTAATAAAGTTAGAGCATTCGTTTTTTTTTCAGACAGTTAGAAATCACAACAATGTTGCTGTTACTGCATATTTTCATCACTAGATTGAATGTTTATCATTTGTTTCTTTCATTATTTCGATAACAATAAGCGAAAGCATGTTTTATTTTCGATATGAGGATGTTTTGAACAATCGGTATGCAAATAGTTGTCAAAAGACATCTAGTGGAAAATATGTGAACTAATATTTTCCTTCGCAAGAAATTTTAGTTTTTTCTTTCTCTTCAGTCTATCGGAATACGGTATGAAGAGAAGACATTTTGGAAAGAGAAAGAGAATTTATAAATCTCTTTTTATAAATACATTTTTTATTTTTTTTTTTGAACCTTCGGAATTCGGCTGCTGGTTTGCAATACGTTCGAGCACTTAAGTTTTGTCAAAATTGAAAAAGTGTCCTTCAGTCAGATTTCGGATTCCTCTTTTTACAGTCATTCTTATGTTCTGCAATCCGTACCTCTAGCATTCGTTTCGTTTGGCCAATGAAGACTTTCCCATCGTCTGTGCCACAAGGTATAGAGTACACTACATTTTTCCGTTTGCCTGGTGGTATTACATCCTTCAGCTTACTGAAAATCGTTTGTTTGATTTTATTTTGTGGTCTGGAGGCTAGTACCACATAATTGCGTTGAAGAATTTTCTTCAGTTTTTCGCTCAGGCTTGGTACATATGATATCAAACAAAATTTGGATTGTCTAGAATATCTCAAAACTATTTTGCGATATCCGTTGACCTCTCGGGAGGTGTAATGGATATAATTGAACGAATATTGAAACTCTGAGTATCGAAAAGAACTTCTAAGCAGATGTAGAACTCAAGTGCCGAACTCATTGACAGTTTGGATTACCCAGAATATCTCATAACTATCTTACCATACCCGTTGACCTTCCGGGAGGTTTTCACAGTGAGAAGTTGGAATGCGAAGTTAGAAATGAGAAGTGAGAAATGAGAAATGAGAAGAGAGAAGAGAGAAATAAGAAAAGAGAAATGAGAAATGCAAAGTGGTAAGTTAGACATCTTACTTTTCACTTCTCGACCCATTCGGCTAAATGACATTTTTCACCAGACGACATTTTCGGCCGTTTGTCTCACTCCACAATAGGAAAAACAACAGGTATTTCTGGCCAAAACGATAAATCCTACAATACACGGTGATATATTTGTTAAAAACATAGATAGTTAAAAAAATATTGTGGCTTCAAGTGGGGTGTGGCGCTTATTTTCGTCACGGTATTGATTTTTGTCATATTCTACAACACTAACGGAATAAGATCACATTTTGGCTTGCAATAAGCCTGTTTGACGATGGATGATATCCTAGGTGTCATTAGAAGTTTTTAAAAGTATATTTAGGTCACAGACAAATGAACGTAACACAGATTTTCTAAAAAGATTAAAAGGCACTACTTTAGCTTCTGGGGTAAAAAAGTAATTGAATAGATCTTCATAGACTGTCAAGAAAAGACAGGTTCAAAAAGCGTCATATTGTAACATCAGCTTAATCGAATTTCATACGACCCTTGAAGGCCTCAACACAGAAAAAAACGACTACTAAACGCGACAACCAGTTATGTGTTGTGAGTAAGCACTGTGAAAAAAACTGCAAATAGTGATCTTTAACCGTTTTCGCTGGATCTAAAACTATGTCATCTGGGGATTGACTCAACTCGTCGAATCTACGTCAATGAAAACCTAACGGTTACTGCTCGCAGGATAAAGGTAGCTGATCTAAGATTAAAGAAGAATGGGAAGCTATCGTCGGTGTATACGAAGCAGGGGATTGTCATGGTGAAGCGCTCCGTCGATCAGCGTCCAGTAACGATACGCTCGGAGGCACTTCTGGATCATTTTTCTTAGTTGAGTTTTTGTTTGCCGTCGTTCACTTAATGTAGTTTTTTTCCGTATTGTAAATTAATTGTTAAGTTACGATTGTGCGAAGATTGTTTAATGTGTTTTAATCACACACAACCCTCTAAAAACTGCTTTTCCTCTGTCACTTGACGCCACCGTTACTGAACCACACCTCAATGAACATTCCTGGTGCGGTGATAAGCGCCGTTCTCCCCTTTGGCAAACTTAATGTGTGTCATGGAAACGCTTAAAGTTTATGTGCACAAAACTCAACAAAACTGGATGAGGTGAGAGATTTGCTAAGCAACTCGAAGGTTTCAGTAGCTTGCTTTACTGAATCCTGGCTTTCAGCAAGAAACACCAATCGCTATTCCAGGTATTACAATTATACGGAACGACCGAAAATACCATCGTGGAGGTGGAATTATAATTTACTGCAAGGACTACCTTTCCTGCTCTACGGTCTTCAGTACACAACTGTCATACGAGTCTGAAGATAAAACTGAGTGTTTTGCACTGGAACTGCGACTAGATGTAGAAAAAATCCTAGTTATGGCAGTCTATAACACTCCCGATAATGATTGTACTAGCTTTCTTCTAACAAATGATCTTGTTGACTTTTTCAACTTGCACGTAAAGCAGATAGAGGTAAATCGGACATTTTTATCGGGTTATATTCCAAGCGAAAATCACACGACAACTAGAAGTACGTTAGACTCCCCCTACAGTTTCATTTTCCGGCGTGTGGAACACTGGGAAGTCGTGAATGTCATAATGTGGAATTAAATCGAACGCGACTGGAATCAATGACCTGCCGATCAAATTCGTCAAAATTGTTCTGCCGTTGGTCGTGCACCAGATAACGCATATCTTCAACATAATCATCCAGACGTCTTCTTTTCCGTCTTGCTGGAAGCACGCCAAAATTTTGCCACTACGGAAGAAACCGCACTTGAATACGTTGTCGAACCTCAGGCCAATAAGTATCATATGTGCGCTTTCAAAGGCGTTCGAGAAACTGTTAGAACATCAAATTTCTTCTTTCTTGGTGGAAAACAATCTACTAACAGAGTGTCAAGCTGGATTTCGGAAAGGTCAAAGTGTCCAAACGGCCACTGTTCGTGTATACGATGATTTGGCAAGATCGATTGATAGGAAAGGTTCTACTGTTTTATTGCTGCTTGATTATTCTAAGGCTTTTGACAATATTCCTCATCGTAAGCTCTGTTTGAAGTTTTTATTTATTTTATTTTTCAATTTTTCCTGTTCCGCCACAAACCTTATCGAGTCCTACCTGTCAGGGCGGAATCAGACTGTGTTCTGTGGGACTGAACAATCCGAGATTGGCATTGCAATATCCGGCGTTCCTCAAGGCTCGGTACTTGGTCCTTTGCTGTTTTGCTGTCACATCAATGATTTGCCAACGGTTTTCAAGTACTGTTCAATACACCTATATGCAGACGATGTACAGCTATATATTTATCGCATCGGAATCTGCTCTCACGACCTTATCAGGATGATGAATGAGGACCTCGAGAGAGTGAACGAGTGGTATTAACGAAACCAGCTGTTTGTCAACCATTCTAAGAGTAAAGCTATGTTCATGAAGGGTAGTCGAAGTAATATTATTGGAGTTAATTTGCTACCTTCGATCACCATGGACGGTCAAACCATTCAGTGGATAGAAAGTGCGGTAAATCTTGGATTTATATTTCATACGGATCTGCAGTGGAATGGACTTATCAATCAACAATGTGAGAAAATATACACAAGCCTTCGAACGCTCTATTCTTGTGCTTCTACTCCGCCTTTCAACACACGATTAAAACTGTTCAAGACTCTTGTACTACCTCACTTTATATTCAGCGATCTTCTTCGCGTTAGTGCATCTGCCATAGCTATGAACAGACTACGTGGTGCGTTGAATGCCTGTGTACGTGTGTAGCCGCTATGCACACGTTAGTCATCTACAAAATAATTTACTCGAATGCCCACTATAGACTTTCTATTTATATCGGTCATGTTTGTTTATGCGCAAACTAATTGAAACGCGTTCTCCACCAGTGCTATTTGAGAAACTTATACTTTCTCAAGGACGTCGCCAGCAAAACCTGATTATTCCACCCAATAACTTGATTGGCTATTCTAAAGTTCACTGTTCGTTGGAGGTATGGTTAATTAAGATACGTTGCCTGCAGCAGTTAAATGCTCTGCATCAGAAGCAGTTTAAAAAAAAAGAAAAAAAAACAGATTAATCCACCTAGCGCTGATGGTGTCGAATGAAACTTGTTGCGAGAAAATCGGTTAAGGATTTCTATACGAAATGTTGTCTAATGTTTTTCATAGCTTTTGTGCACACACATACACACACACATACACACACACATACACACATACACATACACACACATACACACACACACAGCTACTGCGCTGTGGTAACCTTAGACGTGAAAAATGCGTTCAACAGTGCCAGCTGGGAAGCAATAGCCAGCTCCCTACACAGATTGGGGGTTCCAGGGTACCTGTGCAGAATTCTGAAGAGTTACTTCGAGAATAGGACGTTGGTCTACGAAACACACGAAGGCCTGAAGAGAATAGGCATAACAGCGGGTGTTCCCCAAGGCTCCATTCTGGGGCCGACGTTGTGGAACGCGATGTACGATGGGCTGTTGCAGCTAACACTACCAAGAGGTGTGAAGATCGTTGGGTTTGCGGACGACGTGGCTCTCATGGTATTCGGTGAAACAATAGAAGAGGTAGAAGTACGAGCAGGGCAGGCGATAGAAATAATCGAAAACTAGATGTGCGGGAAAAAGCTGGCATTGGCCCATCACAAAACCGAAGTGATGATGATCAGCAACCGAAAAGCAGTACAGCATAGTACGATTATGGCCGGAGAAGCCACCATCGCCTCAAAGCGAGAGGTAAAGCACCTCGGGGTAATGATCGACGACCGGCTCAATTTCATTAGCCACGTTGATTATGCTGGCGAGAAGGCAACTAAAGCGATCACAGCGTTGACCAGAATCATGTCAAACAGTTCCACGATTAGTAGCAGTAAGAGAAGACTCCTGGCCAGCGTATCTACGTCAATTCTCAGATACGGAGCTCCTGTCTGGGCGGCTGGTGAAATCACGAGGAGGAACCTTACTCGGCTCAATAGCACCTATAGGCTGATGGCCATGAGAGTGGCAAGTGCATACCGTACGATATCGATGGATGCGGTCTGTGCCATAGTAGGAATGACCCCCATAAACATCTTATTGGAGGAGGACTGTGAGTGCTACAGACTGCGAGGAACGGTTGGTGCTCGCATGATTGCGAGAGCCGATTCGATGAGGAAGTGGCAGCTGGCTTGTGACAGTAGTTCGAAAAGAAGGTGGACATATCGGCTTATTCTGAACCTGTCATTGTGGGTGGACACACGGGGAAGTGAACTTCTTCCTGACACAATTCGTGTCGGGCCATGGATGTTTTCGGAAGTATCTGCACAGATTCGGACACGCAGAGTCCCCCCTTTGCCCGGCCTGCCCGAACTGCGAGGAGACACCGGAACACGTGTTTTTCGACTGTCCTCGATTCAGGACAGAGCGAAGTGTGCTCTCAGTAGGAAGCGCTAGTAATATAAACCCCGAAAATATCGTGCAAGAAATGTGCAAGAATGAGAATACGTGGAACGAAATAGGAAGAGCGGTAACGCAGATCATGAAATCGCTGCAGCGAAAATGGCGTGAAGACCAGAGGGTGTCTGGAAGCGATCATAATAGCACGGTCGGTCACGGGGAAGCTTCCGTCGTCGGGGAACTTCCTGTCGGTGTAGGATAGATCCGCCGCCGGGGACTATCTGAGTAAATCGCGATCCAGTTGGGAGCTTAATGGCTCAAGAATACAGAAGATTAATTTCGAAGAGTTTCCGCCGCCGGGGAGCCTCTAGTCGGAGTAGGCTAGATCCATCGTCGGGGACTAGGCCGAGTAGAACGTGACGCGTTGGTAGAACTGGTTTCGGGTCGTCGGAGCACCATTGAACCAGACGCTATGCTCCACCCGGAATCTCTGGATCGACTTCGGCACTCGGACCGGTCACTCGCTGAAGTAAGAATGGCGTCCTGCGCTGATCTGGAAAATACCAGAAATATTAAAAGTGGTAAAACATATTCAACAAGTCTTACACAGAAGCGAGTCGTCGGTTCCGAGGGAAATTCCAACGTCGGGGAACTCCCTGTCGGAGTAGGATAGATTTGCCGCCGGGGATCATCCGAGTAGCCCGCGATTTAGCTGGGAGCTAAATGGCTCAACGAAAAAGAGCAGCAAAAAGTCAAGAAAACTATGCTGGGAGCCGAATGGCTCAATGTTAACAAAAGTTCCGTTCGGGAGAAGGTTCCGCTACCGGGAAGCTTCTAGTCGGAGTAGGCTAGATCCACCGCCGGGGACTATGCCGAGTAGTTCGTGACGCGTCGAATAATCGGCTTTGGGTAGTCGAAGCGCCAGTGAACCGGACGTTATGCTCCACCCGGAATCTCTGGACCGACTTTGGCACCCAACCGGTTTCCCGTTGAAGTGAGAAAGTGCCTCGGACTATCTAGGTGAGACATTAGTGTTGGACACGCAATAAACTTCCACGGGTCGTCGGTTTTCGGGGAAGCTATCGCCGCCGGGAACTTCCCGTCGGAGTAGGATAGATTCGCCGCCGGGGACTATCTGAGTAGACTGCGAACACGTCGAGAGCTAAATGGCTCCAAGATGCAGTGGTGCTGAATGGCATGAGGAAGAGAGACAGTGAGCGTCAAAGATTAAGAGACGCGCAAACCGAAAATGCTTCGATGAGAAAATGTAGCGAACTAGCTGTGCTTGCTAGAGGCTGAACACGTGAAGTGCATGAGCACAGCCCCCCTCCGAAGTATTGACATCCAGTAAGTCCCGGGCGGAACAGGGCATGTGAAGAGATGGTAACTCAAGTAACCTTCTGTTACTTGGGTGGGTTTAGTGGGTCCGGCGGGCCGGCCTTCTGCCGAACGCGCCAACCCCACTCCCTGAGTGATAATTTCAGGTGTCTGTAAGCAGATTTGCCTTCATCCCTCTATAAAAAAAACACGCACACACATACACACAGACAGACAGACATGTGCTCAGCTCGTCGAGCTGAGTCGATTGGTATATAACACTATGGGTCTCAGAGGCTTCTATAAAAAGTTCGTTTTCGGAGTGAAATGATAGCCTTTCGGTACAACTTAGTTGTACGAGAAAGGCAAAAAAAATGTTTAGAATTTTGGAACCGTGTTCAATGTTAGTAAATATTTTATTGTCTGTAGCTGCAAAAAGATTAAAAGTGTATTTTTATATTGTGTTAGACATGATAAGCTCGCATGTAGCAAGAAAAAAAGGAACTCCTTTACGCTATTGGTTAATAAACAAACAAACAAACAAACATTGGCCGAAACGTCGGGCAAGTAAAACACCATTATCCTGATTCTACAGACTGAGAAAGCCAACTTGCGAGTGTAGGATTCACAGGGACGAGTACAACGTTCCGGATTATGTATGAATAAAACTCACTTTTATTAGATTTATAACACACCGACTTTATTCGACATCCGCACGCGGTTACAACTCACAACCTTCTGCCCTCTATGCTTTCGCTCTCCTCGTCTCCAATGTTAGGCTCTCTCCCTCTCTCATATTCTACTCTCTTACTTAAACCAGGGATGTATTCATGAACTATGCTTTTGAACTCTACATCCCTTACCGCGTCCAAAAAAAAAGTTGAAGCAACAAGTCAATCATCTGAACCTTTCTGGAAGTTTTTTGGTACGGGCTGGTCGCTTGGATGTTTCCCCATTATCCTTGTCCGAAAACTTTTCACCATTGAGTTCCAAGCTCGTTTCCTCCACGTCTCCTGGTGATTTAGCCGCAGCGGATAAGTCCGACTCTGCAGCATCGTTGGTTGTTGAAGGCCATTTCCGCAAATGAGTAACGGATCGTCGATACATCACTCCATCCTCATTACCAACAACAACATCGGCTCCATTTTTCTTTATGACTGTAAATTTTTCCAGTCGAAATTTTGGTTCCAATTTACTTGTCTCATAGTTCCTTAACATCACGTGATCACCAACATTGATGTCTGACTGCTTTGCATGTCGTCTTCCATCAGCATAAATTTTCCCTTGCAGCTTCTTGATGGCATCCTTTTCTCGAAGGTTTTCATCTCGGCTCCAGTGCGCGTTGGTTCTGAAGCTTGGCAACAAATCTTTTACCGGTCGTCCAGTCATCAGTTCCATAGGGGCTTTATCGGTAATCGAGTGAGGACTTGTGTTGTACATGTACACATAATCCTTTATCGCCTTACGCCAATCGCTATTAGTTGCCTTTGCTATCCTTAGAGCTCTAAGTATGCCCTGGTTTTGTCTCTCGACCAAGCCATTCATCTGAGGCCAGTATGGGATCGTTCGAACCAACCGAATGTTTTTATTCCGACAATAACTAGCAAACTCTTCCCCTGCAAATGGTGGTCCATTGTCACTTCTGATTGTTTCGGGATACGTCTGTTCATTGAAGATCGCTTCCAAAGCTTCGATAGTTTTTCCTGCTGTTGTTGTCTTCATTTCTACTACTTTGAGGTACCGACTGTAGTAATCCACAAGGACCAGAAATGTTGCGCAATCTTTGGCTGAGAAAAAGTCAATAGCGACCTCTTGCCACGCCCTGTCCGGAATCTCTTTTCGCAACATGGGTTCCGGCGGATGTTGCTTGCTAACGGCTGCACATCCTGCGCACTCTTGAACCATGCTGCCGACATCGTTATCCATGCACGGCCACCAGACTCGTTCCCGTAGGCGCCTTCGCATCGAAACTACTCCAGGATGTCCTCTGTGTTCGATTTCTAAAGCTCTTCGTCTCAATGTAACCGGTAGAACAATTCTTTCGTCGCGAACAACAATACCTTCTCGTAGACCCAGCTCTTTGCTGAATGCTTGGTATCGAACTAAGTCGAGAGGCCAGTCTCCAGAATCCAGAGATTTTATCACAGACTGCAGTATTTTATCGTTTTCTGTCTCTTTCTTTATTTCTTCCAGGGTAATCGCAATAGGTCCGTCTCCAACTGTTAATAAGAAGTGTTCCGATTCTTCGTCGAAAGCTGCATCTGTTTGGGTACACAGTCTAGACAAAACGTCCGAGATGTTGTCGAATCCAGGAATGTGTTTCATTTTGAAATTGTACGGCTGTAGCCGCAAGGCCCATCCTTCTGCTCTAGAGCAAGCTCTTCTGCCATCTCTGTACTTTCCACCGTAGATATACTCCAAAGTCTTGTGATCTGTGAAGATGGTGAACTGTAGGCCAAACAAATAAAGGTAAAATTTCTCCACCGCCCAGACAACTGCCAACGCTTCCCTCTGAGTTTGAGGATAAACTCTCTCTGTTGCGGTTAATCCTTTTGAAGCAAATGAGATGATCCTCGGAACATTCGACTTGTCTCTTTGGACCAATACAGATCCAAGTCCAACTGATGACGCATCAACGTAGAGCTCCGTGACATCCTTCGGGTCATAGAATCCTAGCTTTCGAACATTGGAAGAAAGTTCCGTCCTCAGATCATCGAAAGCGTCCTGTTGATTTTGACCGAACTCTAGTACATCCCCACGTACGAATTCCCGCAATGGCTCGGACCTTGTTGACATGTTTGGAATAAAATGGGCAACGAAGTTCACGAGCCCCAAAAAACTCCTCACTTCCTCTCTAGTCTCAGGTTGACGGAAATTTTTAATCGCACTGATTTTGTCATCTGAAGGACTGATCCCGGCCGCGCTAACTTTGAAACCCAGAATCTCTAACTGTTCGACTCCTATGACACATTTGCCTTCATTCAACCTTGCATTGTTGTTCTTAAGCACTAGCAAAACTTCCTGCAATCTAGCATCATGCTCTGCTTGATTTCTACCTGCTACAATAATGTCGTCGATGTAGACTATCACCCCTTCGATCCCTGATAACATTTCTGTCATGATACGCTGGAAAATTTCCGGCGCGCAATTAACGCCAAACATGAGCCTTTTAAACTGCATTAGGCCTCTGCTCGACATAAACGTGGTGATACCTCGTGACTCAGGATGTAGCTCAACATGGTGGAATGCTGACATTATGTCCAATCTTGAGAAAACTGCTGACCCTCTCAATTTATTCAAAAACGTTTCGATTACCGGTAGGGGATAATGTTCTCTTTGGATCGCCTCATTGGGGTATTTCATATTAATACACAAACGCACGTCGTCGTTTCCCTTTGGCACAACCACCATCGGCGAAATCCATTCGGCTGGACCAATAACGGGCTCTATAACATCGTTGCGAAGCATCTCTAGTATTTTAGCATCTACCTTCTCTTCCATTGGGCCCGGTATTCTGAGATATGCAATTTTCCTTGGTGGAACTGTTTTATCAATTGAAAGTTTCAATTGGATGTTTGGGAACTTTGGGAATGGGTCGGAAGATAACTCAATATGCAGAACATCAATGCCGACTTTGAGAACCCTCAAATTCTCAGCTGTTCTTTTACTCAAAAGACAGCGCGAAGCTCCTTCAATAACAAAAAACTCCGCATAGCTTTTCGGTTTTGAAACGTTAACCGATATCCATGCTTCAAATAACGTCAAAACACGAAGAGGCTTATCGCTAGCATATGCCATGAATTGACGGTCGCACTGAAATTTTTTCTTGAAGATTGCCGCGTTGCTTGTGCTCAGCATGTTCCAAACGCCTTCAGTCACTGTGTTAATAGCTGCCCCAGAGTCAATGAGGAACTCTACCGGAAGCTTATCTATTAAACAGGTTATGATACCATTGTTAGATGACAGTTCCGCAACCTATTAATAAAAAAAAATCCCCAAAATATGCATGAGTTCTTTATTGATAACAAATTAAGCAAAAAAACTTTATTTTTAACAATGAAAAACTTGTAACTTTCTAGATGTTTCTAGAAAAAAATAAATTCAAAGTTTCATTAAAAGGATTGTACCTTAGAAATATCCTCCGGTTCTGGACGACGGGGAAGGTCTTCCTTCCACTCGCTCTGTTGCAAAGAGTTGGTTTCCTCGGCTGAGCGTCTTTCTGAGCGTTTCCAGATATACCGATCTCTCGATGAAGGCACCCGTGAAACATTGCAAACTCTGGCAAAATGACCAATCTTTGCGCATCGATTACAACGGGCATTCTTGGCTGAACAATACCGTGCATCGCCATCGTGATTAGAAGATCCACAACGATTACACCTGGACTTGTAGCGTCTTTCTACTCGATATGGCGAATCTCTCTCTACAGCATTACGTCGAGACTCATATTTGGGAAAACGACGATTCATCTCCAGTATACTTTTGTGATTCACTGCCGCTACTTCCATCCTGGTATCGTTATCTCGGAATGCCTTAGATTTTTCCTTCTGCTTTGAGAGTACTTCACGATTCATTGCGTAGTTGGTTAAATCATTAAGATCCATTACGTTTTCGAGCCCCTTATCCCTTACTTTTTCATCTCTCGCACCCATCGTTATTTGCTGTAAAATCTCCTTCTCCTCACGATCTTTAAAGTCACACCGAGCTGCTTGGATTTTGAGTTTGAGAATGAATTGGTTAAATGGCTCATCGCTTGTCTGTTTCAGTGATCTAAACAACTCAAGCTCAATACGGTCATTTCTTTTTCCAAGGAAAAACTTATCTAAACGTTTGATCGCATTATCATACTCCGGGATCTCCACCGGGTGATACGGAACCTTCACCGGTTCGGGATATATTTCACCAGGAACCTCACCAAGATTATAATAAATACGCTGTAGACCACGACCTCCAAGAGTTAGAAGCAATATCAACTTCTCATGTTGAGTTTCAACATTTCTCAACTCCAGTAACAGATTGAATGCTCTGTGCCATTCCTCCCACTCTTTCTGCAAGCCCTGGGAATCGACCGCATCATTGAACGGTTCAAGTGGCCACAATAGTTTATCCATAGTTTATCTGAAACAGTAATCAGATAAAAACTAAAATTACTTTCTGTGAAAGTGGGAAACTCTCACTTTTTTTTTAGTTTATGAATATGTATAAGCCACACACGCACTTCATAGCATGCATAACTTAACCTAGATGAAAACATATTAATTACATATGAATACTCTTCTCTCATGATTTGTTTTATTTTTTTTTACGCGTTTGTAATAACTTAAATATTTTTCAATATGAACGTCAACATTTCATTTACAAAGAGAGCACGTCCTTAAAAAAATAAATTTACCCCATAGATGAAAAATATCATAACTAGAATAAAAATATTACCCACGATGCCAAAAAAATAATTGTCTACCATAAGTAGTTTTGTTGATGCGGGATATAACCAAAAAGTATCAAGTAAACGTTTGTTCACTGAGGCTTGATTTCAGCAGCCATTGTAATAAAGAATCACTTACCTCTACGCTGATGATCATCGGTAGGCAAAGGGAAATTATCGGTGTATGGCGGACAAAAATCATTATTTACTTCTCTCTCTCTCTATCTCTAACATGCTTTTCAGTTATTGTTCTCATTGACCAGCACTCAAACCAAATGCGCTTCCAGCGGACCCGCACTTGTTTCTTTTCATCCCACTTCATCTCTTACTTCCTCTCTTTCCTCACCGTGCTCTTCAGTCATTGTGATGACTGGTCTAGCGCTCACGCCAGTGCGCTGCTATGATGGACTCGCACTTTTCGTTTTGTTTAGTACCCTGCAGCATACATGGCTGGTCTGGCAGTCATAATCTTCAACTCTCTCACTCGATCATTCCTTTCATCCTTTTCCAAAATCATTCACATGCTCTTCACTGACTATCATCATCAATGGCCTAGCACTCAACTTCACGCTTCTGAAGCACTCACAATTCGAATCAGCTCTTCTTCTTTTTTAACTTTTACCCTGCAGCGTTCGTAGCTGGTCTGGCAGTTTCTTTTATTATTTTTTTTAACCTTTTTCCCTTGTGAAATGATCATCATTGAACCAGTAGTGCGCTTCGAATAGTCTCGCGTGTAGATATTTCATTATTCTTTTCTTCAGCGTTCTTCGTAGCACTGGATACCACCACACCATAGTTGTTTTCATTTGCCCATATAACTCTTTAGCAATCATCATACTGGACTAGCTATCACCTTCACACTTAAGCGCATCAAATAGAGTTTCACTTGTCTTGTAGGCCTTCCTTTCTGACTGCGTTTTTTCTTTTGTGTAGCAAAAATCAGCAACAAATGTATTCTAAATACTGACATTTTCTCTCATTCTTTGCACGGCAATAATCGATTGTTATGGTTATCACACACAGTACTGTACTTATTCTTCGTAATATCTTGCTTGCTTTTCAGTTTTCCACCATTTTCCCAACCAATGATTGAAACCTCATTTTCAAATCCGTACTTCTTATTCCATTTTCTTCAACATCATTTTGTTGCACAAACCGCCATATTTTTTTTTCACGTTCACCTCACAACTCTAAGCGGAAACAAAATTCTAAGTAGAACTCACCTTCGCTGATCCTACCGACTGCGCCAATTTGTAGGATTCACAGGGACGAGTACAACGTTCCGGATTATGTATGAATAAAACTCACTTTTACTAGATTTATAACACACCGACTTTATTCGACATCCGCACGCGGTTACAACTCACAACCTTCTGCCCTCTATGCTTTCGCTCTCCTCGTCTCCAATGTTAGGCTCTCTCCCTCTCTCATATTCTACTCTCTTACTTAAACCAGGGATGTATTCATGAACTATGCTTTTGAACTCTACAGCGAGTATTTGATATTTCAATAAGTTTTCTTTTATAATAATAAAAGGTATTGTGATGAATGTGAACGAAATTTTATTCATGGTCCTCAAAGGTTAAGGGTTCAACAGATTTTTCCTTACTATGATGATGATGATGAAGATTTTTTTTATCTCTATCCAGGTTTCCACGCTCGGTAATGGCGGCTTGTTGGTGTGTAAAAATCAATCGGTCACTGAACTTTTTGATACTAGCTGGAGGAAAACTCACTGGCGAAAAGGCCTTTTTTCCCTTCCCCTCACCCAGGAACTCAAGTGGGCTTTCCTCCAGCTAGTGTCAAACAGTACAGTGACCGATTGATTTTTACACACCGACAAGCCGCCATTACCGAGCGTGGAAAGCTGGATTAAGGAGACTTTCAGCCCTAGGCTAGCTCGTCTCCGGATGATGAAGATGATCGCATGCACTCAATATACGCCATTGTGATTCATTATCTGCCCGATGTTTGAGGTATAAAGTGCACTCAGCGAACTGGACTATCGAAATTCATAACTGGCGCCTTATGAATCTTCGACTGATTATTCCCCCAACAGTGCTTCTTGTACGCAGTTACCTTCCCGAGTATTCAAGCGTCGATGGGCGTGTGGTCTACATACTGGCCTCCCGACCCCAACGTCCATGGTTCGAACCCAGTCTGCCGCACTTTACTTTTTTTAAATGAAAATCATCATTCATAAGGCAACATATTGAAATTCATACCGATTCCTTGTGGCAAATTTTCATAAGGCGTTTTATTGAAAATCATACGTCCATTTTCCTCAGTGTGGGGTTAGGTAAAACTTACCGCAATCCTTTCATATACACCTCTCTGTTAAAAGAACACATAAAGCTTAAGCTGATAAATAATTACTATTTCTTCAGAAGCATTTATTTTCCCCGTTTTCAAATGGACGTTAGCCGGGAATGAAGCTAAGGTGGATATAATTCCTTTTTAGAAACCAATCACACAAACACACTGCGTGTATCCCAGTTAAACGCTGTGGCGAATGTGATTCCTTCTCCAGAATAAGGCAGTGGAGGTTATAATTTCTTTTCAAGGAGTAAGCGTTTGTTCAGAATTAGGCAATGATATATGTGATCCCTTTTTGAAAGTTTGGCGAGTTAACCCTGGTGAAAGGCTTATATGAATATAATTCAGAAAAGGAAAGCAAGCGCCTATCCTGTATGAGTAAAAAGAATATAATCACCTGCTAAAAAGCAAACATTTGCTTAAAGAACGAGTTTCAAAGGCAATAATAGATATGAATCCTTTTTTTTTTTTAAGGAAGTTTCCACCCGGATTGGAACAACTTTCCTACTATGTTTGTCTACTATGTAAAATAATCCCCTGTATAAAAATAAATAATTCTAAGAAGTATGAATTAATTTTGATTTAAAGTAGCAGCAACATAAATTGATTAATTGGGTTCATTTCCATGTTCCAAATATGTGCATATAGATACATTAAAAATCACAAAATATTTTTACGCTCTTTTCAAATTTAGTTCTAGATCACAGATCTAGATAAGATATCTTAGTTATCTTATAGGCGTTGAATCATGTTCGTTCTTCCCCTTAGAATATTTTTTTTTTACAGTAAAAGTTAGAATATTTTCCCCAAAAAGGTAATTTTCATTGCACCGGTAAACTCACCTGAATCAATCACAGCCAGTTCCGCGAACCTTTATCTGATCAGATCAACGGACCTAAAATGGAACCACGAAAGGCACCCGATTAATTAGGTAATAATTAAGAATTATATAGTCGTGAGTAAATAAGATATTGTTTTTGTATGCTCAGACATTCGAAAACACGCGCCGAACTGAGACAACAAACATAAACCTGCAGAAAAACAGTCGGCGATGACGTCTTTTAGTGATCGTCCAAATCGGTCACGCTATCATTCTAATGCGTTCCTTTCCCATGCCGGCACCACTCTTGTGGCTTGGCTTAAAACCAACGTAACCGTAGCCTTCGTTAAAAATGTTGCATTTTTTTTTTAATTTATTCTCAGCACAACAAACTCGGTTTCCTTGATGAAGCAAACTTGTTTTCAGACAATCTGCAGCAGTTATTATTATTATTATTATCATTAGGAAACTTTGCTATTTTTAAGCCTGTTCAGTCCCAAAATCTGATGAGCTCATCACGCCCCATAACTCCCATTCCAACGACGACGATCGGACGTCCAATCGAAATGTCGCAAAATCCAAAAACGGAGAAAACCGAAACATCTGTCGAAATTTGCAACTTGGCGGGCCGAAGGAGTGGAAATCTCCAATTCGAACATTTTGTAATCAATTTTATTGGCTGCCGGCCGCCACTAGTCTGGATGTTTAAACCAGCCAGCGCAAAGTGTCCAACTAAGCGATGGTGAGACCGCTGGCCAGCAGCGGAGATGATGATTGATCGGCCTACTTATGTAAGCTATCGTTCGACCTCTAAGCCGGCCCCCCTGCGGCTCATCTGTAGCGACGAACCGTGCTGACCGAGTCCCACCGCTTGCTGGCTGGCTGCGCGCAGTTAGTTGGTGAGAATTTGTAATCGACCCTGTTGGTGCAGTGTCGTCTGTTTAAAACACCGTTTCTTCTATTACGTCTGGCACGGGTCACTTAATCTTTAATAGGCTAGAAGAGAGTGCATGAATGACGTCATTTGGATTGACATTTCTGTCATAGGAAGTGAAGGGATATAAATGAAGTATTGTTATTCGCCTCATGTCAGAATCTGTCGAATCATAACAATATTGCTATTACTTCTAGACCAACATTTGAAAAGGGCGTAACAGCCAAAATTTATTCCCTCTGATTCTTCGTCCACATTTAGGGTCTGTCTCAATTGGATAATTAAACTGAAATTAAACTTAAAAGTGACATTTCAATAATTATCGAATAACCCTGCTCACAGAGCAAGATTACTTTTGACAGATATCGAATCATTTTCCATCGATGTCCTATTGGAATTGCTGGGTAGCACCAGCCATTCTTATAACTGGGTGATTTTTTAATTTTCGAACTGTCACTTTTAAGTTTAATTCTCCAAATGAGACAGACCCTTAAAGCTATATATGTGGACAAAGAATCAGAAGGAATAAATTTTGGCTGTTACGCCCTTTTCAAATGTTGGTCTAGACTTTATGATCTTTAGATTTCAATGTCATAAAACATGTGTACATGTACATTAAATTTTCTTCTTTTTGAAGTTACATCTCTACTGGGATGTTTATTATTTATTTATTTATTCAGACTAAGGCCGAAGTGGCCTGTGTAAGAGTGTTCTCCACTTGGCCCGGTCCATGGCTACACGTCACCAACTAAGCATATGCGGTATTTCGAAAAATTTCGTTTCAGGTGGTTCGAAACGAAATTCCGCGGAATTTCGCGGAATTTGAGCATGGCGAAATCTGATTTCTTGATTTCGTTTCGTTTCGTAAAATTACAAAAATTTCGCTAGAAAAAACTAGCTTCTAACGAAATTTAACGGAATTCCGCGGAATTTCGAAACGAATTTAAACTAACCCATACTTTACATTATAAAAAATTTTGGCTGCGCCGCTGAACAAAATCGTTAAGTTGTTTTCAAAACTTTAGGTTATACAATTTTTTCTATTAACGCTTTTACATAACCCCATGGGGTTCTTAGTCGACAAATACGTAAGTAGTTTTCTTCTATAAAACGTCTTCAGTGTTTCCATGATTCAAATTTTGTGATATTTTTGTTTACTAGGGATTGTACCTTGACAGATACGTATTTCAGGCAGGTATTTCCGTCCATCGTCGTAGGGGCTAAAACCAACGAAAGCAACGTCCATTTGCTAGAACTCCACTATATCAGAACGTTTCTCCTGAGCTTACGATTTGGTACTTATGAGTTTTACAAAAAAGCGTCTCTTTCGAGACTATGACGAACAGACGAAAATACCTGCCGTGTCCCTATTTGCACAATATGAATGCGGAATCGATCGTGTTGCTGCTGGTCATGGGACGGCAGCTAGTCCTGGAGAACGCGAAGTGAAAAAAATCTATCTCGCGTAGCAGAAATTTGTTTAACCAGTGTGCAATCGATCGTGTTGATGCTGATCACGCCAGCTAGTGTGGGAGAATGCGAAGTAATGAAACTAATGGCTGCATCGAAGAGTACAAATTTTTTTAGTGCGGAATCGATCGTGTTGTAGAAGATTATTAAACGAAGCACATTGATCTTGCGTTGGATTCATTTGAAACACAGTTTTCGTCTTCATGTTTTCAAAATAACTTCGTTCACAACAAATATTTTGTCGCTTACCAAGGGGTTTCATATGAATTACCTTCTCAACTAACCAACGATTTCTTTTCCGTAGCGCTCACAGAGATGCAGATCATTCCTCGGTCTCTTAAAACAATGAGTGTTAAACTAATTTTCCTCTCCTAATCTTAAATTGAATATAAGCACGTGACCAGCATCGTTATTGGTCATGAATTGGAAACTCCGAAGCAAGTACAATAAGAATAACTTTTTTGTATCCCAAGAATATTATTTAATTGGTGAGCTGTGCATATTTGCTGTTTCTCGGCCAATCATGATTAGCAACTATGATGTGTACAGTTAAGCTTTTCTTTGACTATTTGCACAATATGTGAGGAACATTGCAGATTTGTGGGCATTTCTAGATCTTCGCATGAAATTTGCGAATTTGTTGAAAGATCATTAAAATTGCTGAGAATTTTTTACTTATGATTGCTTTCAGCACATACTGACCATAACAGCTGTTCTTATATGCCAAGGACACACACAATAGCTCAGTTTGTCGAGCTGATTGTATATAAGACTATGCTGCCGCTAACCGCAAGTCGAGCACATCTGTATATGGCCGCCCTGCTTGAAATTCAAATTGAAATACATATCTTTGTGCATTTTAGAAAGGTGCACAGGATTCTTCTAGTGAGCAAATGTATGCTTATGTAGACGAAGAATAAGAAGGAATAAATTTTGACATATACGCCCTTTTCAAATGTTGATCTATTAATATCAATTCTATATCTGCGTATACGCCTGGCATATGTGGATACATAATTAAGTTTCCCACCAAATAAAAAAATAAATCTAAGCATTCTTTTTAAAATTTTGATAAAGTCAATACTGTTAAACCACGCTGAAAAGACAATATGAAGTATGCTTCAGCATAATTACATATTTCCTAGGTGAACTAAGGTTTTAAACAAAATTTGAATCCATATATGAAAAATCCCCCAATTTCTTTATTATTATATGCTTACTGATATAACACTGAGTGGCCCTCCTTAGCCGTGCGGTAAAACGCGCGGCTACAAAGCAAGACCATGCTGAGGGTGGCTGGGTTCGATTCCGGTGCCGGTCTAGGTATATTTTCGGTTTGGAAATTGTCTCGACTTCCCAGGGCATAAAAGTATCATCGTGTTAGTCTCATGATATACGAATGCAAAAATGGTAACTTGGCTTAGAAACCTCGCAGTTAATAACTGTGGAAGTGCTTAATGAACACTAAGCAGCGAGGCGGCTCTGTCCCAGTGTGGGGATGTAATGCCAATAAGAAGAAGAAGAAGATAAAATTGATCAGATTTGGGAGCACACGCTCCACGATGAATTCCTTTGAAAGCGGCACAAATGCTGGGGTATTGCCTTATCGCCAATGGTATATGCGGCGAGAATGTGACGATTTATCATAGATTGCCTCTTCAGTTATTATAACTCTTTTGGTCGCAAAACAGTTATTCGACTTCGAAAAAGTGAAATCACAATTGAGTACATAATGTAAAACCAATTCAATAAAAATTCCGCGGAAAAAAAAATCAAAATTTCGTTTCGTTTCGAAAAATTTCGAATTCAATGAACCTTGATTTCGTATCGTTTCGAAGTCTCGAAAGAAATCTATATTTCGTTTCGTTTCGATCCGAATCAACATAGACATTTTAAATTTCGTTTCGTTTCGTTTCGTTAGGAAAAAGTGTGTTATCGCATACCCTTAACCAACCACGCAGTCTACGGAGGGTCCGTAAGTCAGCTTCCACCTGATCGATCCACCTTGCACGCTGCGCGTGTCCGGCACATCGCACTCTTCCAATTTTCGCGGTGTGAACGATCGATGGTTCTCCCAACTGCTGATGCAACTCGTGGTTCATTCGCCTCCTCCACGTACCATCCGCCATCTGCACCCCACCATTCATGATACGCAGCACTTTCCTTTCAAAAACTCCCAGTGCGCGTTGGACCTCCACGAGCATCGTTCAGGTCTCGTGTCCGTAGAGAACAACCGGTACAATAAGCGTTTTGTAGATAGTCAGTTTGGTCCGGCGGCGAACTCTATTCGATCGGAGCGCTTTGCGGAGTCCAAATAACGTACGATTTCATGCCATGATGCGCCTCCGAATTTCTATGCTGGTATCGTCGGCGGTCACCAGTGAGAACAAGTACACGAATTCTTCAACCACCTCGATTTCGTCACCACCGATACAAACTCGTGGTGGGTGGCCTACGTTGTCCTCTCTCGAGCCTCTTTCTATCATGTACTTCGTCTTCGAAGTGTTGATTCCTAGTTCAATCCGTTTAGCTTCGCTTTTCAGTCTGATGTAGGCTTCCTCCATCCTCTCAAAGTTACGTGCTATCAATGCCGTCGGCGAAACCAAATAGAAGGACGGACTTCGTAAAAATCGTACCACTCGTGTCAATCCCTGCACTTTGTATTACTCCATCCAAAGCGATGTTGAATATCAGGCACGAAAGACCATCACCTTGCCGTAACCCTCTGTGCGTTTCGAAGGGACTCGAGAATGCCCCTGAAACTCGAACTACGCACATCACCCGATCCATCGTCGCCTCGTTATCCGGAAATCGTTTTCGTGCATTAGCTGCCATAACTGGTCCTTGTCTATTGTATTATATGCTTCTTTGAAGTCAATGAATAGCTGATGCCTGGGCACGTTGTATTCGCGGTATTTCTCCAATACCTGACGTACGTATCCTTGGGCTAGTCTACCGTCTTGTAGACGCCCAATGTTAAGCCGGGATGTTTAATAAGCACTTCCAAATTTGTTAACTGCGAGGTCCCTAAGCCAAGTTACCATGTTTGCAATCGTATATCATGAGGGCTGCAAAATGGTGGGTTGACATCAAGGAAGGAGCGCCCAACAGAGCTCTGGTCCCCACAAGTCCCTATCTCACGCTTCCACGGGTCGTCCGATGACAAAAGACCGCCAGCTAAGGGTTGTGTACTTAGCTGGTAGTGCAGCCTGGGCACTGTTGTCCTTCTGACATCAGCTAGAGTGAGAAGGTACGCCTCGAGCGTCTGTTCACCAGGAGGTGCGGCTCGAACAGCGTCTGCCTGGTACCCAGCGGCTGATCAACGAAATGCTGTATCGCGTCAGCTATACCTAAGGTGGCAGCCCCATCATCGCGATGTAGGTAACGCGACCCCGGTAAGGTAGCTTACTGAAACCTCTCAAATACCACGAAAAATGGAGACAGAAGAAAAAGAGAACGTTATTTTTGGCAACCGACCCGGCAACGAAATAAGGACTATGATTGGAAACTCGGTACCTGGAATGTCAGGACCCTAAATGAACCTGGACGAGTGAGCCTTCTGGCTCGTGAACTGCAGAAGGTTGGAATGAACGTGGCTGCTATTCAAGAAGTCCGATGGCCTAGATCCGGAGAACGTGAATTCCGAGCCGTGGACCCCACGACCAATACTGCATTCAAGTATAACATCTATCACAGCGGCGGTGAAAAAGCAGAGCATGGAGTTGGTTTCGTAGTGATGGGCAAGCAGATGAAGCGAGTGATGCGGTGGAAACCCATTAGCGAACGAATCTGTGTGTTGAGGATACGGGGCAAATTCTTCAATTACAGCCTAATCAACGTGTACGCACCGACAAACGATAAATCCGACGACGTGAAGGACACGTTTTATGAATGCCTTGATAAAGCTTATGGAGAGTGCCCAAAGCATGACGTGAAAATTGTTATCGGAGACGCTAACGCTCAGGTCGGTAGAGAGGACTTTTTCCGTCCCATAATCGGTAGGGAGAGCCTTCACTCCGCTACCAATGACAACGGCCTACGGCTAGTAAATTTTGCTGCTGCTAGAGGGATGGCCATCAGTAGCACCTACTTTGCACGAAAGAACATCCGAAAGCACACCTGGAGACACCCAAATGGTGAAACTTGCAACCAGATAGACCATGTTCTGGTGGATGGGCGCCATTTCTCGGATGTTATCGATGTGCGGACATTCAGAGGTCCAAACATTGACTCTGATCACTACCTCGTTGTCAGTAAAATTCGATCACGGTTGTCAACTGTATCGAACGAAAGATCACAGCGAACGATGCGTTACAATATCCAGCGATTGTCGGCGGAAGGAATATCGGCTGAGTACCGCCAGAAGCTCGACGAACGGATAAGTGCAATCAACGTTAGCGACAACATCAACGATCTATGGGAGTCGATCCATGGAGCGGTGAGCACAACAGCACGAGAAGTGGTAGGCACTGCACAGAGGCGACCCAGGACGGGTTGGTTCGATGTGGAGTGCCAGAGAGTGACAGACGAGAAGAACGTTGCCAGAAGCCGGATGTTGGTGTCAGGTACCCGATCGAATAGAGATCGGTACAAGGAAGCAAGAGCAGCCGAAAAACGAACCCACCGCAGGAAGAAAAAAGAGTACGAAGAACAAGTGATTAGTGAGGCGCAGGAAAAATGGAGCAGAACGATATGCAGAGGTTTTATGAGTCTGTCAATGGCGTGCGGAGAAAGACAGCGCCATCTCCTGTCATGTGCAACAACCAACAAGGGAATTTGCTGACAGATAAAACTGAAGTGGCTGCCAGGTGGAAGCAACACTTCGAGACTTTGTTGAATGGAGGAAGTGACGGTGCATCGGAGAACAGAATAAATATTAGCGACGATGGACAAGCTGTGGAATCACCTACACTAGATGAGGTTAAAAAAGCTGTCAAAGAGCTGAAAAACAATAAGGCTGCGGGGAAGGACCAGCTCCCGGCTGAACTTCTCAAACATGGCAGTGAGCAGCTTTACGAAGTTCTGCACCATATTATGTCGAAAATATGAGAAGACGAGGAAATGTCTGCTAGCTGGTTGGACGGCTTCATTTGCCCTCTCTTTAAGAAAGGGCACAGACTGGAGTGCGCCAATTACCGAGGAATAACCCTCCTTAATTCGGCGTACAAAATTATGTCCCGTATTCTGTTCAATAGATTGAGACCGCTTGAAGAGTCCTTCGTCGATGAATACCAAGCAGGTTTTCGTGAGGGCCGATCAACGACGGATCAAATGTTTACCCTAAGACAAATCCTTGATAAATTCCGGGAGTACAACTTGCAGACACATCATCTGTTTATTGATTTCAAGGCGGCGTACGATTCAGTGAAACGGAATGAATTATGGCAAATTATGCTTGAACATGGTTTTCCGGCGAAACTGATACGGCTGATTCGTATAACGTTGGACGGATCGAAATCAAGTGTAAGGGTTGCGGATGAAATATCGACGTCATTTGTTACCTTAGATGGATTAAAGCAGGGTGATGCACTCTCGAACCTACTGTTCAATATAGCGCTCGAGGGACCGATTAGGAGAGCTGGTGTGCAAAGAAGCGGTACCATTATCACAAAATCGCATATGCTCCTGGGATTTGCGGACGATATCGATATTATCGGAATTGATCGCCGTGCCGTGGAAGAGGCTTTTGCGCCTTTTAAGAGGGAGACAGCGAGGATTGGACTCACGATCAATACCAGCAAAACGAAGTACATGGTCGCTGGCAATCAACGTGGGTTCATTAGTGGTGGTGGTAGCGAAATAGTGCTGGATGGTGAAAATTTGAAGTGGTAGAAGAATTTGTGTATCTTGGAACATTAGTGACGTGCGATAATGATGTTACCCGCGAGGTGAAAAGGCGTATTGCAGCTGCAAATAGGGCTTATTACGGACTTCGTAACCAGCTTAAGTCCCGTAGTCTGCAAACGAAAACAAAACTCGCGCTGTATACTACTCTGATTCTTCCGGTGGCTTTATACGGCCATGAGACATGGACGTTAAAAGAGGCTGATCGGAGAGCTCTCGGAGTGTTTGAGCGTAAGGTGCTGCGGACAATACTCGGCGGTAAACAGGAGAACGGTATCTGGCGGCGCCGCATGAATCACGAATTGTACCAGGTGTATAAAGGGCTGGATATTATTAAGCTTATACAACACGGTAGACTACGGTGGGCTGGTCACGTTGTTCGTATGCCGGAAGAACGACAAGCGAAGATAATATTTAGTAGAGAACCCGGAAGAGGCCGCAGGCTTCGTGGAAGGCCGCGTACACGATGGCTTTTTGCAGTTGAAGAGGACCTGAGGGCGCTCAATGTTCAGGGCGACTGGAAGCGATTGGCCCAGGATCGAGTCCAGTGGAGAAGGATACTCCATTCGGCGTAGGTTCATCGAAGAGCTGTAGCCCATCAAGTATCAAGTAAGTATCATGAGACAAACAGGAGAACACTTTATAGACTGTTCCAGAAATTATGAGCGCATTAAAAAAATAGTCGGCAAATTTGCAATGCGTGTAGTGTACACTGATCCCGCATATTTGCCACTTTGTAACAATAATTAGTCACTCCATTTTGCATGTTGATCAAGTAGAAATGATCCATATTAGTGTGTGGGTCATGATTGTGGAGTCAGTGTACCATGAAAATTTCGTTGCATCCTGTAGATAATATATCCATTTAATAAACGTGACTGTTTTTTCCGAATATTTTGCGTCAAATATAGAAAATATTTAGCTTCGATTTTAGGTCAGAAAACTGATTTGCATAAATTGACAAATTTTAGGGTGCATTTTTTTAAAATCGCCTAGTAAAAAACGTTGAATTATTACATATATCAGTCGAATTTTCATTGGAAGTGTATAGGAATGTAAGTTGAGAAGTGGTTGCAAATATGTTGCGAAGGTTAGAAATCATCAAAAAGTGTAATACAGGTAAATAATAATAAATTGATACCAACGTGGCATAGGAATCAAATTACTTTGGCGTTTGGTATATGTTGAGGTCCATTAAAAATCCTAGCCATAGGCCAACACTTAAATAAAGCAAAAAACCTGTCATTTTCAAATGCCACTAATTCTCCTTCGGTTACAATATTTACAATTTTACAATAACAATATTACGGTAAATAAATATAATGACCATATGCAAAGAATTGAGTGCAAAACTCGAAACTAGAAGAAATTAGACAAGAGAATAAACTATAATTTAGCCAAAAAAAAATTTTAAAAAATAGAAAAAAATAACAAATATTGAAAAAACCTAGTGTGCTTATAATTTTCGGAACATTCTAGCCCTGGGAAGTTGAGAAAATGAATTATTAACAGTGGCAGGTTTCCTAACCGCCGCTGCCAGCATCCAGGCGCTAATGCATATGCGCAAATAGCCAGCATGAGTTAACCGCCAGAAATTTTAATGGCGAAATGTATCTAACACGGGATTTCACAAAAGAAGGAACTGTTCCCGAAAAACTATTTGGCACCAATTATGCAGGAAGGTGTCCGCTACTATACATAATAGGGTTTCGATGAAGGAAATTAATTTTGAGAAATCGTACCTTAGATGCCTTTCGCCATACTATACATATTTCAGTAAGTTAACTCCTAGTGTGCTTACACGCTATATGTTTTTTCAACGAAGGTAATGGAAATCTGCAACCAGACGCCTGGGGAGGCGAACCCAGGTAGTGTGGGGATGGGATCACCACTCCCGACCCACTAAAACCAACTCCTTCCTCCCCAGTCATTCCCCCGGTCCGCAATTAAGCAATACTTCAGGGGGGGGCTATTGGGCATTGCGCCCCCTACATGACGCATGACCGCATGACGCATGACATGACCTCATGCCGCAATCTCACAACATAGACAGTCCTCATTCAGTATGGTGATCACCCCGTCCTGCAACAGGGTGGCACCACTTGTCTACTAAGCCGACCCTAGGTTGGTGGCTTCTATGTCGCTCCTACCTCAGCCACGAGGCAGACCCTTTCATGTCTCCTATTTCTGAGGTGCCGCAGAAGCATCAACCCCCCGACACTCCTGCCAGTCATAGCGAGACTTTCGTGTCTCCACCACTGCCTAAGCTGTTACTCTGACCATACGTACAATGCGAGTCTTACTTGTGTGCTCGCTCATACATTCAGTCCCTATCGCTTGTACCACTCTCTTGACATTCAGTTTCTCACTCCGTGGGGATTGTAATACCCCCATCTCCCATTTGTATCCACTTTGTGCACCTCCTGTGCATCGTTTGGGCGTGGAACACCCGGAACGTCAAGCGTGCCTAAAACAATCACCTACCCGGGCTTTGATACTGCCAACAGGGTCTCGGACAGGTACTTTGCAGGCAGTACCAACCTGTTGATATTTCGAAGCCCAGATAGTCCTCAATCAGTGTGGTGGTCACCCCGTCCTGCAACGGAGTACCACCACTTACCTTGCACGTCTCCAATTTCTGAGGTGCCGCAGAAGCATCAATGTGGATGTAAACATGTGTCGTCACTACTATCTTCGCACAAGCTGAACTGAGACGATGCTCTACGGCCTCAGCATGGTTATTTTTGTACTCTAACATGTGGCGATAAAATATGCGTCATTCTTGAAGTGTCATTTTCCTTACGAGCCTACCTTGTTGTCTATATACCGTGGCAAATAAAAACTTTCATTTACCCGAAACGTGTCTCTTCTAGAATAGTAACAACACATAGATGAGCGAGAGTTACACAGTCACAAAATGGCTTGTGTGATTTTATTGAAGCCCTGATCTCATTATTTTCAACGACACTTTTTCTTCTTCTTCTTCTTATTGGCATTACATCCCCACACTGGGACAGAATCACCTCGCAGCTTAGTGTTCACTAAGCACTTCCACAGTTATTACCTGCGAGGTTTCTAAGCCAGGTTACCATTTTTGCATTCGTATATCATGAGGCTAGAACGATGATACTTCTACGCCCAGGGAAGTCGAGACAATTTCCAATCCGAAAATTGCCTAGACCGGCACCGGGAATGGAACCCCCAAGCCTCAGCTTCGTAGACGCGCGTCTTACCGCACGGCTAAGGAGGGCCCACTGAATGAACATAGAAATAAGAAATAAATGTGGTAACAAATATTATTGAAGAAAAATTTTAAAAGAATGAGAAAATATTATTAATATAAAAAAAGGCGATAAAGCTATACCAATTTTAATCTTTACATTCATTGGTTTATTTTCTTGGTGAACGAAACGCTAATAATAGTAGTCCATCAAACATCACAATTTTGTAGATCTGGTCATTTGTGTGTAACATTGATTTAGAAATCTAAGAAAACATACGCCCTTTTCAAATGTTGGTCCACATTAATGTAAGATTATTCAAAATTGCTTCCTAAACAAATTTGTATACGTCCAAAATGTGTCGTTGGTTAATAATAGGCTAAAACTAAAACTTTTTTTCCTCAAATATGTCACAGGAATATTATTCCCAGAAAAGTTATATAATTAAAATACCTATCTGTAGAAGAAATTTCATCGATTTCTAAGATGAGGTTTTTTTTGTAATATTGATTTTAATTACTAAAACAAAATTTTTTCAGTGTAGAAATCGGTTAACAATTTTTTGGATATTTTTCCAAAAAACTTCTGGGAATTTCACGACAGTCCGCCATACAACACTTTTTTGTAAGTCTTGTAATTTTAGAGTCACATCGATTTAAAAGAAAAATCAATGAAAAAAATTAGGCCCTCATTAAATGTTACTTGACATTTTTTGAAAACTAAGTATGCAGAGTAGTTTAGAAATACCATATCTTTATGCCCACCAAGTTTCATTCGATTGTGAGATGGTGCTGCCAACCGCTGGTCGAGTTGGCGCGAAATTCGTCTTTTGTCTTGTTCGAAAAGTTGCTGGACAACGGCATAACAGATGCTCCGAGTATTCTTTCTCTATGTCACAGAAGCGACATAGATCATTTTGAAGTTTCCCTATAAGCTTCAAATGATATGGACTCGAACAATGACCTGTAATGAGACCCGTATAAGTGCTTAGGTCTCTTTTAGATCATTCTAAGATGTTGCGAGTCATGGAAACATTTGGAGTGATAAAGCGTTTCGATTGCCTGGCATTAGTTACGTTCCTAAAATTGGTTTCTATTTTCATAGATTCCCATACCTTCATACGAAGAGAAGAAGTTGGTAAGCTGCAAAAAGGTACGGTTCTGTAAACCGACTTGATGATCCGAGTCTCGCCAGCATATCGGCTTTTTCGTTACCATCTATTCCACAGTGTCCTGGAACCCAATATAGATTGACTTGGTTCCGACAAGACAATTTTTGGAGGGACTGAATGCATTCCCAAACTTGTTTTGAAGTGCATGTTGCCGACTTTAGAGCATTCAAAGCTGCTTGGCTGTCGAACATTATGCATATATTTGAGTGTCTGTAGTTCCTACGCAAACATATTACAGAACACTCTAGAATTGCGTGAACTTCCGCTTGGAATATGGATGGCCAACTGCCCATGGGAATCGATATGTCTAACCCAGGGCCAGTAACTCCTGCTCCCACTTGGTTGTTCAATTTTGAATCGTCAGTATAAAACGTAATTGATCCTGAACGAAGTGTTGGTCCTCCATTCAACCATGTTTTGCTCCAAGGATCAATTACTTTGAACAGTCTATTGAAATTGTACTTTTTCTCCATCCAGTCTTCATTGTTTATTACTAGGGAGTTTATACTGAAGTTTTTTAAAATGCTAAGATGACCCTTAAGGTCACCTCCTAAGAGGTTTTCGGATCTTCTGATCCTCAAGGCAATCTTTTCAGCTTCTTATTGTACAATTTGATGCAGTGGAAGCATGTACAGTAAAGCATTTAGTGCACTCGATGGTGTACTGCTCATTGCACTTGTAATTGAGATAGTCGCTAATCGTTGAAGTTTTTCGAGTTTCATCTGAGCATTCTTCTCTTTCGTCTTTGGCCACCGAACCATAGGTAATTCTTGGTTTTACTATAGCTGAATATATCCAATGGATCATTTTCGGCTTAAGTCCCCATTGCCTACCAAAAGTTCGTTTACTGATCCATAGAGCATTTGTCGCTTTATTAATGACGTGCTCTAAATGCATGTTCCAGTTAAGTTTGCTATCAAGAACTACGCCAAGAAATTTGACTGCTTTCGAAAGTTCCAATCGTGTACCTTTCAATATCATGTTGTTCAGTGAGAATTTCCTCCTACGCGTGAAGGGCACAATAGTGGTTTTGGAAGGATTTACACTCAATCCTTCTCTATCGCACCACGTGGAGACCGCTTAAGAGTTAAGAAGGCCCTAAGGAATAAATTGACTGTAAGCCCTTGACCGGCATCATTATTGGACATGAATTGGAAACTCCGAAGCAAGTGAATAACTTTTTTTTATCCAGAGTAGATTACACCCAGTTCTTTTTTTACACGGTTGGTTTTTACTCGATTACAACCTTTGAGTTAACCCTATGAAAAAATTAAAAAAAAACTCAAAGGTGCAGCCCAATCGGGTTGTACGCAAAGGTGACGTAGGACTACGTAGCTATTCGAAATTGATAGTACAGTATCCCCCCGCTTATCCGGACCTCGCTAATCCGACGACTCGTTAGTCCGGATCTCGCTAATTCGGAATTTTCCGGATTAAAAAGTATCAACACCCATTTGAACACATTATGCTGTCAGTTTTCAAATTTGTGCTGTGATTTTGTTTTGGTTCATTTGTATGGATTTGACAGTCGGATTAACGAGAGAAACCTCGATAGTCCGGCCATACATTTGTCGGATCAGCGGGGGGATACTGTATTTGCCATAATAATTTGTGTCGTTTTATTAACATTGAGCAAACTGCATGGAGGCCAACTGAATCAAGAAGTCGAATAGCTGTTCCCAGTTGGATGGACTTTGAGTCTCTAACCGTGGAATTAACACGACTCATTGGCCGCTGAAGCCACTCGACTGGCTTTCAGTCGGGGACATCACAATTCTTACTTTGCCACGAACGCTTACATCGCGGGCGAAGACCAAACGTTGCATATAAATATATTTGTGTTTGGTTTCACGCCACTTCTGATTCTGCTTATTTCTCCTTTATTTCGGCCATTTTTGAGGTGGTGTCCTCCAAAAAGGTCTTTATGCATACAAAAGAAGGTTGATCCGACAATCCGATATGAACTTTCTTTATGGAACGTACACACGGTCAAGCAGTTTGACCAACATTGACTCCACATTTCGTTTATTCAAACATCCATCAAGTTTTATCAACAGCGACATGAACAATCAATTTATTCAACCAACAATATCACACACGAACGACCGAAGCGCCAACTTGAGCACCAACTATCAAAAAATATATGGGGGTTTGTGCAACTTCACTACAAATGCTCAAACATGTTCGGCGAACCTTGACTCCACCCCCGAAAACTCAAACCAAAATCAAATCGTTTCAATTTTTTCCAACCGAGCCGCCAACTGTCAAATTGTTGTTCGAACAACTTCACACACGTTCAAACAAAGCAGTAACCGAAGCGCTTTCTTAGGGGCGGAGTCAATGTTCGTCAAACTGCTTGACTGGTGTGTACGTTGCATTAAAGTGCAAAACTCAATCGTAACTAGCAAATTTGATAGCGCGGCGGAGGGAGATGATGCAATTAATTTGAACAGGTGGAATCACTAACAGCAACCAAGTTACCACGCAAAACCCGATGCCGCCGAAACAATCCATTTTCGCAATTAACTCTTTCTTTCCATTAAATACTGGTCCTGAGAAGAAACAATTTTCTTTTCCCAATGCGTCTTTCCAATAACTAACTGTATCCAAACGCTTGACAGTACCTTGCGTTGAAATTGTCCGACCGCCTTCGTGCTGCTGTGTCCGCTCCGCTGCGTCGAATGTCGAACCGAATCCCGATCAAAACGGTTCGCGCGCGCCGAATAGCAGCTTTCTTGTATTTAATAAATTAAGCCCGTTAGCCCCGCCCCTTTGTGATCTAATATGGGTGTAAATAAAATGTGCACTCATAACGATTAATGAAGGGGCGGGGCTAATGGAATTACTTCATTAGATATAAGAAAGCTGCTTTTGGACGCGTGCGAGCCATTTTGATCGGGATTCCGCAGCAGATAACGGACCTTTCGGAGAATGGCAAATTCTAAGAATCTTATGAAATTTTCTCGCAAGATTCTGAATTTGGTTATGAGCTGTTGGTTATCTAAGATGCGTATTGTTGTGAAGAGTAATAACATAAATTTGACTCAAGACGAAGTTTCTTCATATTACCAAACATTATCTCTTGGCATCTGTCTGTCCGAGCGACGTTCACCGATGGGTGGTTGCTGTAGATAGTTTCCACAGAGGTGGCGTCTTCATTGATTTTATACAAAAGAAGGTTGATCCGACTATCCGAAATAAACTTTCTTTCAAGTACAAAACTCAATCGTAAATAGCGAATTTGATAGCGCGTCGGAGGGAGATGATGCAGTAAATTTGAATGGATGGAATCACTAACAGCAACCAAGGTACCACGCCAAACCCGATGCCACCGAAACAGTCCATTTTCGCAATTAACTCTTTCTTTTCGTAAAATGTTGGTCCTGAGAAGAACCAATTTTCTTTTCCCAACGTTCCTTTCCAACTAACTGACACCACAGTTTGTAATAAATTTTCAGCATCGGCACTGGCGGTGCGGGATCGCCACAGTGCTATTTTTATGGTCAACCTTTTCTTCATATGAAATTCTGGTTCGTTGAGGTTGAATGATCTGCAGCAACACATCGAGCACCACCACCAATGCGATGGATTTTCTTTGAAAATGTTATTAGCGCCTCCGTGATGCTGTGTTCGCTCCGCTACGATCGCTTTGATGCGTCTGCTATGCGTAAAATCTTGTTCAAACTGAGGATTAGATCCAAACCCGCAAGTGATTGATTTTTGATGTCTGTGCTAGTGATGCATGTACGTGATTGGTTAGTTTACCTATTTCTAAACTTTTTATCAATTATCGATAATAAATAGTTAAAAATCAGTATTTTCAAATAAATACAAAGAAGCGTTGACTCATCCTTGATCGAATGGTCCAAAAAAATTGAAAATCCATTGAGAAACGGCTTAGATATTAAAGTTTAAAGTCTATCATATTTTCGTGACGGTCCCCGATTTTCGCAATCGTAAAGTGTACCCCAATATAGAAAACACAGACGTAGTCCTACGTCAAAATGTATAACATAAAGTTTTGAAAATAGTTTTGAGTAATTCTCGCTGAAACCGGGCCACTATTTGCACGAGGTTGCCTAAATTTATATTCTTTCGAAAGCTTTCGGCGAGTATATGAAGGATCCGAGTTAAATTCTTCAGAAGATGAGCCCCTCGTTAGTTATACACGAAATAATTTTAATGGACCCCTCGATTTTTGTCAATTCTTGACTCATCAAAACTGTCATAACTCCAACATTTCTCAACCGATCATAGAGATCAGCATATCGTTGGAAAGAGGAAGAGGGTATCCTAAATTTGCAATAATAAAAATAGAAGCAGCCATACTAAATTTTGCATAACTTTTGATAGAAAAACATACACCTGAGATTTTCGGACACAATGCACAATATAAGCTAAGCTTTCCATCGCTGTATTAATATTCAAAATCGGCGGTTGCGAACCTGGCGGAAAAATAGTTTTTAAAAATAAATCCAAGATGGCGGCCAAATTCAGTATGGCTGCTTATATTTTTATTATTGCAAATTGAGGATACACTCTTCCTCTTTCCAACGATATGCTGATCTCTATGATCGGTTGAGAAATGTTGGAGTTATGACAGTTTTGGTGCGTCAAGAATTGACAAAAATCGAGGGGTCCTTTAAAATGATTTCGTGTTATACTAACGAGGGGCTCATCTTTCTGATAAATTTAACTCGGATCCTTCATATACTCGCCGAAAGCTTTCGAAAGAATATAAATTTAGGCAACCTCGTGCAAATAGTGGCCCGGTTTCAGCGAGAATTACTCTTTTATGATTTAGTTCAGCGGCGCAGCCAAAATTTTTGATAATACAGTCGACTCTCCACATCTCGATGTTCTGTATCTCGATATATCTCCCTATGTCGATGGTTTCCTCAGTCCCTTCCAGGCTTGTAAAATGTCATCTGCATGTCATTTGACTAATTTGTTCATAACTTTCTTCGGAAGCCAAATTTACTTCAAAATTTTAGATGCACGCATAACGCTTGAGTAGTGCTATATTTTTGTCCAAAGGTACATTGCTCTAAATATAACATCTGAGGCTAGAGAGTGAAATCTCTCCAAAATGTCACGTGTCATTTGACATAATGTCATTTGAATGACATTTTGCCTCCCACGCCCCAGATTACATATTTACAGCAATGTCTTGTTAGACAAAGTTGTAGCCACATTTAAGCGCTATACGTTTGCTATACTTGATAGTTGATAGCAAACTACTGAAAAAAGTGCTGGGAAAATTATGAAAAAACGCAAATGACATTTTACAACACTGGTCCCTTCAATCTACATACATTTGGGCTTTCTACATCTCGATAACCTCCCTATATCGATATCTCTCTATCTCGATGGGTTCTGATCATATTTTGTTCAGGATTCACTCTCCTTATGTCGATATGGTCAGATTTCTGGGCTGCTAGACCATTTTTGGACAATAACAAACACATCAACAACAGGAAACGACATATGTTTTGTTGTCGTTTTTCATAGCAACGAGCTTTTTTGGATCTAGTACCGATTACAATTTTCCTTCCATTCCTCGATCTCTCCCTATCTCGATGGTCCCTTCAATATCGAGATGTGGAGAGGCGACTGTATAAAGTATGGTTTAAGTTTAAATTTGTTTCGAAACTCCGCGAAATTCCGTTAAATTTCGTGAGAAGCTGGTTTTTTCTAGCGAAATTTTTGTAATTTTACGAAACGAAACGAAATGAAGAAATCAGATTTCGCCATGCTCAAATTCCGCGAAATTCCGCAGAATTTCGTTTCGAACCACCTGAAACGAAATTTTTCGAAATACCGCATATGCTTACTCGTGCCGTCGCCGTCTGTTCCGTGGAAGAAGCCAATTTGAGTTGTTTTTCAGTTGTTGAGTGAAAATAACATAAATTTGAGTTGATGAAGTGGGTGAAAATTTAACACGGGAGTAAAGGTGAAGTCCTCACTGGATTTTTCGTATTTTACTTACTTTTGGCTTCTTCCACGCCGTTCCGTACAAGTTTTTCGACGATTTTGAATACGCCTTCGTATTCAATTGATCGATAATTTTTGATGCTGGAATCAGAAACATGGCGGAAAAAATATTCTAAGCTCTTTTTAGTGGAATGTATTCAACCGTCTAAGACGAGTTTAGTGCTTTTCATTTAACTCCACTAAGATTTCGAGTGGAACTTAGTGGAATTAAATGGAAAGTACTAAATTCGTCTTAGACGGTTGTAATGACGGTTAGTTGCAAATGTTTTGTACAATAATGCATAGAATGATAAAGGCGTACATATATAGGTATTCAATCCTAATTGCATTCGCACTTTACATTTATGAACTCATCATCTGTAAACAAATCAAGTTCACTTCGCACTGAATTGGTCGTTCAACATCCCAACCGAGCGGGTCCTTGCTAAGTGTCCTTGTCCGGCACTCTGCACCAACCGGCTGCAGGTAGCAGATCATGTTCCATTGACCGAGGTGTGACCCTCCGTCTGGCTGTCTCCCCACCACCCCCGTTCGTTTCGTGTGACACGGGGACAGGTGCCGACAGTTCACGGGTCACGTCGCACAAACTTCGCGCTGTGAACGGCCAGTGAACGGAAAACAGAAAACCAACAAGTCTGAGTGGCAACGGCGGGATCGAACAACGACTGAGGAATAAGGTTTCCGAGTGATTGACAGGCGGCAGGGATTGCGGTGTGCAAAACGTCCGCGCGGGTCTTTGTCTTGGACCAACTTAGCACCCGCTAGAAGAGCAGTAGCAAATTGATGATTGATAGAGTCTTTGACGAGCAGCAGCGCTCGTTGGATTGCGAACAAGATGCGGGCCGGGAGTCGGCGGGTGGGCGATTCACTCTTGTCGAATGATTCGCCACGCTTGTATGATTTGCATAATTCCGGTGTAATGAGTTTGCTCTTTTCAGTGTTTCTGAATGGGATTGCACTCGTTGGTTGGTGGGGGAGGGGGTGGATCGGCACGTGGCGTGGCAAGGACGGGTGGCTCCCGGACTTTATCGACGTACGCGTCGTCATTTTGCACTGGTTGATTGCAGCTGCCATTCATTGGCGGACATGAACCGGAGACATGGCGTTTGTGGTTTCTGTGTCAATTGTCACTCGGAACGATAAAACAGAACGGTTAATGAACCGTTAAGGATCTGCGGGAAGTGCAATAAAAGGGTAAGTGCCTGAAGATGGAGTGCGTTGGCTCAATCGGTTGAATGTTGAGCACTTCGTTGACCACACGCTGCTGCGGTTCGTTCAGGGTAATGCACATGGGATCGCGCAGTGGTTGTTAACTACTGAGCTTGAATATGCCTAATTTTAAATTTTCAAATGGATGTTCCAGCCTCCTTATCTCCATTAGCATCTTCTTTTCCATTACTGTATCAATGTAAACTAAATCAACAAATAACTAATCGATTTTGATTTAATTACCTTTTATTGTGTGAATGTTGTGGAATGGTTTCTAATTTCTTGAAGTCGCAATCAGTCAAGTTAACGGGGATTGGGATTTCTTCAGTATTAGTAGTTTTTTTGTGCCCTGTAGGAAGTGTTACGCATAGAGCGGTGAACTAGTGTTGCGTGTGAACCAAAACTATTTCAAATGTCTCAAAGCAAATCTCAATTTCAGTTCATATAAATTCTAATAATTGTTTCACAGATGTGAATGTCATGCAATGCCGTAACAAACTGCTTCTATAATTGTCAAACAATTGTCTTGCTAACCGCATCCATTATATAATATTTCATTCGTGCTACCCCGACGACAAATTCCCATCTCGTTGACACTCAATTCTTAACCAAACGCATCATCGAGCCGCTTTACAAATTCGATGCTATTAAAGGTGCAATCATATAAATTGGAATGCAGTTCTCCGTTGCTCTCGACGTAACAATAAGATCCCCGGGTGAGGCTTCTGGAACTTGATTCCGCTTTCCTCCCATCTCGATGGGGATGACTTGCTCGGAACTGTGCCGTGAACCATTGCAATTATGGCACAAGTCAACCACCGCCTAATTGTTGCCCGCGCCAAGGTGCTCATTTCTGCTATTGTTTTGCTGAAAACCGAAATTACAGCGCGCTTGACATGCTGACATACACACAAAAACCTCGCAAACGACGACGGCGAGGGAGCTAACAAGCTTGACGATGGAAAAACATATCACAATATGTACTAGTTTGGGAGGGTATCAGAAAAAAAAACCATTCATTCGTCCGACTGTGATCCAGCTACCGGTGACACGGGGGTCCATTGTGGAGTCACGAATTACATGCCGGTGTGGTGACCTTAGGTGCTGTTATGCGCGTTTATGGATGTCGGCTCGGCTTCGTTGCACTTTTGGAACACTTTGATAGCTGTGGGTTGACAACGCTCGCCTTCCATCGTCCAACATGTCGGTGGGGCTGTTTGTCTTGGACTCGTTGGAACGGTTGGTTGCTCCTGTTAAGATTGGTATCGCTCATTTTTTTCGGATTATACCTAGATGAGTTAGCTGCCTAGCCAACCAACGCCACGAAAATCCGTCACCTTTTCTCGGCCATCAGCCGCCATCAGGATAAATTTCCGTCACTAGAGGTTGACGCGATGTGGGCTGGTGTGTAGGTGGTCGGTGACATGGTCGTCATCGTCATCGTCGCCGGTCAGGTGAAACAATTTGTTGGATTTATTGAGGGTTGCCATGATTAAGTTGCATTCATATCGTCACAAGTTAGCTCGATGGGAACTCATTAGATTTGGTCGCGATTTCGCGCAGCTGTGAACTGTGAACTATGAGAGCTAGGCACGATCTTGTTACAGGAAGTGGGAAAGGAAATTGGAAAGTTATCTGATCTTGATTACAACACTAGCCGGAAGTTTTAAAATGGTTTATGAAAATAAGTTGTTCCATAGTTAATTGGGAGGAAATATCTTGAATAATTTGCATTTGTTTACCCGTACTGTAGCCATATTTCTATTCAAAGGACAAATCATAGAATATTTACCTTTTACCCCTATACTTGCACTGAGCTTGCATTAAGGCTATACAATCATTCGAAAAGCAAACTTTTGATGAAAAGCATGGATACCTGTACCGAATGTACATAAAAAATGGGACACACATTTCGGTACTAAGCATTATCCAATTTGTTCGCAGCAAGCTACATCTGACGGGAATGGCCGATCAGCAACTTAAGCCTTTTAACCTTTGTATCCCCCGCCTGCCTTTCAAGGCGCAACTAAATTCTGATGATTTTGCTCTAATCATTTAATTTTTGACAGATTTATTTGACATTTTCAGACATAAACTAGAAATTATCATATTATCAGAGGATTGATTCATTGGACATGTAGGTTTAACGGTTCCGGATTTATACGGAATCTCAGTGGGGTCTTTCGGGTGGCCATTTAGGACATTTTCGACTTTTTTTGCTTGTTATTCGTACGAACATCGTCTTTTCATAACCGTATCGTGGAGAAAGCTTATTGGTGATGCCTCTGAACGAATGTGGGAGCCTGACGACCGGTGTTGGTCACATTAGACCGTACAATACGGCCGAACGACACATGACCGAATAGGTTATCGGGGAGAATTCCAGAGGATTATTCGACGGAGTTCTAGATGGCATTTCGGGTGGTATTCCAGAGAGAAGGGAGGAATTCCTGGGGGAATTCCCTGAGGAATTCCCTCTTGGAATAACCTTCGTTATTCCCTCTGTAATTCCCTGCGGAATTCCTCCTGAGATTCCCTGCGGAATTCTCGAGGGGATTCCTGAGGGAATTCCTGAGGGATTTCTGGAGCAAATTCCTGAGGGATTTCTGGAGCAAAATCCTGAGGAAATTCCAAAGGGAATTCCTGAGGGAATTCCAAAGGGAATTCCTGGAGGAATTCCTGAGGGAATTCCGGAGGGAATTCCGGAGGGAATTCCGGAGGGAATTCCGGAGCTAATTTCTGAGGGAATTCCGGAGGGAATTTCTGAAGGAATTCCGGAGGGACTTCCTGAAGGAATCCCGAAGGGAATTCTGGAGGAAATTCCGATCGGAATTCCGGGGGAAATTTCGAAGGGAATTTCAGGGGAGATTCCGAAGGAAATTCCGGGGAAAATTCCGTAGGGAATTTCGGGGAAAATTCCAAAGGGAATTCCGGGGGAAATTTCCAAGGGAATTCCGGGGGAATTTCAAAGTAAATTCTGAGGGGAATTTGATGGGAGGTCGGTGGTGGAGAATTCCGGGGGAGTTCTGGTGGGAATTCCGGAGAAACTCCAGAAGAAATTCCGTGAGCAATTTAGTGGTTTTCTGGAGAGTAGTGGGTGGGGGGGGAGTGTGTAATTCGAGAGCGAAGGGTATTCCAGGGGTGATTCCGGAGGGAATTCCAAAGGGGAATTCCGGAGGGAATTCTAAGAGGAACTCCAGGAGGAATTCTAAGAGGAACTCCAGGAGGAATTCCGCAGGGAATTCCAGGAGGAATTCCGCAGGGAATTCCAGGAGGAATTCCGCAGGGAATTCCAGGAGGAATTCCGCAGGGAATTCCAGGAGGAATTCCGCAGGGAATTCCAGGAGGAATTCCGCAGGGAACTCCAGGAGGAATTCCGCAGGGAATTCCAGTGAGAATTACGGAGGGATCTTCAGGGAGAATTCCGGAGGGATATCCAGGGGGAATTCCGGAGGAAATTTCAGGGGGAATTTCGGAGGAAATTCCTGGGGGAATTCCGGAGGGAATTCCTGGGGGAATTCCGGAGGGGGGGGGGGTTTCCTGAGGAAATTCCGGGGGAAATTCCGGAAGGAATTCCAGGAAAAGTTCCGGAGGGAATTTCAAGGGGTTCCGTGATTCCCTCGTGATTCCCGCAATTCCCGCAATTCCCTGCCGAAATCCCTCCCAAATTCCTCCCGAGATTCACTCTGGAATACTCCCCTCCGTAATTCTCTACAGAATTGCTCACGGAACTCCCTCTGAAGTTCCCCACGGATTCCCTCTGAAATTCCTCAAGGAATACCCTCTGGAGTTCCCCACAGAATTCTCTCCGGAATTCCCCCGGATTTCCATCTGGAATTCTCCCCAGAATTCCTTCTGGGATACCCCACGGAATTCCTTTTGGAATTCCCCCCGGAATTCCTTCTGGGATACCCCCCGGAATTCCTTCAGGGGATTCCCTCCGTAATTCCTTCTGGGATTCCCTCCGTAATTCATTCTGGGATTCCCTCCGGAATTCCTTCTGGGATTCACTCCAGAATTCTTCCTGGAATTCCCTTCAGAACTCCCCTGGAATTACCTTCGGAATATCCTCCCCTTGAGAATTCCCCCTGGAATTACCTTCGGAATTCCCCTCGGAACTCCCTCTGAAATTATCCTCCGTATTCCCTCTGGAATTCCATCTGAAATTACCCTCGGAACTCCTTCTGGAATTCCCCTCGGAACTCCTTCTGGAATTCCCCTCGGGATTACTTCTAGAATTCCCCTCGGAATTCCCTCTGGACTTCCCCTCAGAATTCCCTCTGGAATTCCCCTCAGAATTCCCTCTGGAATTCCCCTAGGAATTCCCTCTGGAATTTCCCTAGGAATTCCCTCTGTAATTCCCCTCAGAATCCCCTCTGTAATTCCCTTCGGAATTCCCTCTGGAATTCCATTCGGAATTCCCTCAGGAATTCCCTTCGGAATTCCCTCAGGAATTCCCTTCGGAATTCCCACTGGAATTCCCTTTCGAATTCCCTCTGGAATTCTCTTCGGAAATCCCTCTGGAATTCCCTTCGGAATTCCCTCTGGAATTCCCTTCGGAATTCCCTCTAGAATTCCCTTCGGAATTCCCTCTGGAATTCCCTTCGGAATTCCCTCTGGAATTCCTTCCGGAATTCCTCTGAATTCCTTCGAATTCCCTCTGGAATTCCCTTCGGAAATCCCTCTGAAATTCCTTCGAATTCTCTGGAATTCCTTCGAATTCCTCTGAATTCCTTCGAATTCCTCTGGAATTCCTTCGAATTCCATCTGAATTCCTTCGAATTCCTCTGAATTCCTTCGAATTCCTCTGGAAATCCCTTCGGAATTCCCTCTGGAATTCCTCTGGAATTCCTCTAGAACTCCTCTGGACTTCCTCGAATTCCTTCGAATTCCGTCTGGAATTCCTTCGAAATTCCTCTGAATTCCTCTCGAATTCCTCTGAATTTCCTCAGAATTCCTCTGGAATTCCCTCGAATTCCCTCTGAATTCCTTCGAATTCCTTTGGAATCTCTTCGAATTCCTCTGGAATTCCTTCAGAATTCTCTGAATTCCATTCGAATTCCCTCAGAATTCCATTCGAATTCCTCAGGAATTCAATTCGAATTCCTCAGAATGCCATTCGAATTCCTTCGAATTCCCACTGGAATTCCTTCGAATTCACTGAATTCCTTCGAATTCCACTGGAATTCCTTCGAATTCTCACTGAATTCCTTCGAATTCCACTGGAATTCCCTTCGGAATTCCCACTGGAATTCCCTTCGGAATTCCCACTGGAATTCCCTTCGGAATTCCCACTGGAATTCCTTCGAATTCCACTGAATTCCTTCGAATTCCACTGGAATTCCTTCAGATTCCCACTGGAATTCCCTTCGGAATTCCCTCTGGAATTCCCTTCGGAATTCCCTCTGGAATTCCCTTCGGAATTCCCTCTGGAATTCCCTTCGGAATTCCCTCTGGAATTCCCTTCGGAATTCCCTCTGGAATTCCCTTCGGAATTCCCACTGGAATTCCCTTCGGAATTCCCTCTGGAATTCCCTTCGAATTCCACTGGAATTCCTTCGAATTCCACTGGAATTCCTTCGAATTCCACTGGAATTCCTTCGAATTCCCACTGAATTCCTTCAGATTCCCACTGGAATTCCTTCGAATTCCACTGGAATTCCTTCGAATTCCACTGGAATTCCTTCGAATTCCACTGAATTCCTTCGAATTCCACTGGAATTCCTTCGAATTCCACTGGAATTCCTTCGAATTCCACTGAATTCCTTCGAATTCCCACTGGAATTCCTTCGAATTCCACTGGAATTCCTTCGAATTCCACTGGAATTCCTTCGAATTCCCACTGAATTCCTTCAGATTCCACTGAATTCCTTCGAATTTACTGGAATTCCTTCGAATTCCCACTGGAATTCCTTCGAATTCCACTAGAATTCCTTCGAATTCCCACTGAATTCCTTCGAATTCCCATTGAATTCCTTCGAAATCCCACTGGAATTCCCTTTCGAATTCCCTCTGGAATTCCCTTCGGAAATCCCTCTGGAATTCCCTTCGGAAATCCCTCTGGAAATCCCTCTGAAATTCCCTTCGGAATTCCCTCTGGAATTTCCTTCGGAATTCCTTCTGGAATTCCCTTTCTGAATTCCCTCTGGAATTCCCTTCGGAATTCTCTCTGGAATTCCATTCGGAATTCCCTCAGGAATTCCATTCGGAATTCCCTCAGGAATTCAATTCGGAATTCCCTCAGGACTGCCATTCGGAATTCCTTCGAATTCCTTCGAATTCCTCTGGAATTCTCTTCGGAATTCTCTCTGGAATTCCCTTCGGAATTCCCTCTGGAATTCCATTCGGAATTCCCTCAGGAATTCCCTTCGGAGTTCCCTCAGGAATTTCCGCCGGAAATCCCACTGAAATTCCCTTCGGAATTCCCACTGGAATTCCCTTCGGAATTTCCACTGGAATTCCCTTTCGAATTCCCTCTGGAATTTCCTTCGGAAATCCCTCTAGAAATATTGCAGATTGCAAATGCAGCAATTGTAGGTGTGATCGCGCATTAGTTGGGTCTTTGGACGGTTCCTGCCACTGTGAATTGATTTGCTCGTGAGACTTTTTTTTGTCCCATTGAGGGGTTGATGGAGGTTCAGAGTCGTGGATTGGATGGATTTAATTTTATGCATTTGTGACAATCGCAAGTGATTTGCTATTGGAAACTTATTTGTACTGTAATTCCCTTCGGTTCCCTATGGAATTCCCTCTAGAATTCCCTCTGGAATTTTCCTCGGAATTCCCTTCGGAATTCCCTCTGGAATTCCCTCTAGAATTACACTAGGAATTCCCCATGGAATTCCCTTTGGAATTCCCTCCGGAATTCCCCTTGGAATTCCCTCTGGAATTCCCCTCGGAATTCCCTCTGGAATTCCCCTCGGAATTCCCTCTGGAATTCCCCTCGGAATTCCCTCTGGAATTCCCCTCGGAATTCCCTCTGGAATTCCCCTCGGAATTCCCTCTGGAATTCCCCTCGGAATTCCCTCTGGAATTCCCCTCGGAATTCCCTCTGGAATTCCCCTCGGAATTCCCTCTGGAATTCCCCTCGGAATTCCCTCTGGAATTCCCCTCGGAATTCCCTCTGGAATTCCCCTCGGAATTCCCTCTGGAATTCTCCTCGGAATTCCCTCTGGAATTCCCTCGGAATTCCCTCTGGAATTCCCCTCGGAATTCCCTCTGGAATTCACATCGGAATTCCTTCTGGAAATATTCCCCGGAATCCCCTCTAGAATGCATCCCATTCCCTGTGGATTTCTGAATGTTATTCCTCGTGGAATTTGAATTTACCATGGCAATCCTCATGAAATTCACCCCGGAATTCCACCGGAATTTTTTCTGGAATAGTCCCGGAATTGAAGAACCCTCAAGTGTTAAAAGCGAAGAAATATGTTCGCCATCATCATCGACAGCAGACACGTTTTCTTCAAAGTCACCACGCTCATCATCGACATCTGCTCTTGCGGACTGCATCACAACATTTTCACCGGCGTCGGAATCTTCATGATCAGAGTTTACGACCGTATCAGCACGGATTAAGTTGAATTCTACTCGAAGAAATTGTAACACGGGAAGATTAATCCTTATTGACAGACAGATATACATAATTGACAGATGCATTCGCATTTAAAATTACTGTACCAAGTACAATAAGACATTTAAAAACATAAAAGATGAAATGAAAAATTATTGCCAAGCGTACTATAAACAACAATAGCATAGTAATATAAAATTCAAGTAGCATGTGTTTAGGATATATTTGTACAAAACACACTATCCAAAAGTTTAAGTAAATCTTAACTTTATGTCATAAAAATCTATTTGTTAAAATTTTGCGATTCGCTGGAATCTAATATGTTATTGTTCCAAATATTAAATTCAAAATTCAATTGAATCAAAAAATAAACAAGTAAAAGACACCGTAGATTTAATACGACCCAATAATTCATTAAATAAAAATAATATTTGAGAAGCTCCAACTATTTAATTCAAATTTAATCCGAATCATACTCAAATTCAGAACAATTAAATAATATGTCCGAAAATATATCGAAATTCAAACTCAAGACAAAATAGAAATTCGGTTCAAATCTTATCCATTAATACATGAATGCAAAATTCAAACACAATCGATTTGCAAATTTAATTCAACACCAAATCAAAGGACCAAATCTTACCGATTGTGTGATTTCAACTCTACTGGCAGGCTAATGTAACCTACCAAGTGAATGAATTCGGAACTATATTAACAAATTGAATATCTAAGAACTTTTGGGCTTTTGGGATTGGAATTATATTGTTCCATTTATCGTTTAGCGATTTATAAAACCCAACAAACAATTCAGGCTAAATAAGCTAATAAGTAAACATTTGCAGTATATATTTCAAGTACTTGAAGAACTTCAGCCGTTAAAAGTACTTACCATGTTGTCAATGGTACATTTATTGAAAATAATATATAAATAATGTGTAATAACAATGTAATACATTCGACGACAAGCAAAGAGAAATAGAGGTATTCGTAATAGAAAATAGGTAATAGAAAATATTCGTTGATAATTTCACATTTATAGATAAATCTGCTATATAAAATGATAAAATGCAAAATTTCTATACTGTCATCATAGAATTTGAAGATTAGTTCACATTATTGATATGTATTTACACATTTGCTGCTAATAATAACTTCCTACCTCGAGTTGAGGGCCCTTCGCCAGCGTCCCAACCGGTAGCCGACGACGTACTACCCTTGGCCGCTTTCAACTTGGCCCGATAACTCCGTGCCCGTTCAGCGTCCGTCCTTGGAAGCTTTGAGGGTGCGTCCGATTGTTGATCCCTTTCACGCTTCCTGGAATTGCGTTTATACTTCGCTGCCAAGTATTGCGACATCGCACTGTATTCACTAGTATCGAATAAACTTCTTCTAAGCACAACTAATGTTTCTCACTTCACCGATGTGATACGAGACACTAACTGTATATCGAAAAAATATGAAAATTGCATCACGTTAGCTATTGAAAAGTGATGTCTGTGCTAGAGAATGCATGCATATTGAATGCCAAGTTGAACCTGGTGAGAAAATGTTTATTTCAAGAATACCCCTGTTTAGTAGGTGCTGGGATTAGAGATGATATTCGATTGAAAATTTACTCAAATGTTAGCAATTTTCATATTTATTTAAATACGGCGTTGTTCTGTTGCTCTCAAGCAATTATGAATTGCACTTTGCAGATAATTCGTCTTAGCTAAAAATACTCCCATGTAATATGATAGTTATTATAAGAACCAATTTGTTTTCCACAATACGCCTATCCAATCACAAGCAGCAATAAAGCTTATGATTTGTACTTTGAAAAACATTTGTCTCGGCTCAATCTTCTCTCGTGTGAAATTATGATTCTGAAAAGAACCCATTTGTTTTCAGTAATGCACCTTCCCAATCACAAGCAGCAACAAAACCGAAGCAGAATCTAGAAAAAATTTCATTTCATTGCTACCGACCCCAATGTCAGCCGCTCGATAAGTTACCGCTAAAACGCGACATACGCCATCATGCGAATCAATTTTCGCAGCATCCCCCTCCGAAGAGCGCTTGCGCTGCTGCCGACGCCAAGCGATTGTAATTTGCACTTTTAAGAAGTAAAAGAAGAAGAAGAAGAAGAGTCGCTGGTTATGTTCGAAAGCACTGGCATCGAACGAACGAAAGGCGGAGCAAACAAGCCGATGCCAAGCGATCATAATTTGCAATTTGATTTGTAAAAGAAGAATCATTCCAGTTCGAGACAGCAACACGTACGGACGTGTTTTTGCTCGCGCATTTTTTCGAAGTGTTTTTTCTCGTTCGTTCGCTGTTTACGTTTTCGCTTGTCGCGTTGGCGTTATTTTCTCCCGGACTCGTCATGGGAGACTCGGTGGCCGATTCGGTCGCTGGAAAAGTGCCTAAGCGCACTGCTCTTGGAGGCGCGGGTAACCCCTCCAAGCAGCTTTTGCAGAGCAACGTGTTCTCGCCGTTGCCGCTTGATGACGCCGGCAATCCGCCGAAAAAGAGGAAGAAGCAGCAATCGCAGCTGCCGCAGGTGCAACCGGAGCGGAAGGAGAAGTGCCCGTCAGTTTTTGTGAAGGGCGATCCGCCGGATTTACGCCCAAAAATTCGCCAGCTGATCGCTAAGGGGCTGAAATGTACTTTTCGGCTCTGCAGCGAGGGCGTGAAAGTGATGCCGGCCAACAGGGACCATCATCAATCCGTCGTGGAGTTCCTCGAGGTCCACAAGTATGAGTACTACACTCATGACCACCCCGGCACGAAGCCGCTCAAGGCTTTGCTGCGAGGACTTCACGACATGAAGGAGGAAGAGCTCCAAGCAGAGCTTGAAAGTTGCGGACTGAAGCCAGTAGCCGTCCACAAGATCGCTCGTCACGACAAGGCGAGGAAATATCGCGACCAGCTTTACCTGATCCATCTGGAGCACGGCTCCACTACCTGGAAGGACCTGAAGCTGGTTGGCGTTATAAATTACACCGTCGTTGACTGGGGAGCGATATCGGCCAGTGCACCGCGATGTAACGCAATGCACCAACTGCTTCAATTTCGGGCACGGCACCAGGAACTGCCGCATGAAGCCGCGCTGCAACAAGTGTGGCGAACCCCATCCGACTGACGAGTGCGACAAAATGGAGGTGGCCGATCCCAAGTGCGCCAACTGTGGCGACAAACATCGGCCACCACAAAGGGCTGCCCAAAGCGAGCCGAGTTCCTGGAAATCCGGAAGAAGGCTTCCACAAGGACCATTCCGAAGAAGAACCGTGTTCCTGTAATCAACGAGGTGAACTTTCCAGCCATCCCGTCGTTTGATTCCAATACTCCCACCGCTACAGCCGCACAAGCAACTGGCAGCGGCAGCTGCATCGGTCCAAGCTCCAGCATCGTCGGCACCACCCACCAGCGAATGGCCCCCGCTCCCTCCTCCTGAGTTCCGTCGGCAGTCGGAGAACGAAGCCGTCCCACCGGAAGAATCTGCCCCGCTGTACACTCCCGAGCAACTGATGCCGATCTTCGCGCAGCTCGCCACTCGACTGCGCGGCTGCAAAACCCGATTCGACCAGGTCTTCACACTTGGCATGTTCATCATTGAAAATGGCTGCTAGGGTGGGCCTGGTCAACTGGAACGCTTGCTCGCTAAAGAGCAAAACAATCGAGCTGAAGGATTTCCTTGAGGAGAAGGAAATAGACGTGGCGTTCATCACCGAAACGCACCTAAAACCGGAGGTGAACATCAACATCCCGGACTTCCGCATCGTGCGACTCGACCGGCCGACCAGGGAGGTGGTGTGGCCATCGCTCTTCGCTACAACATCAACTGTCGTCTGCTTCCAAGCTTCCAGCTCAGTGTCATCGAGGCCATCGGTGTCGAAATCACCACTTCGGTCGGCACAATCGCGCTCATCGCGGCGTACTGTCCAACGCAGGCCAAAGCCGGCGATGGATCATCGGCTGCCCTTCGAGGGACATCGTCAAGCTGACGCGGAGGCAAGGCCAGTATATCATTGCCGGCGACTTGAATGCCAAACATCAAGCCTGGGGCAACAGTCGCGGCAATCGAAACGGCACCATCTGGAGCAACGACATGGAGGAAGGCCACTACACGATCCTGAGCCCGGATTCCCCCACTCGGCTGAGTCGGTCCGGTGCCCACGCAACGCTCGACCTCTACATTACAAACCTGAGTGACCACGTCTCGCAGCCGGTTGTGTACCAGGAGCTCAGTTCGGATCACTATCCGGTGGTGGCGGAACTGGGCTCCTCGGTCAATCGGCACCAGCAGTTACGGCGGAACTACCACCGAGTGAACTGGCAGCGGTTCCAGCAGTGCGTCGATAACACCGTCGACTACGAGGTGCGTCCGGAGACGCCGGAAAGTATCGACCGCCAGCTGTGCGCTATCGAGGAGGCGATCACGGTGGCCCGAGAGCAACACGTACCGACGGCTCGGCAGGTAAGCAACTCCTTAAACATCGATACACTCACCAAAGATTTGATTCGATTGCGGAATGTCACTCGCAGGCAGTTTCAGCGTACTGGACTGCCTGAGCTTAAGGCACGCTGCAATCGAATCACAAAAATTATCAAGGGCATAATGGTGTACCTCAAAATAATGACTTCTCGAATAAGATCCGCACTCTCCCAGATTATGCTAAGCCGTTCTGGAAAATGACCAAAATTCTAAAATCCAAGCCTCGGCCCATTCCACCTTTGATCCCACTAAACAATAATGGCTCTAAGGATCGCTTGATAACTCCTGCAGAGAAGGTCGCTGAAATAGGTCGTCACTTCGTCAGCTCACACAATCTTGGGCAGAACATCGTCAGTCCACACGAAGCAGCCGTCAACGAGCATGCTAACAACATCCATTTGATTCCCAACGACTTCTCGGAGGAGTTGGAGATCTCAGCTGGCGAATTGACGGCCTATATCAAATCATCGAAGAACATGAAGGCCTCAGGCTTCGATAGCATCCTGAATCTCGAGCTCAAACACATGAGTGCTCCGTTCTTTGAGCACCTCTCGCTGATCTTTAATCAGTGTCTCCGGCTCAGCTACGTCCCCACCGTCCTGGAAGTCAGCGAAAGTCATCCCCATCCGGAAGCCTGGGAAGGATCCTTCCTCCCCCAAAAGCTATCGTCCCATCAGCTTTCTCTCAGGATTATCCAAGCTATTCGAAAAAGCTATTCATCACCGGTTACTTAAGTCTGCCGAAAATCTCAACATCTTGCTTGAGGAGCAGTTTGGTTTCCGACGCGGTCGGTCAACTGTTCACCAACTGACCCGAGTTACCAACGTCCTCAGACGGAACAAGTTTGTCTCGAAAACATCCGCCATGGCCTTACTCGATGTCGAGAAGGCATTTGACAATGTATGGCATGATGGCCTGGTGTACAAACTACAACGCTACAATCTTCCCAGCTACCTGGTGAAAATCATCAACAATTACCTGTCGGCAAGGACATTCCAGGTCTCAATCAGCGGAGCGAGTTCCAATGCGCACAACATCGTCGCAGGCGTCCCCCAGGGCAGTATCCTCAGGCCCTTGCTTTTCAATCTGTTCACCTCCGACATGCCAGAACCTCCAGAAGGCGGCATTCTGTCTCTGTTCGCAGATGACACATCCATCGTCTACAACGGTAGAGTGATCAGAGCGCTAGTGGCAAAACTCCAACGAGGCCTGGATGCCCTGACAGAGTACCTCACCAGCTGGAAGATCTGTATCAACGCGGCGAAGACCCAGGTCATCATTTTCCCCCACTCCAAATCCCCTAAACGTGTTCCGCCTGGGGACTGTAAAATCATCCTCAATGGCACGACTGTGGAATGGGCCAATGAGGCCGACTACCTTGGCTTGACCCTCGACAACAAGCTTATTTTCCGCCAACAGGTTGACAAAATGGTAACAATGTGTAACGTTATGTGGAAACTACTGTACCCTTTGATCAATCGACAGTCGTCATTGTCCCTGAAAATAAGCTTGCTGTCTACAAGCAAATCATCCTCCCTGTGATCGAATATGGCATGCCGGTCTGGGAGAGCTGCGCTAAAACCCACCACCTCAAACTTCAACGGGTCCAAAACAAATTCCTGAGGATGATCCTCAACACCCCTCCCAGGACAAGAACATCCGAGGTTCACCGTCTGGCCGGAATAAAAACCTTACATGAACGCTTTGGTGAGTGTAAAGAAAAGTTTAGGGTCCGTTGCTTGCACTCGGACCAAGAAGCGCTTAGGGCGCTAGTTCCAATCTAGGTTATCAAATTTTCATTGTAAATATTAGTGTACATAGTAGTTAGGTTATCAAATTTTAAAAAACACACTAGCGCCTCCTGAAGGCCGTCATGATACATTATATTTTAAAAATTAAGTCAAACATTATAATCATAATAATAACAATAATTGAAATTGAAGTTGGAGGGCCAACCGGCCGATCACTGTACATGTTAAAATTAATTATAGAGCATGAGCATGAGCATGAGCATGATTGACCGCCCACGGTTGCTACTCCGTTATTGCCAGATCAGCTGTAATTACACAGAGAACCAACAGATGATGTTTGGGACTAACATCATCTTCAATGTGTAAGAACTGGTGACCCAAAAATAAGCAATACCAGCGCCGGCCGTGTCCGAATGCAGGTCAATTGAGGAATGGGTAGGAAAATGTTGACATGATACTCGCTTTGATAGAAGCCGACGAGTCATCTGCACTTCCACGAGAAATCACTGGGATGTTGGATATATGGGGTAGGTATTGTGGCAGGGTTCGTTTTGGTAAACGGTATGCCGTGTATAGCGTGTAGTTTGATCAATTCAAAATATAATCGAACGAACACTAATTATTTTAATTACCGATCGCACTAAGCAGAACAAAATTGTCGATGACCAGCCGATCTCTCTGCTAACCGCACAAAGCAGAACAATATTTTCGATGACCGGCCGATCGTTCTGCTTACTAACGCGAACTGCATCTTCACTTTCTAATTAATGCACTCACCCGCACAAAGCAGAACAACATTTCGATGATCGGGCGATCGTTCTGCTAACCGCACAAAGCAGAACAAATTATGTCATGACCGGCCGATCGTTCTGCCTACTAAATAAATCACGACTGTACATGACCTCTGAATGCTGAACATTTGTCTTTCAAGCAACAAACAAACATGATCTACTTTTTTTCACTTAATTCCGACAGAAAATTGTATACTCCTAAATAAACATCTCTAAGGCATGTTTCCAAGTACAGCATTGCGATTAATAAAATCTATTCACATATCGACCGCACAAGCAGATCAACAGCTTCTGATTCTCGCGAACAATCTGCATATCATATCAAAACACACTCTGATCTATTTTCTTACCAACCTAATATGTACTAGCATTTCTACCACTCTTCAAAGAATTAGCTATGTCTAAAATGCATTTTCTACTAACAACTTATTAACTTTATTACCGGCCGCGCAATGCAGAACACAATAATTCGGCCGATCGCGCGATCGTCCTGTTGTCCGAAACAAGAGAGCCCCATAAGACGTTAAATAATATACCACATTTACTTACAACACCTCCATATTTTTCATGCCTTCGTATATTCACTCATATATTGACAAAACACGATTAGTTACACATCTGGTGACAGAGTGCGCGCAAGCAATTGGAATGATGTTTGATGTTTGAAATAGTGGATGCATTTATGTTCCTTGGGTCATTAATAATTTTGTATAAGAACTTCAGCAGGCGAGTTGAATGTGCATTATTGTGAAATAAGCCTAATGCCTGATAAATTTAAAATTCATACTTTTAAACTAGTTTACATTGTAATTGTGAAGACCGGAAGTTCACTGAGGACACAATAATGCGTTGCCAATATCCGATTCAGCATATGGAGTCAAGATTATATATTTAGGATAGATAGGGGTAAAAATGGAGGGATTTAACTTGAAAAGGCTGTTTTAGAAAGAGGGGTCGAGTTATCAGTCATGTTTGAAATATTAATCAAAACGGTAACGGGCGCAAGTATTGTTTATACCTATGCATTATTTGCAGCAAGTATATAAAAATAGAATAATATGAAACATTTTATTGAGATTTTGCATAATATATGCATACGAAAACGTAACGATTGAAATCTAAATCTAAAAATAATGAGAAAAAAACTGCTTTTTTGAGACGAGCTTCACAAACGAATATGTTTATAAACTTCCTGAGATTAGCTTGAAAAATGATATAACAGCCTACAGGCCGAACTTTACAAAATGACCATTTCAGGGGCGGTACAGATTATTGGAGGATCCTCTGGATAACCACAAAATACCTAATCAGAAGCAATATATGTCTCTCCTGTAAGTACCATTTCAAACAAAGGCTGGGGTGGCTGTGTACAGTCGACAAATTTTATGGAAGCAACATTCTTTAATAAAACGAGCTCCACCAAAGAATCGTTATACGTATCGACTTCACTCGTAAACAATCCGATGTGGTGAATGAGCCATTTCTATTTTTAAAAAAATATAAAAAGCCATATTAGAAGGACCTCACCAGGGTTTGCCAGTATACTGCTGCGTCCATCCAATTGATCCTGCCATCAGCACGAATCGCCAGACCTTTATCTCTCCAATCACCGTCGTCATGCCTTGCCACGTCTGACTATAGTTTTGCCGCTACACCACCTTAGGCGATACTGATAAGTGTTACGTCGATACCGATACTCCGAGGTAAGAAATCACATTTTTTGGTATTCACTAGCAGAATTTTAGTTCACACAAAAATCTGCTTGGGAAAGAAATTTGACAGGGGAATCAATTTCGCAACCTATCTTGAGCGCGGCACACTTCGATCCCAGAAGCAGCTAACTCCCATCAAGTACATGTTAAAAGTTAAAATTAATTGTAGAACAAAAAATGTGTAAATAAAGAAGAATTTTACTACTACTAAAAGAAGAAGAAGAAGAAGAAGGAGAAGAAGAGGCCCTTGTTATGTACGAATGCATTGGCATCGAACGAAAGAAAGGCGGAGCAAGCAAGCCGATGCCAATGATACGGCGCTCAAAGGGGCGGGGCCTCGAAGTCCATGCAAACGTATTCTGACCAGCCGAAGTCTGATTTTCTCGGAAAATCGGCAGGACAATTTATTACTCGGAAAATCGGCAGGACAATTACATCGCAGCGCCGACCAGAAATCACCGGCGGTGAAAAGGCTGAGAAGAAACATCATCAAGGGCGTCTCATCAGTAGTAATAAACTACTACTACTACTTCTCGGAAATTCGGCAGGACAATTACATCGCAGCGCCGACCAGAAATCACCGACGGTGAAAAGGCTGAGAAGCAGGGCGTCTCATCGAAGGCGTCGAGTATCTTCGTGCGTGTCGAGCTGGCCAAGCCCGCCGTTTCGGAGGGTTCCAAAGTCGTCACCAAGTAAGTCAGCTCCTAATGAATGAACGAGGAAGTAGCTTCACTTAAAACGGCCCTTTTCAGGGCCACAGTCTCACTCAAAGAGGAGAGGAATTTTCGTACCGTGCACGCCGGAAATCAAAATTTTGTAATGAATTTCCACTACTGATGCACTGTCAGCCAATTAAGAATTTGCCGCTGGAACACGATAGAAGTCATCCATCCTAATACATTGTTTTGGAACGTCTCCATGCAAGGAGCGCATCGGCTGCTACAGCCAAAGAACTTTGCCCGTCACCAAGCGATTATGATTTGCATTTTTGCAGATTTTTGTCTCGATTCAACCTTCTCCCGTGTAAAAAGATGATTTTGTTTCCAATGACGCGCCTTTCCAATAATAAACAGCAAGTACGCCGAAATCAGAATCTTGGGAAAATCTCATTTGACGCAACTCAATGATGTGAGACGTCATCATTGTTTAATTCCCGCACTTTTAATAGATAGCAGATTCCAACTTTCTACCGTCGCCAAGCGGTTATGATGTGCACTTTGAAGAAAATATTTTGGCTCTACCTCTCAATAGTACATTTGCCAAGAATTGATTTTGATCCACAATGCGCCTTTCTAATCAATCATAGCAAACAAACGATAGTCCGTATCTTGCGTAAAAATTTCACTTTTCTGCTAAATAGTCACTATTAAGAAAACATTTTCAGTGACGCCACTGGTATGCAGGGACCGTAATCGCTGCCATTTTTGCAATCAACTCTATCTTCTAATAAAATTTTGGTCCTGAGAAGAACCGGTTTTCTTTCCAAATGCGCCACTAACAGTAACTAAACGATAGTCCGAAGATTGTTGCTTTTAGCGATGGCCTCTCGATGTTCCACTTTCTGCTGAGACTGCTCCTACGGGCGTCATCGTTATGCCCGCTCTCCGAGAAAATTTAGTTGAACTGAGGATTGAGTCGAGCCCGTAGGTTGCACGATTTTGATGTCTGTGCTTGCGATGCACATCGCGATTGGTTGGTTTACCGATTTTCAGTGCCTAGTAAAATTCAATTTTTCAATAGTTCAGCACTTTGAATGCATTTTTCGATAGCTGAGCAAAATCTTAAAGAGTTCGTCGATCGATTAACACCAACATCTTTAGAATCGGTTGAAAGACGGCTGAGTTATTAACCCATACTTCCTGACCACTTTTCATGACGGTCTCAGATTTAAAACTGCAGAATGACCCCCCAATGTTTCGGAAAGACGTAATCCTACGTCAAAAGATTTAACCAAATTATCATTTTGTTTTATTTCTACTGAAGAGTACGAAATAAAGGCTTCAGAGCTCAGCGAGCAATTTAATAACGCGAAAACGATCCAAGGAACCCAAAAATTTCACTGTTTCATTCCATTGTCGGAAAATAAAATTAAAGCAAAACTATACTCAAACTGTGCTGATAATAATTCAAAAGTGTTCGATATTTTAAAAATTTGAATAAAAATAAATAAAAATAAGTATTAATAAACTGTTTTCATGATATCATAACCCATACCAAAATTCAAACCCAAAACTCTTAGAGTTTCTATAACAACATTGTGTAACTGCCACATTTAATTTAATACTTAGGATAATATTAATTCATTTTTATTTATTTATACATATAATATTTATACATATAATATACATAATATCGATGAATACATAAATATGGAATATCATAAAAACAACTCACGAAAGGCCCTTAACAATAAAATCAGCATCAAACTGCGATTCTCGGAAAAAAATACACGGAAATTTTTTTGTTTACTATATGTGAAAATTGTGAAATGTTTGAACTGTCATACCTTCTTCGTTTATTAGCTCACCATCACCAAATTTTTATGGTAGCTAGCTAATATAGGGGACCGTTTTCCCTAAAAAATTACGTTCGAAAAAGATAGGGTTTTGAGATATTTGAGTTTTTGTGACAAAATGATATTTTTAAAGGCAAAAAAATTTTTTTTACTGTGCACATTTTCTTAAGAATCACCATTTAGTTGTCTAACTTTGCTGAAAAAATCATAACAATCGAACATTCCGGTTTTCCTGAGCAGCTTTTTAAATATTTTTGAACCATTTTCACATACACCCTTTTGAAAAGTTAGTCGTGACTCAATATGAAGATTTGATATCGAAAATGACGATTTAGATGAAATTGAAAAACTGTGCAAAGTTTCAACTCAATAGAAAATCATGAATTAAAAATTTTCTTAAATTTTGATGCTGTTGCTTGGAATCGCTCTCCTTTGTTATGTCGATGAAATTATCCCTAAAACTATCTCCGGAATTAAAATCTAAATTCCTCAGAAGTTGTCATTAGGATTTCTCAATAATTCTTTCTGATTTTTTTTCAGCAATTATTGCTCATAAATTTCATTAAAAAATACCCGATTCTTGATAAAACGAAACAAAATCCCAAGAAGAGTACCGGGCATTATTTTAAACGGATGTATTACGGAGAAATCGTTAGCAAAATTCCTTTCAGTAGTCTTCAAAGAATAAATCTTTCTTTATGCTTAGATCTGTAATAAGTCGAAAACTTTTTTTAGGTCGTATATTTTATAAATATCCACGTAGTTTTAAGATAAGCGATTTACAAAACTTTTGATATTTTTCATTTTTTTTGCAGTATACAGGCTATTAATCCAGAAATGATTTTTTATTCTCGTGAGGTCATGACTGAACTTCATTCTACCACCTAATACGCATCAATTTTTTTCAATCACTATTGTATCCACCGTGCGAATGCATGCAATATTCATCAACCCAATACCGAAATGCATCTCCAAGTTGGTCTCACCGGCTGGTCTCAAGACAACAATATCGTACAGACGACGCGTGCCCTTGTCTGGTGGCAATCAATCTGCAATCTGTACGTGTGATGACGTATCTGCGGACCGGCGCGGCGGCGGCGTGGGTCTTATTCGTGCTGAGCCAACAAACTGCTGACGTTAAATCCCCCAAAATCGCCGGCCCAGAGAAAGAAACCGCAACGCTCTGATTACTATTGTGTGTAGTGTGAGGTAATTTTTCCGACCAGCCAACAACCCAACCTGAGAGCAACTTGATTTCTGTATCCATTGTGGCTGAAGGTTCGATACGCTTTGTTCGCGTTTTCAATTTCAGCTTGGCTGTCTCCTGAAGCGATTTGCCACCATGGGTGACGGTCGCGGAGGTTCAGCGCGCACACACACACTCATGCTTGTTTGACGACGCTTGTCGAGATGATTAATGCCGTTAATGAATCGTTATTAATGCACTTTAATCGGCCGCCACTACCCCCTGGTGGACCGGTAGTGGTGAGGAATTTGTGATTACGGCCGGGTAGTTGCAGTTGCTGTCACATTGTGAAAGAATTGCAATTTTCCTCTGAGATGCAGTTGCAGATTGCAAATGCAGCAATTGTAGGTGTGACCGCGCATTAGTTGGGTCTTTGGACGGTTCCTACCACTGTGAATTGATTTGCTCGTGAGACTTTTTTTGTCCCATTGTGGGGTTGATGGAAGTTCAGGGTCGTGGATTGGATGGATTTCATTTTATGTATTTGTGAGAATCGCAAGTGATTTGCTATTGGAAACTTATTTGTACTGCATTGGTTTTAATAAGTAGTGAATTGTCGAGACCCTAAGTCCAATGTACCTCACAAAAGTGACAGCCTTCGTTTCCTTGTATCGACGGCTGTGCTGTGCGAATCAATAGAGTTCGAGCTTGTTGATGATGTGATGATGTATTATTGTCGATTGTTTCCAGATTATTGCTGTTCTCTCCTGTTTGATATTCGTCTAAATATGAGCTGATGTCTGATATGAACTGCATTGTCCTTCGGAACCTCGGAAGGCATGGTGTTGTACGCTCCTCCAATGGCGGAAAAACTGTCACTCAAAATTGGTTTCGTGGATGATGACGTAGTTATCGGTTTTTATGGTAATGCTGTTGACTCTAAACACCGCTGCTTAGGATGAGTCACTTGATCGCAGTGTTTACAAGTGATTTTCTGCCCAGAATAAGTGCATAGGGTCTCCTATAGAAATGTAGGACGGGATTGGATGCTTGATTTCAATTTGTACAGTGCGTACTCCGTTATACACCTCTGGAAAATAGTGCGTCCATCGTTCTATGCGTATAGAATACACATCTCTGAATTGCTGCTTGGGTACGGTTGCGATAGTTGACCGAAACGGTTATTAGACTAAAAGCTAGTTAGCTGAATATTTCGATCACCCAAATAAGAGGTTTTCCGAAGAAACCATCTAGTCAAACAAGTCATTTAACCGAAAGAGAGGTTTGGCGGAACAGATAATTCGGCCGAAAATGTCGTCGATCATATGGCCGTGAATGTTATTTGGCCGTACGTGTCTTACAGCCAAAAAGATCATTTGGCCGAACAGATTACTTTGCCGACAGCTCATTCTGCCGAACAGCTTACACGCTCATACGGCCGAAATTGTTGTTTGGTCGAACAGATCAGACCTCGAGAGGGGCATTTGGTCAAAAGTTGACCGAACGATTCACACAGCCAGAAATGTTGTTATGCCGAACGGGCGTTTTGGACAAAAAACTAGTTGCGCAGAAAAAAAAGTATGACTAAATAGGTCTAGGGACGTTCCGATACTTCAAAATATCGATATTTGATTCGATACGATAATCGAAACTAAGTATCGATATCACCGATATATTGGAATGAAAATATCGATATATCGGATAATCATATGATATTTTAGACATGAGAATATTTAAAAGATATTTGCTGTTGATGTTTGTTTTTACTCCTTCCCTCCTTTTAAAAAGTAATTACAAATGACTTTTGTATATTAGTTTATCCCTGAGAGTTTCACCAACTTGCGGGTAGATGTGGCTCAACAATCATCGACGTCGACGTTCGTCGTTTTTCCCCCGGTAGCGAAGGCGTTTTAGACATGACGCTGAATTCCCTTTTTCCATCCGCCTAAATTTCTTCGAAAAACTTTCTGAAAATCCACTAACAATTCTTCAAATTGCCTTAAAAAGTTCTCCTTAAAATCTGTTTTCAACACATAAGGGAAAATATTTATTTTTTTTTTTTTTTTTTTGTGTCTTTATTAAGGAGACTTTCAGCCCGAGGCTGGCTCGTCTCCGTAAGGGAAAATATTAATTCTTTTAACAAAAACCCAGATTAATCCACCTAGCGGTGATGGTGCCTTTCTCGTTCGTTCCAAAGGTTTGGAAAAATCTAAAACACCAATATGTGGATTAGTATTATTTTTCATATTTGTTTATATGCATAAAAAAATTCTCGCCAAACGCAATTTGTTGCAAACAAATCGGATGAGCATAAGAGCAAAAAATGGCATTTTATTTTGTAGTTTTAAAATTAGTATTTTCGCCATAACTTTTGACCCAATTGTACGATCCGGCCAAGTTTCTATACACTCCAAATAATCTAAACGTTGTTTCCACCTGAATTTTCAGTTACATTTTACGTGCACACGTAACTGCAAATGCTTCAGAAAACTCAGAAACTTACGTGTTCGGTCAACTCTATCTAAAACTCAGGTGGAACTTACCTGATTTTCACGTAGAATGAAAATTCTATCAAAAAATCAGGTGAAAGTTACGTTAATTTCAGGTGGACAAGATCTACGTACTTTTTCAGGTGGAAACAACGTGCAGATTTTTTTGGGTGTATGAAACAATGGGACAAGATTCTGCGTCGAATGCAATCTGTTGCGAGCGACCTGAGAAGCACACATATTGCACATCAATCACAGTAACTTATATATGACCGGAATCAGTCACAATATGGCTCCTGCAACCAGATTTGTTGAACTTGTGTTGCTTGGGGAATAGATGAAGTCTAAGTGCTAAAAAAGTGAGCTAGACTTTTTTGAACTCTTTTTCGCAATAAATAGTAATTTGACCATAACATCTAAGCCCATAGTCCGATCTGGCCAATTTTCAATAAGAAAATATGAGACATTCTGCGTCGAATGCAATTTAATGCGAGCAAATCGGTTGAGGATAAGTGCCCGAAAAATGAGTGACATTTTGTACGCGATTTTTTCGTATGAATTTGTATTTTGGTCATAACTTTCGATCCCATAGTTCGATCTGGCCAATTTCAAATGGGAAACAATGGGACAGGATTCTGCGTCGAATGCAATTTAATGCGAGCAAATCGATTAAGAATAAGTGCCCGAAAAATGAGTGACATTTTTTACGCGATTTTTTCGTATGAATTTGTATTTTGGCTATAACTGTCGATCCCATAGTCCAATCTGGCCAATTTTCAATAAGAAAATATGAGACATTCTGCGTCGAATGCAATTGAATGCGAGAAAATCGGTTGAGAATAGGTGCCCGAAAAATGAGTGACATTTTTTACGCGATTTTTTCGTATGAATTTGTATTTTGGCCATACCTTTCGATCCCATAGTCCGATCTGGCCAATTTCAAATAGGAAACAATTAGACAGGATTCTGCGTCGAATGCAACTTGTTGCGAGCAAATCGGTTGAGGATAAGTGCCCGAAAAATGAGTGACATTTTTTAACATGATTTTTTCGTATGAATTTGTATTTTGGCTATAACTTTCGATCCCATAGTCCAATCTGGCCAATTTTCAATAAGAAAATATGAGACATTCTGCGTCGAATGCAATTTAATGCGAGCAAATCGGTTAAGAATAAGTGCCCGAAAAATGAGTGACATTTTTTACGCGATTTTTTCGTATGTATTTGTATTTTGGCCATAGCTTCTGATCCCATAGTCCGATCTGACCAATTTCAGATAGGAAACAATGGGACAGGATTCTGCGTCGAATGCAACTTGTTGCGAGCAAATCGGTTGAGGATAAGTGCCCGAAAAATGAGTGACATTTTTTACGCGATTTTTCGTATGAATTTGTATTTTGGCCATAACTCTCGATCCCATAGTCCGATCTGGCCAATTTCATATAGGAAACAATGGGACAGGATTCTGCGTCAAATGCAACTTGTTGCGAGCAAATGGGTTGAGGATAAGTGCCCGAAAAATGAGTGACATTTTTTGAGTAGTTTTGCACACACACACACACACACACACACACACACACACACACACACACACACACACACACACACACACACACACACACACACACACACACACACACACAGACATCACCTCAATTCGTCGAACTGAGTCGATTGGTATATAACACTATGGGTCTCCGGGCCTTCTATAAAAAGTTTGTTTTTGGAGCGATCATATAGCCTTTACCGTATACTTAGTATACGAGAAAGGCAAAACATTCTTTCTTCAGATTTTCCAATGGAAAATCCATATTATATCGTTATATTCCAAACGATCAAAGAAAATTTCACTGGAACTCGCTGAAATTTCGCATGACTGTTTTTATTCACCACGGAAAACTCTTCGAAAAAAATTGTAGTTTTACGGATAATTTTCTAATTATTTTTAGCAGAAAATTTTTTTTTTATTAGAATTTCAACGAAAGTATTTTCAAAATGTCCCCGAGAAATCTTTTCATTTCCACAGGCATTTCTCTTCATTTTACACTCGGTTTCCTTCTGATTTTCCGAAAGAAATATCCACATAAAATTCTTGAAAATGTCTGCACGACATTCTTCTTCATTTCTACAGGAATTAATTCATCCTAATTTCTTACTAATTCCTTTGAAGCTTCGGTCCGTTTCGCAAATTGGAATCAAATTTAACTCAAAAGTGATAGTTCAATAATTTTAACCCTGATAAGATAACTAAGATAACTTTTGATATAAATATAGAATAAATAATAATAGATTGGTCTTGCTGTGTAGCACCAGCCTTCTTATAACCTTACTATTATTTGGTCTTTCTTTTGACATATTGGTCTTTGTATAATGAGAGTGAGTAAATTTATAAATTCGCAAGAATGTTTGGGTAAAGTTCATTTTTTTTTTTCATTTTTTCCATACAACTTTAAATTCTCCCCTCAAAACATAAAATTTGATCAGAAAATGTTGAGGGCTAAAGAGTCAGTAAGAGAAAATAATATTTGTAACGGTAAGGGAAGCATATTATTCTATTAGTACTTTCTTTTTTATCTGTTCAATAACGTTAATTTTGAATAAAATATTTCACTCAGTACTTCTTTAATCAAATCCGTCTTTTTTCGTATTCGATATATTGATATCGAAAGCAAAAATATCGGAATGACCGATATATTGAAAGCAAAACATCGATACAAAAATATCGGATATCGAAACAAATATATCGATATTCCGATATATCGGAAATATCGGAACGTCCCTAAATAGGTCGATTGATAGAATAGTTCATTCCGGTTTGAGCTGTTCTTTTTTTTCGAAATGATGCAAACATCACAGATAGCTGACTATTATCTTAGTTCTAAGCGATGTGTTGGCACGGCAAATGCCGGGTAAAGCGTACCATTGGTACTTCGCGCACCTGAAGGAATAAAATAGATCCCATTTCGCGGTCATTAGCTTCTTACCCAGCAACTCATATCCCTACCTCCTCGTGGACCCGGGTAGGATACGAGCAACCTTAAGAAAATTTACGGCCAATTAGTTTTTGGAATGCATTCAAATGTGTGTCCACATCCCGACTAGTTAGTCATAACAAAATTTTATTACAATTATATCAATATGTGTTACAAATAACAAAACTTGCAATAATTTTGTTATAAATTCTCTGCCAAAGATGAAAGAAATAAAATTTCATGATCGTCATAACATGATTATAACACAATGTGTTATGTTTATTTCCCCAGAAAAAAAAATTGCCTACAAATTTGGTAGATAGCAATTGGAAAAAAAGTAAGGTACCACCTACAGTATAACTTGAATCTACATTCAAAGTTGAACCAGCTGGACAAAATAATTGCCTACATTATGGATAATAATAATCTTTGCAAGAACATAATTTGTTATAGTATAAGCTATTTTCACCGCTTTTTATGTAACACAACGAGTTATAATTTTGTTCAATTAATAACATATTTAGTAATATTTTTGTTAAAACTAGAAGAGATTTTGTTACAATTTTTGTTATTTTAACTACTAATGGTACATGTTTTATAACAACCGCTGTTATGAAAAACTGCTGTAACAGAATAACAAGGTCTGATATAAATCTGTTACTATCTACTGGTCGGGCAGCTAAACCCCGGAGCTAGTTCCAAGTGCCCACAACTGGGATGTTGCCCACAAACGTGAGAAATGAGAAGCGAGAAGTGTGTAATGAGAAATGGAATGTGAGACGTCTCGCTCATTTATCTGATTTCTCATTGCTCAGATCACACTTCTCATTTCTCTTTTCCAACTTCACAGTGAGAAGTCAGAAGTCAGAACTGAGAAGTAAGATTTAATACGTCTCGGATAAACGGGTTTATCAGCCAAATCGCCCGTTCGGGAAACGACATTATCGGCTATAAGAACCGTTCGACCAAATGACCCTTACAGGGCACGAACTATTCGGCAAGATTACACTTTCGACCGCATGCCTTGTGACCTGTTTGGCCGAAAGCGCTGTTCAGCCAAGTAACCTTTTCGGCTGAACGACCTTCTCGACTGTAGGACCCATTCAGCCAAATTACAATTTCGTCCAAAAGCATCCTGAGCAGCACAAGTCAGACAAAAATGATTTTAGCAACTTGATTGTAACTGAATCTGGTCACATATGAGTTCCAGTGACCTATGAGAGACATATGTGCTGCTAGGGATATTCGGTGGTATGATCTGTCCATCCGAGCGGCATTCTCGACCAAACGACATTTTGGGACTAATGATCTGTTCCACCAAACCTCTGTTTCGGCTAAATTAACTGTTTGGCACAATAGTTTCTTCGGTCAAACCTCTTATTTGGAGGATCGAAATATTTCAAATAGCTTTGGCTGAATAGGTAATTTGGCCGAATAGATCATTTGGCTGAATAGGTTATTTGACGTCTCACTTCTCACCAATCATTTCTCATTTTTCAATGTGAAAAGCGAGTAGGCGTTTCACTTCTTACTTTTCATAGTGAGAAGTGAGAAATAAGAAATGAAATTTAGAAATTCCGGAGGGAATCCCAGGGGGAATTCCGGAGATCCCCCCGAAATTTCCCCCAGAATTACCCCCGAAACTTCCCCCGGAATTCCTACCGAAATTCCCCCCCACCCCCGGAATTCCCTCTGGAATTCCCTCCAGGATTCCCCCCGGAATTTCTTCTGGAACTCCTACGGAATTCCTTCCGGATTTTTTCACGGAGCTACCCCACCCCCCACCCCGAATTCCCCCTGAAATCCCTCCTGAAATCCCCCCTGAATTCCTCCTGAAATCACCCCTGAATTCCCCCATGATTCCTTTCGGAATTCCCACGGGATTCCTTCCGGAATTCACCCCGGAATTCCCTCTGGTATCCCCCCGAATTTCCTCCACGGGATTCCTTTCGGAATTCTACACGGGATTCTTTCCGGAATTCACCCCGGAATTCCCTCTGGTATCCCCCCAAATTTCCCCCCACGGGATTCTTTTCGGAATTCCCACGGGATTCCTTCCGGAATTCCCACGGGATTCCTTCCGAATTCCACAGATTCCTTCCGAATTCCACAGGATTCCTTCCGAATTCCACGGATTCCTTCCGAATTCCACAGATTCCTTCCGAATTACCACGGATTCCTTCCGGAATTCCACGGATTCCTTCCGGAATTCCCACGGGATTCCTTCCGGAATTCTACGGATTCCTTCCGAATTCGAAGGATTCCTTCCGGAATTCCACAGTTCCTTCCGAATTCCTACGGGATTCCTTCCGAATTCCTACGGATTCCTTCCGAATTCCTACGGATTCCTTCCGAATTCCCACGGATTCCTTCCGGAATTCCACGGATTCCTTCCGAATTCCACGGATTCCTTCCGAATTCCACGGATTCCTTCCGGAATTCCCACGGGATTCCTTCCGGAATTACCACGGGATTCCTTCCGGAATTCCACGGATTCCTTCCGGAATTCACGGATTCCTTCCGAATTCCACGGGATTCCTTCCGAATTCCACGGATTCCTTCCGGAATTCCACGGATTCCTTCCGAATTCAGGATTCCTTCCGGAATTCCACGGATTCCTTCCGAATTCCACGGATTCCTTCCGAATTCCACGGATTCCTTCCGAATTCCACGGGATTCCTTCCGGAATTCCACGGATTCCTTCCGAATTCCACGGATTCCTTCCGGAATTCCCACGGGATTCCTTCCGGAATTCTCACGGATTCCTTCCGGAATTCCCACGGGATTCCTCCCGGAATTCCACGGGATTCCTTCCGGAATTCCACGGATTCCTTCCAGAATTCCACGGATTCCTTCCGAATTCCACGGATTCCTTCCGAATTCCACGGGATTCCTTCCGGAATTCCCACGGGATTCCTTCCGGAATTCCCACGGGATTCCTTCCGGAATTCCCACGGGATTCCTTCCGGAATTCCCACGGGATTCCTTCCGGAATTCCCACGGGATTCCTTCCGGAATTCCCATGGGGTTCCTTCCGGAATTCCCACGGGATTCCTTCCGGAATTCCCACGGGATTCCTTCCGGAATTCCCACGGGATTCCTTCCGGAATTCCCACGGGATTCCTTCCGGAATTCCCACGGATTCCTTCCGGAATTCACAGGATTCCTTCCGAATTCCACGGATTCCTTCCGAATTCCACGGATTCCTTCCGGAATTCCAACGGGATTCCTTCCGGAATTCCAACGGGATTCCTTCCGAAATTCCGAAGGGATTCCTTCCGGAATTCCCACTGGATTCCTTCCGGAATTCCCACGAGATTCCTTCCGGAATTCCCCCGGAATTCTTTCCGGAATTTCCCCCGAAATTCCTTCCGCAATTCCCCTCAAAATTCCTTCCGCAATTTCCCTCAAAAATCCTTCCGCAATTTCCCTCAAAATTCCTTCCGGAATCTCCCTCAAAACTCCTTCCGAAATTTCCTTCAAAATTCCTTCCGGAGATCCCAATGCAAATCACCAATCCTTTCAAAATTCCCCACGGAATTTCCTTTGGAGTTTCCCCGGAACTCCCCACGGATTTTCTATTAGAATCCAAAACACTTCCGGAATTGCCCCGAAACTCCCCCCGGAATTCCCCTCGAAATTCCCCCCGCAATTCCGACCGAACTTCTCTCCGGAACTCCCACCGAACTTCCCAGCGGACTTCCATCGAACTTCCCACCAGACTCTACTCCGGAATCCCCCCGGATTTACCCGAAAATCCCTTCGTCATTTCCCCCGAAATTTCCTCCAAAGATCAATTCAAGATTCATCGCGCAATACCCTCCCAAATTCCCTCAAGAATACCCATCGGAATTCCCCCCGCAAATGCCTCCGGAATTCTCCCCGAAATTCCCTCTGGAATTCTCCGAAATTCCCGCTGGAATTCCCCTCGGAGTTCCGTCTGGAGTTCCCCTCGGAATACCCTCTGGAAATCCCCTCAGAATTCCCTCTGGGATTCCCCTTGGACTTCCCTCTGGAATCCCCCCCGGAATATCCTCTGGAATTCCCTGGATTCTCCGGGGATCCGGGGGGGGATCCCGGAGGGAATTCCGGGGGAAATTGCAGAGGGGACTTCGGAGGGAATTTTAGAGGGAATTGCTAGAAGAATTGTAGACAAAATTTCGGGGTGAATTCCAGAAGAAATTCTGGATGAAATTGCAAAAGGAATTTCGGGTTAATGCTAGTGGATATTTGGGTGGAGGTGGGGGGTGTTCTAGTGGGATTTTTTTGGGGATCCAAACGGATTTTGGGGAAGCATTCTGGATGGAATTCCGGGGATTATTTTCAGAGAAAATTCTGGGGAGTTTCCAGATGGAGTTCCGTGGGGAATTCCGGACGGAATTTGCATGGAAATTTCAGAAAACAACTATGTTTTCTATTGTTTGAATTTAATCTTAACGCTGATACCTTCTATGCGTCCTTTTAGGATATGGGGTATTAGACTGGCCCGGGAAACAAAATGTTGTCGAATTCCACGGGTTACCCCTAAGGATTATGTCTTTTGGTGAGAAAATCAATCTTTCAAAATTTCAGCTCAATCGCTTGATAAATCAGCCGAAAGCTAAGTAATAGTTCATTAAATCATTGTACAATGTTCTGTGAAATTGTTCTGTAACATGCCAACTGCCCATTTTGCAATTCTGAGGTCAATCGAGCAATAAGAACCAATTTCCAGATCGAGGGAGTGACGGAGGTGTATTTTCCTATACAATTTGGCTGAAATCCCCATACAAACTTCAAATCAAATGCGCTAGCTTATGCAACAAGCAATTGAGCTGAAATTTTGAGAATTGATTTTCTCACCAAAATACATAATCCTGGTGGGGGGTGCCCCGAGGAATTCGACAACATTTTTCTCTCCCCATACTAAGCTGGGCCAGTCTAACGGGGTATTCATCTTCTTCGGCTGCTCCATTCGCAAAATGACTTTGAAAATCTCCAAGTTACCTTATTTGATGGCATGCATTTTACTTTTTAACGCACTAGAAAGGATTCATTATGATTCCTAATGTATTTTAAGTATAAATTTCTGGAATATTTCCAACCCGATTTCCTGATAAAATTGGTATTTCATGGTGGCAATCCGGTTGAAATCGTTGAAGGAATTCCTGATAGAATTTTTGTGTAAATTCCTGAGGAAAAAACTCAAATAAACATGCTTAGAGTGAATGGTCCAATGAACTTTTACAAGCAAAAAATCCTATAGGAATTTCTAGAACATATGTTATTTATTTTCATTTCCATCTCACTGAACATGTATTCATCTAATGGAAATACAGCACCAATCTTGTGGCTCCTATTTGGAAACATGCGTGCTCACTGCCAAAAAATACCACAAAAATCAGAAACACTTTAATTCCTTAAAACGCCCCCCTTTGATTTCTAGAAAACTATACCTAACTAAGGGTAAAAATCAGTTGGAACCTATAAATATTTGTAAAACCATCATACTATGTGAATTTGGAAGTATTTTTCTATTACACAATAAAAATAATAGCAAAATACAAAAAGTTACAGTTTTTATGTAACTTTTCATGTTTGTTTGCTCAACATTCTGGTGCAATTCTAGCATACTGTCCAGAAAATTTTCACTGGAACACTCAGTTGGGCAACAAAATAACTTTTCTCAGTGGTTAATATGATATAAAATTGCTTCCATCTTCAAAAATGTAACGATTTTCGAAAACATGTTTCACTGGCCAAAACGCCCCAGTGTAGGCAGGACGGTATGCCCTTACCAACTGTACACAAGCGCAGCAAGCCTGCAGCAGTTGCTTCCAAATTGTATGGAAAATATTGAAATGTAATTCACACCTGCTTAACCTTCTGTCTGTGCTCAAAAAAACTTACGTTGTCTGTGCTCTGGGGTCAAATTGACCCCAAATTGAAATTGCTATAACTTTTTTATTGTTTGGCCGATTTTGGATTCTTGGGGCTGTTTCGAAAGATAATTTAATCATCTTTCAGATCGTAACCAAAGATTGACTATTGGTGGGCGGGTACATCGCGGGGAGTGGTTTTAGTGAACAAGGGTACAAAGACAGTGATTTTTCATGATTATTTTACTTATATCCGAAAATCCTACCCATTTTGAACTGCAACTTTTTTTTAAAAAGATTATGCAGGAAGGCGTGTGCTTCGGCATGAGGCGTTGATAAGTTTAGAACTTGGTCCCCAGGAGGTGATATATTTGAATTCATCATTTTAGCCTACTCAAGATTTCCGATATATAGAATTCTCCTCAGTGTAAATATTCTTATCGCACAAATTTAAAATTTGTTAAAATTGCGTCTTGATCAAAGATCGTCTAGTAGGAATGGACTGTCTTGTGACGGAAGTAATAATTGGGAATTTTACAAATAGGCGGCAAATTGGCTGATCTTTGGTTACGCATGTAGACCCAAAGGCCTTAATTCCAGGATTTTCTTGGATGACCTAAAACATATTCTGTGAACACATCCTTTTTTTTAGCATCGCTGGAGCAGGTTGAATACAAAGAAAACTTTTGATGAACTCTACCACAACATTCATGTTTGCCAAAAATGCTACAAACCAAAATACATCATATCTCTTATGGAACAATATACTCAAATATAACAGCTCACTAGCGCCGCATCTTGGAAAAAGTGCTCATTATATTGAGCACCACTTCGTAGTACTGGACATCCTGAACAATGTTGCCGAATACAACTTGGGTGTAGGTATGAGGGATCTCGAGCTAAAGTAATATTTCATATATGCAAGAATATTGCAAGTACACTTGCGCCGCCTAATTGTAAATTTCCTAATTATTTATTCCGTCACATGACAGTCCATTCCAACCAGACAAACTTTGTTGAAGACGTCATCTTTACAAATTTCAAATTTGTGCGATAAGAATATTTACAATGAAGAAAATTCCATATATCGGAATTACTATAGTAGTCTAATATAATGAATTCAAATATACCGCCACCTAGCGACCAAGCTCTAAACTAATCAATACCTCATGTGAAAGCACACGCCTTCCTGCATAACCTTTTTGAAAAGGTATAGTTCAAAATGGGTAGGATTTTCAAATATAAGTAAAATAAGCATGAAAAATCACTGTTTTTGTACCCTTTTTTACGAAAATCCCTCCCCACGATGTACCCGCCCACCTATAGTCAATCTTTGGTAACGATTTGAAAGATGATTAAATTATCTTTCGAAACAGCCCCAAAAATCTAAAATCGGCCAAACATTAAAAAAGTTATAGCAATTTCAATTTGGGGTCAATTTGACCCCAGAGCACAGACAACGTAAGTTTTTTGAAAAAAGTACACTGTAGCGCAAATTTTCAAGATTTTTCAAGCGAATTTGCACCTAGGAGACAGATCTCGGCGAGTTTTACCAAACTACCAAAAATTAGGAGAATCGGTTGAAAACTAAAAAAATGGCAGCCACTCAAAGTGGCCTGGGGTCATATTGACCCCAGAGCACAGACAAAAGGTTAAATGGACTTATGTTGGTTTTTTAATGTCAAGCACATAAGGATTTATAACCTTTTTATTATAGGATTGATAAAATACTAATGAAGGGCTATGAAACGTGTTTGATTACGGTGGGGCGTATTGCCCAGGCACTTTTTGAAATCCAGTTTTTCGCGACTTTTCAAAAAAGCTTTATTACGTGTTTTCAGTAATATTTTTATATGACTACTCACAGGTAATGCATTTGCGACTTGTTCAACTACCAAATAACACAAAGTTTGCATAAATTACGTTGAAAAGTAAAAAGTTTTCATAGGTATTGCCTTAGGGGGGGCATATTATACCGCCTTACCCTAACTCTATTCAGTTGAATTTCCGGGGGATCTTTAGTAGACATTTCGTTGGAAAACGAACATTTTTTTTCTTGAAATTCAAGAATTAAATTGAAAGTCATTCGTAAAGTGGTGACTAACTATAACTATAATTGAAACGCCTACACTACTAGAGTCATATAATGACGTTGCTTAGTGGTGGACAGTTCCAAACACCTTCAGCAATCCGGTTAGAAACTATTAATAGAAATGTTTCTACACTAAACCACCGAGAGTACCCAACTATCTACAACAACAAGTACCCTAAATGTTTCATGATGCTTATTTCCGTCTTGAAGTGGGTGCTGTACCTATCTGATGCGACACTGTAACACCACAAATGATTGTATCCATAAAACTATAAACATTGATTGGCCGAGCACTTAACAATATCTAATCGGAGGGAGGCAATTCGACCATCCACCCACATCAAGTTGCAAACAGACTCCACCGCGCCGGAATTGTTTATGTGGCAACATGCCCCTCGTGGCGAATGACGTTTCGTACCAATAAATTGAAACGGGCTGACGTCGTGACATTGAAGTTTTAAATGCCTTGCGGAGAGCAATTGACCGGTAAAGGCGTTCTGTTCCAAGTCTCAACCGCAGATTAAATATTTTCAGTTCGGTTCCGGCCGGTTAGTGCCGGTGGTGGAGCGTGAAAATCTGGATGGCTTCGAGAAAAGGACGTAAGGCTATTCTACTCGCAGCACTCATGGCAACGATGATTATGATAGATGAGTGGATTCGTAATTCTACTGGCTTGAAAAACACTAAATTTATTTATAAAAGGTCTGTCCATCGAAAAAAATGGTACATGCGACCGATTCATAAAGCACTCTGGAAGGGTGGATCATAAGAAGCATATCACTTTCGGTGGTTTTCCAATTCATTAATGACGTCTTTGGGGCAGATTTGGCTGCTATTGGTGGTTTACTGTAGGGCAAAAAAGGTCGGTTTAGTCATGCCTTTGTGAATTACTCATCAAACAGTTTTCATCGTTTGAATTCTAGAGACGGTTTTATTCGTCACTCAATAAAAGCATCTATCAAACATTATAATTATCCAATTTAACAGTTTCGTGAACTGCTAGTTACTGCGAACAGCCCTTCAAGTTGATTCATGGCAAATTATTCTGCCATCTCGGATGCACAGCTCAGTAGAAGTGTTTTAATTGGTATTCAATTAAAATCCATACTAGACGGATGCATGGCAAACCGCGAAAACGATGTTGTTCAAATAGAATCTATCTTTACACACGATCAATATTGATCGATAACTTGATATTTATCTACTGATGTCTGCTGATAGTGTAGTGTAGATAAATTGCCAATATAAACGTTGCTACCTCATGGAGATTACATTAGAATTGACAAGGCATCTAAATAATGCAACGTGTAGCTGCAAAATCTTTACAAACGATCTGTTTTATTAATTTGATTTAATACCTTAGATCAGGTAATTTTCGATTCTTTGAAATGGCTGCAAAGAACTTCCTCCAGTTGCACTCGAAATGCCGAAACCAATCAATTTTCAAAATCTCATTTCCCGATGCAGTAGAACTAGTTCCCACGCTGCTGGCGGCCATCACATTCGTAAAGCTTTAGAGCAGTCAGAAACAACTTCCGCTCTGCAAAATCACAACCCAAAACGCTGAACACGTGCCTCCCATAAAAACGCATTCTGGAATTCGAAATTCTGGGAGTAGGTAAATGTCAGAAATGACGTCCGAAGTTTGGAACTGGTTTTGCGCGAATTGGCATTTCACGGCTTCGGGGCTTTTTCGTAATTACATATGTGAGGCCCGTTGGCTAATCTGAATATTTGTTTCGTGGTAGGGTTCTTAAGTTTGCGAATGACACCAAGCGCAAAAGGAGTATTTGGCTAATCTAGCCGGAATAAATTACAGTCGACTCTCCACATTTCGATGTTCTATATGTCATTATCTTGCCCTATGTCGATGGTTTTCTCGGTCCCTTCAATGGGCGTCCATAAACAGATGTGCTCGACTTGCGGTTAGCGGCAGTATAGCACTAAGCAAATGACAAAAAAAAAACTTTGGAGTGGGTTTTCACTTGACCAAAAAGTGTTTTTTTCTGTAAAACAAAAGCATCTATATGCTTCGACAATGGGCACAACAAGATCGTGCTTACATACACACAAATGTCAAAATGACCACATCTGTTTTCTGTCAAAAGTTACGACGGGGTGCGGACAACCGACCAGTGCCGGCAACCGACCACCTTCCCCCATATATATATGCTAGTTGATCAGGGATCTGCGTGAGTGAGTGGGTGAGTAAGTGAGTGAGTGGCCAAGTGAGTAAATGAGTGAAATAACAAGTAAGATAGTGAGTTAGTAAACGAACGATTAAAAAAATGTTTTCGCAATGCTCATGTGTTGCATTTCTAGCTCTCGACATCTTAAATCGACTGGTTATTGGCGTTTTTTGTTGATTGGGATTATTTGGCTCGGAAGCCTCCTTTCAAGAGGCTCGGAAGCCGTATACGTAAACAGGGATGATAAGTGAAAGACTTTTCCATTCTCTTTTGGATTCAATCCGTGCTCCTGAGGATTTTTTATTGTAGTGATGCCTTGAATGTTTCATCAAGTTCAATACTGTCAGAATACTGTTTCCTCAAGTTCAACAGATAAGTTTATGCTTCAATGAAGCAGTCAAAAACAGAAATCAAAAATGTCCTTTTTTCTAATCTTTCGATCTATTTGTCAAGAAAGTTTTCAGTGAGTAAATTTACAATCGATAGTTTTTAATGGGACTGATGCGCTTGAATGATTTTATAACTTTGTCAGTTATTATTTATTTATTCAAGCAAAGCGGAGTGCAGAGTGAGGAGTGCACTCGCACGAGTGGTTATAGTCAATACCTGGCCATAAACCAAATATATCAAGTTGGATAAACTATTAGAAATATAGTTCCATTTCATTGTGTATAGTTTGTAGAACAACCATACGGCTATAAGGATTGTCGACGAAAATCTGTTGATTTTATGTTTTTGTTGCGCTTTTCTCTATTATAATAGGCCTATAGAATGAGCTCTATATGACGAATTTTATTACTTATATGAACTGTATCCACATGGGACTTGAGACGTCTCACTTCTCACTACATATTTCCCACTTCTCACTGTGAACATTAATTAATTACACTCTACGTCACTTGAATATTGCATACTTTCGCTCATCACTAAAAACGAACCACAAAACTAGCATGATATGGATCACCTAAAAATTGTCTTAAGTTTTCGTTATTCCGTGAAGCTTTCTTATTTAAATTGATTTTATACATCTAGCTTCTTTTGGAGGCTTTTGGAGGCTTCGAAACGTCTTGGACGTCTTGGAAGGAAGCTTCCAAGGCTTCTGAAACTAGTATTACGATTTAGGAGCCTCTTGAAAGGAAGCTTCCGAGCCTCTTGAAAGGAGGCTTCCGAGCCTCTTGAAAGGAGGCTTCCGAGCCTCTTGAAAGGAGGCTTCCGAGCCTCTTGAAAGGAGGCTTCCGAGCCTCTTGAAAGGAGGCTTCCGAGCCTCTTGAAAGGTGGCTTCCGAGCCTGTTGAAAGGAGGCTTCCGAGCCTCTTGAAAGGAGGCTTGAGCCTCTTGAAAGGATGCTTCCGAGCCTCTTGAAAGGAGGCTTCCTGAGCCTCTTGAAAGGAGGCTTGAGCCTCTTGAAAGGAGGCTTCCAGAGCCTCTTGAAAGGAGGCTTCTGAGCCTCTTGAAAGGAGGCTTCCTGAGCCTCTTGAAGGAGGCTTCCAGGCCTCTTGAAAGGAGGCTTGAGCCTCTTGAAAGGAGGCTTCTGGAGCCTCTTGAAAGGAGGCTTCTGAGCCTCTTGAAAGGAGGCTTGAGCCTCTTGAAGGAGGCTTCTGAGCCTCTTGAAAGGAGGCTTCCTGAGCCTCTTGAAAGGAGGCTTCTGAGCCTCTTGAAAGGAGGCTTCCAGGCCTCTTGAAAGGAGGCTTCTGAGCCTCTTGAAAGGAGGCTCTGAGCCTCTTGAAAGGAGGCTTCTGAGCCTCTTGAAAGGAGGCTTCCAGGCCTCTTGAAAGGAGGCTTCTGAGCCTCTTGAAAGGAGGCTTCTGAGCCTCTTGAAAGGAGGCTTCCGAGCCTCTTGAAAGGAGGCTTCCTGAGCTCTCTTGAAAGGAGGCTTGAGGCCTCTTGAAAGGAGGCGTCTGAGCCTCTTGAAATGAGGCATCCGAGCCTCTTGAAAGGAGGCTTCCAGGCCTCTTAAAAGGAGGCTTCCAGGCCTCTTGAAAGGAGGCTTCCAAGCCTCTTGAAAGGAGGCTCTGGAGCCTCTTGAAAGGAGGCTTCCTGAGCCTCTTGAAAGGAGGCTTGAGCCTCTTGAAAGGAGGCTGAGCCTCTTGAAAGGAGGCTTCCAGGCCTCTTGAAAGGAGGCTTCTGAGGCCTCTTGAAAGGAGGCTTCCGGGCCTCTTGAAAGGAGGCTTCTGAGCCTCTTGAAAGGAGGCCTGAGCCTCTTGAAAGGAGGCTTGAGCCTCTTGAAAGGAGGCTTCTGAGCCTCTTGAAAGGAGGCTTGAGCCTCTTGAAAGGAGGCTTCTGAGCCTCTTGAAAGGAGGCTTGAGCCTCTTGAAAGGAGGCTTCTGAGGCCTCTTGAAAGGAGGCTTGAGGCCTCTTGAAAGGAGGCTTCCAGGCCTCTTGAAAGGAGGCTTCCTGAGCCTCTTGAAAGGAGGCTTCCGAGCCTCTTGAAGGAGGCTTCCAGGCCTCTTGAAAGGAGGCTTCTGAGCCTCTTGAAGAGGCTTCCGAGCCTCTTGAAAGGAGGCTTCCGAGCCTCTTGAAAGGAGGCTTGAGCCTCTTGAAAGGAGGCTTCCTGAGCCTCTTGAAAGGAGGCTTCTGAGCCTCTTGAAAGGAGGCTTCCTGAGCCTCTTGAAAGGAGGCTTCCTGAGCCTCTTGAAAGGAGGCTTCCAGGCCTCTTGAAAGGAGGCTTCCGAGCCTCTTGAAGGAGGCTTCTGAGGCCTCTTGAAAGGAGGCTTGAGCCTCTTGAAAGGAGGCTTCCTGAGCCTCTTGAAAGGAGGCTTCCGAGCCTCTTGAAGGAGGCTTCCAGGCCTCTTGAAAGGAGGCTGAGGCCTCTTGAAAGGAGGCTTCCAGGCCTCTTGAAAGGAGGCTTCCGAGCCTCTTGAAAGGAGGCTTCTGAGCCTCTTGAAAGGAGGCTTCTGAGCCTCTTGAAAGGAGGCTTCTGAGCCTCTTGAAAGGAGGCTTCCGAGGCCTCTTGAAAGGAGGCTTCTGAGCCTCTTGAAAGGAGGCTTGAGCCTCTTGAAAGGAGGCTTGAGCCTCTTGAAAGGAGGCTTCTGAGCCTCTTGAAGGAGGCTTCCGGGCCTCTTGAAGGAGGCTTCTGAGCCTCTTGAAAGGAGGCTTGAGGCCTCTTGAAAGGAGGCTTCTGAGGCCTCTTGAAAGGAGGCTTCCGGAGCCTCTTGAAAGGAGGCTTCTGAGCCTCTTGAAAGGAGGCTTCCAGAGCCTCTTGAAAGGAGGCTTCCAGAGCTCTTGAAAGGAGGCTTCCTGAGCCTCTTGAAAGGAGGCATCCAGGCCTCTTGAAAGGAGGTTTCAGGCCTCTTGAAAGAAGGCTTCCTGAGCCTCTTGAAAGGAGGCTTCCAGGCCTCTTGAAGGAGGCTTCCGAGCCTCTTGAAAGGAGGCTTCCGAGCCTCTTGAAAGGAGGCTTCCGAGCCTCTTGAAAGGAGGCTTCCGAGCCTCTTGAAAGGAGGCTTCCGAGCCTCTTGAAAGGAGGCTTCCGAGCCTCTTGAAAGGAGGCTTCCGAGCCTCTTGAAAGGAGGCTTCCGAGCCTCTTGAAAAAAGGCTTCCGAGCCTCTTGAAAGGAGGCTTCCGTTTTATGGGCGAACGCTCCACCACGGACCAGGTGTTCGCCATTCGCCAAGTACTGCAGAAATGCCGCGAATACAACGTGCCCACACATCATCTATTCATCGACTTCAAAGCCGCATATGATACAATCGATCGGGACCAGCTATGGTAGCTAATGCACGAACACGGTTTTCCGGATAAACTGACACGGTTGATCAAAACGACGATGGATCAGGTGATGTGCTTAGTTCGAGTTTCAGGGGCATTCTCGAGTCCCTTCGAAACGCGCAGAGGGTTACGGCAAGGTGATGGTCTTTCGTGTCTGCTATTCAACATTGCTTTGGAAGGGGTAATACGACGAGCAGGGATTAACACGAATGGTACAGTTTTTAATAAGTCCGTCCAGCTATTTGGCTTCGAAGACGACATAGATATTATGGCACGTAACTTTGAGAAGATGGAGGAAGCCTACATCAGACTGAAGAGGGAAGCTAAGCGGATCGGACTTGTCATCAACACGTCGAAGACTAAGCACATGATAGGAAGAGGTTCAAGAGAAGACAATGTGAGCCACCCACCGCAAGTTTGCATCGGTGGTGACGAAATCGAGGTGGTAGAAGAATGTGTGTACTTGGGCTCACTGGTGACTGCCGAAAATGACACCAGCAGAGATATTCGATCCGACGGGCACAAGAAGGCGAGGTGCGCAGCGAGCAAGGTGGATCGATCAGGTGGAAGATGACTTGCGTACCCTCCGTAGACTGCGTGGTTGGCGACGTGTAGCCATGGACCGAGCCGAATGGAGAAGACTCTTATATACCGCACAGGCCACTTCGGCCTTAGTCTGAATAAATGAATAAATAATCATTTGGCATAAGGTCATTTGGCATAACGGTCATTTGGCATAACGGACATTTGGCATAATTGTAACCAACGTCAAAAGTGAGGGTCTTTTGGCATAACGGACATTTGGCATACTTTTTGGTTCACTGAATGGTGACAAAGTGGTGCGGGAAACACCCCGAAATAGTAAATGTAACACACGTCGACAACAATATTAAAAATACATTATCCTCTCGTGGAAAGAATGCAATGCATTGCAAAAGTAGGCGTATGCCCGGATTAGAGCAGTGGTAGATGTAATCCCCTCTTTAAAAGTAGGCGTGTGGCCGGATTATGGCAATGAAGGATGTGATCCCTTATTTAAAAGTAGGCGCTTGCCCGGATTGAGGCAATAGTGGAAGTGATCCCTTCTTTAAAAGTAGGCGTATGCCCGGATTAAGGCCATGGTGGATGTGATCCCTTCTTTAAAAGTAGGCGCTTGCATGGATTATGGCAATGGAGGATGTGATCCCTTCTTTAAAAGTAGGCGCTTGCCCGGATTATGACAATGGTGGATATGATTCCTTCTTTAAAAGAAGGCGCTTGCCCGGATTGAGGCAATGGTGGATGTGATCCCTTCTTTAAAAGTAGGCGCTTGCATGGATTATGGCAATGGAGGATGTGATCCCTTCTTTAAAAGTAGGCGCTTGCCCGGATTATGACAATGGTGGATGTGATTCCTACTTCAAAAGAAGGTGCTTGCCCGGATTGAGGCAATGGTGGATGTGATCCCTTCTTTAAAAAATAGGCGCTTGTTACGTTTAAGTTTTTGGTTGAATGTACGAACGTAAAACACTGATTAGCGTTTTCTCTTAGAACACATTGTTCATAAATAAAAAGCAAATTATGACTCTGACCCGTTAACTTTGAGTTAAAAACCCCTGTTGTACATCTCGAAACCACATCGGCCAGCCAGCCATTCATCAGAGTACGGCTGTACTCACACAGCACTCACTGACTGAAAAAACAACGCGATCTGTACACAAATCCCAAGGAGACAAATTGAAGCCAAAAGGAAGAGCACAAACAAGTGAGAGGACGTACGACATTCTCACCCGGCATCGTCAGCATCAACCGGGAAGAAGAAGCAACATGGACACGAAAAGCGAATAAAAAGATCACGCTCTTCTCTCACACACCGCATCGCTCTCACGTTCGTGAAGAGGTGGGGAAAAAACTGCACAAATCAACGGTCAGTCAGTTCGCTCTAGACCGCATGCAGATCGTCCCCGCGTGATAAGTTCACAGTAGGCCACTTAGAACGTGTAAATTTTAGAGGTCGGACATTTGTGTGCAAGTAACAGTTCCTGGCCAGCTTGGAATTAATTCAAGTGGCCGACATTACCTCCGAAAGTGACGATCACGTGAACAAATACTGTTCTGGACGGCAGGTGAGCATTGCATTTCTCTTTGTGTTGCGGTGAATTGACGGCAGCCATTTTGTCCATCTTTGACAGAGCTCGGACGGAGTGGACTGCACGTGGAATCTGGATAATAATCCCAATGCCAGCGACCAGTGGATTATTGGACTAACTGACTATTTTGTTGTTCGCCGTCGGGAGAAATTTTGCACAACGGGAATTGCTGATTGTGTTGCTCTCCGCAGGCGATTGAGTCGCGAAACAAAAGCCAAAGGCGCGGCAGACAGGTGAGCCGTTAGAGCACTAAAAGTGTTTGGATTGAAATCTATAATCGCGCTTTTTTACACAACAGTTCGTCACGAGACCGAAAGTGCGGAGAGTGTCGGTCGACAGGAACAAAACCGCAATATCATCCGGAGTCAAGAAGAAGACCGATCGGCGTTCCGTTCGGGAAAAGGAAGTCCCTACTGAGGGTAAGGATGGCGACATTGAGCCTGCGGACACAGCCGACTAACGCCCCTTCGTCTGCAGGGCTTCTTTTTTCATATTTACAGTTTTGTTCTCGGAGCACGCTGAAACGACGAGCGTGAGGCGCAAGGCGACGACAGAGAAACGGGAAGAAATCCACCATTAGAGCCACCTCGAAAGACTCCCGTGCAGGGAAGTGCGGACACCGTCAACGAGCGAACGGTCGCTCCGTCGATACCGGTGCGGAAGGCCGGAGAATCGGGTACCTGGCTGGCTAAGAGCGAGCACCGTCAACGAGTGAACAGTCGGTCCGTCAACACCGGTGCGGAGGACCGGAGAAGCGGGCGCCTGGCTGGCTGAACGACCCTCCTACACCCAGTACGCCAATCCGGAGGCGGTGACAGGGACGGCTCAACGATGGCAGAAGGAAAAACCTCTAGGCAGTTCGGCCAGAGGGTGGCGATCCTGGGTCGATCGAGTGCCGTAGGGCTGTAAACCGTGAGTCAGTGATTGTAGTTTTAAGATCATGATCAAATTAGCCTAGGAGAGACAGGAACCCAGAGTAGGTTGATGAGAATCGCTTTTCTAATATAATGTGTTAAAATGAATGTTTTGGTGTTTTGATTTTGGTTGGTGCTCTTAGCCCCAGTTTTGTGACGGATTCACTTTGGTAGACGCTTTACTTCGCTCCATCGATCCGGGTATTTGCAACACGCTTGCACGGATTATGGCAATGGAGGATTTGATTTGTTCTTTAAAAGTAGACGCTTGTCCGGATTTAAGCAATGGTGGATGTAATCTCTTCTTTAAAAGTAGGCCCTGCCCGTATTATGGCAATGGTAGATGTGACTCCTTTTTTATAAGTAGGTGCTTGTCGGGAAAAAATCAATGGTAGATATGATCTCTTCCCCGAATAGCACAATCCAGATTGATTTGGTTGCATTAACTGTGGTTTGGTTTTGGTAACTCGTCTACGACAAGTGTGTTGCTTGAGTTTTGACGTAGGACTTACGTCTTTCTTTACTATACTAGGTGTCATTCAGATTTTTGGAAATCGAAAGCGTTACGCTGGAAGGGAAGATTTTGAACGTTACTAGCGCCTTTATCTTTCGATGGATTTTTAAGATTTATTCATCAATCGACTCGGACACTCTCCACCATTTTGCCTATTTCATTGAAACTGTTGGGTATACAAGTCTCTCACACTCGTACCTTAAGTACCACCTATCGTTGCACATTCACCCAATATTGAGTAGGAGGAAACGCTTACCTTGTGATGAGCCACCGACTGCGACGGGAAATACCACCAGCTGCAAACCACCTCGAAACCACCAGCGGTAGGACGATGTATGACTGATAGCTGTACTCGCACACACCACAGCTATCAGAAATTCCAACCGACAGCTATGTTCTCCTCTAACACAGCCACCGATAACGATGATCCGGACCGACGGTCGTATCCACCATTGACACGATCACCAGCCACCACCCACTGACAGTCGTGCTCCACACAACCACCACCACCAATCGGCTTTCATGAAGGACCACGGCACTTCCTGTACCGACACACACCACTGCTGCAAACGCCACACCAGACGAAATGTGCAATGAATGCGCCAGGAGCAATGCCGAAAGCCAAAATGGCTTCAGAAAATTATATTAACTCTTTTTTGGCATCCGCTCCAGCGATCCACCGCCAACACCGTACACAAATACCGGTGCCGACCGCACACGTCACGACTCGCCCCGCTCCGACAATGCTCACTCCGCTCCGCGATGTTCGAAACTATTCGCAGCAAGCGACAAGATGCAATACGTTCACCGACTCTGGGGCGAAGCTTGCATCAAGACGTTGGTCGCCTTGTTGACCAGATTCGCTTCCACTCGCTGCCTCTCGGGGATCTTCTTCTCTTTGAAGAAAACACTGCTTTTAACTTTTACTGTTTATTGATGTTAACTGAACAAAGTTTGAATACAGAATGAACAGAAACTGAATGGGACATGTATTTTATAATTGATTTGTTTGCAACGGCTACCGACATATGCGAGCCGAGACCACGCCCCTTCAGGTTTTGCTGCTGGATGTTGGTGTCCGAGAAAGCGTTCATCGCGTACATACTCCCGCCAGTTGGAATCTTATTCCAAAACAGGAATCGATGATTCGACGTTGTCAGCAATAGGAAGAGGTGCCAATTTTCGAATAGAGCGACGAAAAATGCCCGTTGTGGTCTTGACGTCGGCGACTCTAATCACATTGTCCCTACCTGGGTAAAGTGCAACAATTTGGCCCATCCTCCATGATTGAACTGGTAGATTGTCTTCCATTAATAGCACAATGGTACCCATTTTCAAGTTTGGTTCACTTTTTGCCCATCTTGCCCTTGACTGAAGTGTAGACAAATATTCACGCGACCATCTTGACCAAAACTGTTCGCGCAGATGATTCAAATATTGATAGCGCGATAAACGATTAGCCGCTATACCGGCGTACGAAGGCTTCTGGCTCGGCTCCAATGGTTTACCAAACATTAGATGAGAAGGGTTATCGGTAGCGGCTCACTTGGGTCATCAGATAGAACATACAAAGGTCTGGAATTGACTATAGCTTCGATGTGCGTCAGAACAGTAGAAAACTCCTCGAATGTCAGAATTGCGTTTCCCAATGTTCGATGTAGATGTGACTTAACAACCTTTACTCCTGCTTCCCATAATCCTCCAAAATTTGGAGATCTAGGAGGTATGAATTCCCACTCTATCTCCCGTTTGAGCAAGAAATCGTTGATTTTCACTCTTTCGATCTCGTTACGAAACATTAGAAATAGCTGATGGAGCTCGTTAGAAGCTCCAACGAAATTGGTTGCATTGTCCGACATTATTTTACGGACCATCCCTCGTCGATTGACAAACCGATCCAACGCAGAGAGAAATGATTCCGTAGTCAAATCCGAAACTAGCTCGAGATGGATTGATTTCGTCGTAAGACACACAAACAACGCGATGTATGCCTTGATGTGTCTTGGCTTGTACCTTCCTTCCTTCACTATCACAGGGCCGGCATAGTCAACTCCGGTGAGTTCAAATGCTGCTGCAATGTTCACACGTTCCTCAGGAAGATTACCCATTAAAGGTTGCACTCCTCTTGGATTGACTCTAAAGCACTTAACACAGCTCCGAGTCACCTTCCGAATGGCAGATCTAGCATTGATTAACCAGTACTTCTGACGTATCGCTGCCAGCAGGCCGGATGGCCCTTCATGTAATCTCTCTTCGTGATATTTGCGTATTAACATTTCCGTGACTCGGTGATTTTGCGGAAGAAGTAATTGATGTTTGGCGTCAAACGGAAGTTTAGAATTTTGCAGCCGACCACCTACACGTAGCAATCCTTCTTTATCTAAGAAAGGTTGAAGATTCGCAAGTCGTTTTGGTAACTCTCCTCGCTGAACACACTGAATCTCCTCACACAATTCTCTTCTGTAGAACTCGTATTATGTACAAGGTCGCCTTTCGTATGTCTTGCACAGAGATGTATTTGTTATCTGCACGATTCTCTTTTGACATTCTGACAAGCCGTGTGAATCTCACCGCCTGAGCCAATACGCGTTGGAGTTTCGAAAAGGTTCCACACCGCTGGAATACAGGTTCATCCTCAATCTCGACTGCTGGATTACATAGTTGCGCCTTTAACTCTGGCAATTCGTCGTCGTGAATCACCGGAGTCTCCTGCATCTCGTAGTCAAAATGTCGCAAAATGGTGGGCCATTCCACCAGATATCTGAACGTCGTAATACTTCTGGATAACACCCTCTGGACACTAGATCTGCTGGATTATCTTCTGACTTGACGTATTTCCACTCATAAGCACTACACAATCTATCAATCTCCAACACTCGGTTTCTGACGTATACCTGGAGTTGATCTGGATTCTTCTTTATCCAGGCCAGCACAATTTGACTATCACTCCACAGTTTCACATCATCGATTTTGATGTTCAAGATAGGTATCACTGCGTTAGCCAATCTTGCTAGCGTAACGGCAGCACAAAGTTCCAATCTAGGCATCGTAAGACGCCGCAAAGGAGCGATCCTTGACTTACTGCATAACAATTTAACTGATACCACTCCATCTTCCCGGATACATCGCAAATATATACAGGAACCATAGGCAATACACGATGCATCAGAGAAACCATGAATCTCGATACGATGCGCTTCGGGAACCACAACACATCTAGGAATTTCTATTTCGTTCAATTTCACTAGGGCATGTTGGAAAATCGTCCACTTATCCAACACTTCACCCTCAATTTTATCATCCCAGCCAATACCATCACTCCACAATTGCTGCATGATGGATTTGGCCAATACTATGACAGGAGATATGAGGCCCAACGGATCGAAAAGTTTAGCGATAAGGGATAGTACACTTCTTTTCGTCACGCTTCCGTCAATATGGGTAGATTCAGGGTTTCTACAAAACAGGAACATGTCACTTCGTGGATTCCACAAAATACCCAAGGCCCGAATGGTCTCGTTTGTGCTTGAATCTTGAATGCGCACCAAGGTTTCACGGTCCTGCTCGGGGACACCTTCAAGCACATCTTCGTCATTCGAACACCACTTTCTGACTGGAAACATTCCTCTCTTCAGAAGCTCCTCAATGTCGGATCTCAATTGTTTTGCAGAGTCCAAAGTAGAAGCACCACTCAACACATCGTCCATGTAACAATCCTCCGTCACGACCTGCGCTGCGGCAGGAAAGTTAACCTTTTCTTCTCTTGCTAGTTGCAGCATAGACCTTACGGCTAGGAATGAAGCGGGTGACGTCCCGTAGGTCACCGTTGTCAATTCCAACACCCTCAACGGTTCATTCGATTGGTCTCGCCAAAATATTCGTTGATATCGGGTTTGACTGTGATCAATTTTCACCTGTCTATACATTTTCTCGACATCAGCTGAAAATGCATAAACGTGTTTCCTGAAACGGAGTACGATAGAAAACAGATCGCTCTGGATCTTAGGGCCGATCATCAAAACCTCATTAAGAGATAAACCATTAGACTTCGCCTTTCCGTCAAACACAACACGTAACTTTGTGCTAGTACTTGAAGGTTTAAGGACAGCATGATGCGGAAAGTAGTAACTCTGTTGACCCGGAGGATCGTCTTCCTCGCGAATCTCATGACAGTGGCCGAGATCTTCGTATTCCTTAAGGAAGGATTGGTACATATTCTTCATCTCAGGGTCGTTGGCCAGGCGCCTCTCACTTGACAAGAATCTTCTCATTGCTAATGACCGAGAATCCCCTAATTGGTTGAGAGATTCACGGAACGGAAGTTGAACCACAAAACGGCCTTGCTCATCTCGATGGTACGTTGAACGAAAATGCTCCTCAATCGCTTCTTCCTCACTCGTGAGTACCCTTTCCTCTGGAAGCTCCGCTTGTTCAAAAATCTTTGAATACTCTTCAGTAATGGGTCCTCATCAGTTGCGCATAATACGTTTACGACTTCATCATCGCTTCATCTATAGCACCAGCCATAACCCACCCGAATTGGGTCTCATACAGAGTAGGCAAATCCTCGGAAATCTTCAACTGGGCTTGCTTCAAAATTTGGAAAAATAGCTCCGCACCAATCAGTAGATCCACATCCTTCGATTCATTAAAACTGGGATCGGCCAACACAATTCCAGGAGGAAACTTCCATTCCGAGATGTTGACTGCAACGGATGGAATCTTCCCCGTCACTCTCGTTGTCACCAAACAGTCCACATTTCTCTCGAATTTAGAATAATCAGAGAATAGCTTCAAGATCACATGATGTCGAATCTGAGATCGAGTACCACCCACGCCCACTACAGGAATATTGGCTGGATACTTTGGAAGAGACAGTAGCTTCACGGCGGAATCAGAGATCAAGTTGACTTGAGATCCCGAATCAAGAAGAGCACGTAATTTCAAGGACTTTCCACTCTTCGTCACTACATTCACTAATGCCGTCATCAAAAGCACTTGTTTCGCTCGTCGCTGAACACTAGAACATGCTGTGGACACAGGATTTTCCGGGAGCAATGTTGATACTGTCTTCACTTCGGTTGAACTAGATTCTCCGCTATCACTCTGTTGCTCCGATTCAGCTTGGGACACCTGCTCGAAATGCAGCATTGTATGGTGCCTTTTAGAGCACTTCGAACATACCTTGTCCGAGGGACAGATTCTGCTTTGATGACCCTTACGAAGGCAGTTAAAACATAATCCAACTTGTTTCACTTTGGTAACACGCTGATCGATACTCATGCTCAAGAATTTAGAACATTTGTAGTTGCTGTGCTGACCTTCACATAATTCACACACATTATCCGATAAACTCGAAGTCACTGGATGCGAATTTCTCGGTTGGGCGGTTGTTCTTCCGGTTGCAAGTGGTTTAAATGCTATCTTTGCTGACGCTATGTCTACCTCGCATCTCTCGAGTACCTGGCAATAATTGCGGAGAAACTTCAGGGTTTCATCCAGATCGGGAAGTTCGCCATGCTCCAAGGTTTGCTCCCACTGCTTCCGTGTTTCTCCATCCAGGCACATGGCTAATAATTTCACTACGATGAGTCCCGCGGTTCCGTCAACCTCCTGTTTCATGAACCTCAGGCCTTCCACATGACGACTGCACGTGTCGATTAGTGATCTCAAATCCTTGTAGCTCTGCTTGGGAATTGCTTTCATAGACAGCAAACCAGATATGTGAGTATCAATAATCACTCTAGGATTCTCAAAACGCTCTTCTAACAGCTTCCACGCTTGCAGGTAGTTGTTGTTATTGATGATTCTAGCGTCCAGTATTCCAGAAGCATCCCCAATCAATGCTTTGTCAAGGTACTGTAGCTTGGTTGCATCGGAGTCACCGCACTTTCCAACCAGGTCGTTGAATAGCGCCTTGAATTTTGGCCAACCTTCGTACTTTCCATCGAAAGTTGGAATCGGTGTCCTTAGAGGTTGTTGGGTGACGATTACTTGAGGAGCTCCAACGTTAGTCGGTGCGGGATTACTACGGAAGAAATCCATCAGAAGATTAAGCTTCATCAATGCATCAGTATGCAGCTCATCGAACTCCTCCATCTTCTCATCCTGTTCCTCCAAATTCTCACCGTTGCACATGTCAATGATCAAGTCATGCTTCGTTGTGTACTCAGAGTAATTCAGTTCAAGTTTCTTCTCTAATGCCTTCAACTGCGAAAAACTCGTGGTTTCCGGTTCATCTGCCGCTTCACTAAGCTTCCTAACGATTTTCGTTACTCGCCCTTTCACTTGACCGCGCTGATGTATCAACTGCTTCATCTTCTCCATGGTTACTCTGTTCACTTCAGTACACTCACTAGGGCAATCACTTTTCACTCACAAGGGCAATTACTGTTCACTGTACTGTTCACTATATTGTCACTTTTTCACTGATATGGGTACCACTGTACTTCAATCACTTTGCGCATTCGACTCGATTGACAAAAAGTTTATTTAGATGGTTCAAGATATTCGCGAATGGATGTATTTTTCTGGTAATTATCCGGCTCGAAGGACCAATGTTGGGTATACAAGTCTCTCACACTCGTACCTTAAGTACCACCTATCGTTGCACATTCACCCAATATTGAGTAGGAGGAAACGCTTACCTTGTGATGAGCCACCGACTGCGACGGGAAATACCACCAGCTGCAAACCACCTCGAAACCACCAGCGGTAGGACGATGTATGACTGATAGCTGTACTCGCACACACCACAGCTATCAGAAATTCCAACCGACAGCTATGTTCTCCTCTAACACAGCCACCGATAACGATGATCCGGACCGACGGTCGTATCCACCATTGACACGATCACCAGCCACCACCCACTGAGAGTCGTGCTCATAAATCCACCACCACCAATCGGCTTTCATGAAGGACCACGGCACTTCCTGTACCGACACACACCACTGCTGCAAACGCCACACCAGACGAAATGTGCAATGAATGCGCCAGGAGCAATGCCGAAAGCCAAAATGGCTTCAGATTGGCGATCCACCGCCAACACCGTACACAAATGCCGGTGCCGACCGCACACGTCACGACTCGCCCCGCTCCGACAATGCTCACTCCGCTCCGCGATGTTCGAGACTATTCGCAGCAAGCGACAAGATGCAACACGTTCACCGACTCTGGGGCGAAGCTTGCATCAAGACGTTGGTCGCCTTGTTGACCAGATTCGCTTCCACTCGCTGCCTCTCGGGGATCTTCTTCTCTTTGAAGAAAACACTTCTTTTAACTTTTACTGTTTATTGATGTTAACTGAACAAAGTTTGAATACAGAATGAACAGAAACTGAATGGGACATGTATTTTATAATTGATTTGTTTGCAACGGCTACCGACATATGCGAGCCGAGACCACGCCCCTTCAGGTTTTGCTGCTGGATGTTGGTGTCCGAGAAAGCGTTCATCGCGTACAGAAACTTAAGATTATTAACAATAAGCTATTGAAAAGTTCAATTCTTGTCACAGCCAGTAAAAATTTCATATATAACCAATCCCGTGCATTCCTAACACGGACATCAGAATGCGGTATGTCACGGGCCTTCGGGGGTACCGGAAGATTTTCTTTGTGTATAAAAGAAGCAGTGCCTGCCGTGTACGAGTCATTACAATTTGTGACAGCAGCGCGTACTGACGTGCTTTTTGCTCGCTCATTTTTCGTTTCGTTCGTTCGTTCGTTCGTTCGTTTACCTACACAATGACAGCATGCAGTCACCAGCGGTAGAACTGCCGGTGGGTCTGCGAATATGCATGTGTGGGCGCATTTTTTTGTCATTCTGTGCTTGATGATGGTCGGATGCAGTGGTGTCGGTTGCGAGGGATGCAATCGCCCATCGCATCGCTCGGAGTTCACGGCTAGAGGCCGATGATGGCCAAGGCAGCGAGGGCAGCGGTGGTGGATGAAGAAGAATAAAATTAGAGAGATTTGGTCTGCTCATTCATGAAAAGTGATTGGTTTCATAATCCACATGATCCCGGGATGGGTATGAGTCATGTCATATGATTGACTATATGTTAAGTTGTGCTTGGTACTAAACGACACGAATATTAAAACATGGTCATATACTATAACAATTCTGATTTCCCAGCAAACAAAAAAATCAACACTGATCAAAATAAAAATTTAATTAAAATGATTATTTTTATTTATTTACAGAAGGCATAAGCAATTAAAGATGCAGCAATAGTGTTAATATCCATTTGAGATTCGAAAATTAGTGTTTTTAAAAAAGACCGCAAAAAATAATTTCCAGAAGAATATTTAAATAAACTTTATCTTATTCTTTGTTTTTCATTTTCTGAGAAATTATATCATTAAACTTGACGTAGACTCGGAGTTTGGAATCAAAACATTAAATAATTCTTCGTTGACGTATTAGCAGTACCTCCTCTATTTTAGTAGGGTTACTGCTCCTTGACTTGTTTCTCATTGTTGTGATTTTTTCAGCAGCAAGCAAAACACGCATGTTAGCAAAAAGAAGCAACGAAATTGGTGCTGTATTCCTTTGTTTAGAAAACCGGACAGTTCCCATACAATAGCACATTTTGCCCAAGTCTGAAAATTTTATAAATAGAATTTTTAAACTTCAAATACTATTATCAATGATATATCTATAAATGCCCTACATTTGCTTGAGTAAAGCAATTCTAATTAAGTATTTAATTATTAGTTTTATTTCCAGAAGTTTTGAATAAACAAGTTGTTAATAATTCTACAAAGCATGGAAGTTGTCGTTTCCCGGATTGAAGCAATGGTGGATGTAATCCCTACTAATAATAATAAGTCAATGATGGATGTGATCCCTCTCTCGGAAGTTATTCTTCCGGAAAATGTCTACCATCAGTCTAAATGTATCAGAAAACAGCCTCAACCTACTTTATCTACGCTAAACATTACATTAAATATCCCTTTCGCTTTCACAGTTCGAAATTATGCTAAATGTCCGTTATGTCAAATGACCCACTCTTATCTTGCAGTTCAAAATTATGCCAAATGTCCGTTATACCAACTGACCATTATGCCAAATGGCCTTTATGCCAAATGACCTTATGCCAAATGGCGTTATGACAAATGACTTCACTAATGCCGTGACGATCTTTTCGCCATAATAACTTTATCGTCTCAGAGTATCATTTCATACGTGACAGTTTCTTGCGTTAATCTATGTCGTTAATAGTTCAATGTACGGAATGATTACTTTGCTTGTCACAAAAAAAAAATATCAGCCTAAAATTTGAATGTTTTCTAATCTCACGTTCTTACTAGCATAGTATTCCTATCAAGTACTTAAATGAGTTTTTTTTTGGGAACGTGATGCAATTTGAATCGGATTCAAAGGCCAATTGGGTATTTTTTTGCATTTTGAATTGTCTCTTGCAAACTTCTTTATAAACTTCATTGTACTTCACTCAAGATTAGGGTTTCACAAAACAAAAGACCGAGGAAACATTGTATACAGCTTCTATTCTAGACAAGGGCTAAATTTTTTCTTACTTTTTTTAAAGGGGCTACTTTAGTTCATTTATTTTAACTATTTTCTCAAGGGGTCATGAAATACTTCTACGATTGACGCAAAATGAGTACAAGTTTTCTTTTCGCACCGATCTCTTGTTGTTACGTTGGTTTGCTTTGGTTTCCCCGTAACACATTTCAAACAAATTTGATTTTGGCAACTTGACTACGAACACATCTATTTTCATGTCAGCATCTACTGATTTAATTTGTAAAATGTATGTGTGGGTACACCGTGAGATTAAATCACTCAAAAGTGAGAAAAAACATATTCAGCGTTGGATGCATTTTTTTTTGTGTACGAGTTAGAAGAGAAGAATAAATACAAAATTATTTGTTTATCTAAATATAATCTAATTCTCACTCATAAACATAATCAAACCCATCAGCTTTGTAGAATCAAACCATAAACGCCAGTGTCAAGAGTTCATCAACGGCAATGCTACGGCAATAACTAAAACGCCACCTCCACTACATCTATTGTGGCCTGGTTTCGGATTCTTACTATCCAACCGAGCGCAGTTGCACTTTGACTTCTCTGCCACCGCGCGCGTGCATCGTCTATGGTGGCGGTATTTCTTTCTCGTGCTCATTTTTTGCAACCGATCGATTGATGCAACAACATCTCCTTCCACTGCCTCCTCCAGCAGCTCACTGAAGAGCTCAGCAGAAGGATACTCCCACCCAGCATCATCGAAAGTGCGTCTTTTCCAAAGTGACACACCTGAGACCATCACCGTCGTCGCGTCGCGTCGTCTCAGCCAAGGATTGCTTCATCAACCCCAACGACAAAGACGAAGCCGACGACAACACCGACGACGCTGGCTGTTTGTTTCATTAGATTTGTTTGCAGAAAGAAAATCCAGCACAACAAAAGACGATTATCGAGAGAAGGGATACGAACCGGTCTTGGTGTGTTAATCCTGCGATGGGTCACCTCACTTTAATGCACGCTTAAAGGTCACTCCCTTCCCTGCACTGACGCGGCGCGTTGGATGTCGTCTCTTCAGATTTTCTAATCAAATACTCCAAATTGGTTGACAAGGACACTTCCACCGCGGATGGCGCTTTCTTCCTTCGGAAGTGGAATTTGGCACTTAATTCCGGAAACTGGTCGATCAATAGAACTCAACACGGTTTGCAATGGCGCACGCGCGCGTTCTCTGTACCGACTCAATGGCAACTGATATTCATTAGAACGCCCGCCGCGCCGCTACTAATCGGTGTAGCCGCAGAATCGTCGTCGAGTAACGAAAAGCTGTCTTCACCAAAGACAGGTTGAGTGCATTCATGCGACTAACTTTAAGCTAGACTAGCCGGGCTGTTCCGCAGTCGCAAGCGGAACACCGTGGCCATAAGTCTGATACTACTTCGAATTCGTTTTTGCTAAGTTACAGCAGAACCCAGAGATTATCATGAGAATCGTGAGGTTTACCTTTAAAATTGTGTTGGGCATTTTATACAAAGTACACGTCCAAACAACTCTTGATATTGGTAATCGTTTTTTTTTCCTCGGAGGTCCGCCACTGTGTAGGCGCGATACCATCGGCGAGACATCGACTACGATTTAGTTGAAACTCTAGGAAAGAAAACTAATTTTCCTGAGCGCAAATTGCAGTTCAGGCAGGTATTGCACCCAGGCACTGCACGATCAGATAGATGGTGATCACATTTGCAGAGACGGAGGTAATGCGGAATTATGCCGTCAGGTTAACCGTACTGAGTAGGTGGCAGGGTTCTGGTAGTGAACATGATTGTTTACAGATATGCTGACGAGACCGCCAGTCGTCGTCGTCGTCGTCATCATCGCCAAGTGTGTTCCCATAAAATAGGTACAGAGAGGCGGCTCACTCGATGATGGAATGCATCAAACGAGCAAACGGCAATACTAATTATGGCTTTAACTATGGGAAGAAATACAAATGGAGTACATACTCGTGTTTTTGGATGAATGTCATATCAATTAGAAGGAACATAAATTGTTTTATAAGCTGTTTTGCGATCTCTTTGAAAATTTATGAGAACTGTCTGTGAATTGATAAATCTCTTGACTTGCCAAACATGAACAGGAATCCCTTTGTAAATTGCTTTATTCGCGACTAGACTTGTGCCGTTGTGCCGATCATTTTACAAATTGATTCATGTCACGAAAACCTTGATGAAAAAGATGTGATATATCTTCATATGTTTAAAACTAAATCTTAGCTACATCGGATTTTCTATTCTCAAATTCGGAAAATTCTAATGAACTTTCTGCCAAAATTCGGAAAAATGTCTTTACATTTGCCATAGAACGGGGACATCTCGTACCAACAGCTCCGTTTATTTTATAAATGTTTACTAAGTTTTCGGAGTACATTCTCTTAATATCCACGAGAAATTCTTCAAGATTTACCAGTACAAATTCTATCAAAAATATCCGAAATTTCGGATTTCGTATCATTTTTTATAGAAAATACGCCGGAATTTGGATGTCCTCGAAAATTTCTTCAGAATTTCCACAGGAGATACTTTGTTTCGTGATTCCCGGTGGTTATTGCGCTTTTCTTCCGTAGCTTATCGCTTTCTTTCTTTTTCTTTGCTTTATATAAATATTATCTGGTTTCAATAGGAGGAATTCATTTCAAACCTCATCTCCTATTTGTTTTTTTGTGAACCCAATTGTTTTTAAGTTACTTCGATATAAAAAGTCATAGAAAATATAAACCCTTTTCAAATCCACATTGTTGTTAGATTATGCTAAATTGCTTCCAAAACAAATTTTTATACGTCAAAAATGTGTCGTTGGCTGATGGTCGGCTGCTTAACCTATATTTGGCGTTGTAGGCATAAAACACGCTGATAAATTTTCACTCAATATGAACATGAAAAAAGTTTTTGTTAGTAACAGAAAAGTTAGATAATTGAAATACCTATCTGCAGAAAAAAATTCATCGATTTCTGAGTTGATTTTTTGCCTTTCTCGTACACTAAGTGTACGTAAAGGCTATAATATTGCTTCAAAAACTCAAAGGTGCAGCCCAATCGGACGTTGAACTACGTAGCTGTATGCAATGTCCATGTTTTCGAAGCCCAGGGTGAATATGTTTTCGTTGGTTATCCTGTGCTGCTGAGATTGAGCGAACACTACGAACCCTGGTAATGTATAAAAATTTTTAGACCAACATTTGAAAAGGCTGATAAAAATAATATTTTCAAATAATCGAGGCTGAACAACACTCTCAAGCCATCACTTATCCAAATTCTTCTTCTTTTTCTTCTTCATATTGGCATTACATCCCCACACTGGGACAGAACCGCCTCGCGTCTTAAATTATGAAATGATAAAAACTCGCTAGAAAGTAAGAATCGTTCGATAATTGTATCTCGAAGCAATGGTAAATGCTACTTTTGAACTTATTTTCCTACATAACATCAAAACACGCAATGCCAAACATCCAATTGAACGTCATATTTGACATTAAATTGGTATTAGTCAGGTTTTTATTAAAATGATAATTTTGTGTTTATTATTAATTGATTCCAAAAATTGAACATGTTATCACCGATGATAACTCACTTACTTTTCCCACCGCAAACTGGAAGAGAGATTAAGCACCAACCACTAGATCAGTCTAACACCCGGTGGCTGATTACAGAAAAGCCCATCGTGCGAAACCTGGGCTGTCAACGGCGTTCGGTGGTCGTCCTATGGAGGAAGTCAGAGTAGACGCGACAAAAAAGTTTGACAGTTTATTGATAATAATTATTATTTCTTCACGTGAGTTGCGTCGAACTTTGCGTATACTCCGGCAGACACATAGGAATCAGTGTATCTATTGTATTGTTACAAAAGATACATTCTAATGCAATGACGGAAATAGAAAACTTTCAGTTATTAATCAAATAAATGCTTAAAGATTACTAAGTTGAAAAGCAGGCCAAGTTCAAGTTGGAATGTAGTGCTATGGAAGAAGAAGCTTGCGATGCACTTACGAGGTTGACTGATTCACCGAAACCGATTGCTCAACTGTTAGCAAGTTTGGAATTGCAATTATTATCATACATAAATATTGTAATACGGTTTACGGAGTCGGTTTTTACGCGGAGGATATGCGCCGCGTAAATTAAAATAACATAAGAAAAGGGTAAATCCTAAAATATGTCTAAGCAAACCGCGGAAATCCCAAAATCCGAGTGAAAAAAAATCGCATAAAAAGCGATTCGTGTAAAAAAACCGCGTAAAAAACGACTTTAGTGTACATTGGGTATGAAGCGTTGACTCTTCCTTGATCGAACGGTCCAAGAAAATTGAAAATCCATCCAGAAACGGCTGAGATATTAACGATCAAAGTCTATCATATTTTCGTGACGTTTTTCGATTTTTTGCAATCGTAAAGTGTACCCCAATATAGAAAAGACAGACGTAGTTCTACGTCAAAATCAAACCGAACCTCAACGCCATCGACGTCGACATTGCAACTCACAAACTCTGTTTCACATCACGATGGCGCTTGTGTACTCTTGTATGCAAAACGACACTAGCGCACAGCGGCATTTTTTGCTGATGCTAGCGCTGATTTTGCACGGGATAACGGCGACATTCCAAAGTTATTTCAAAATGAACAGTAAAACGTTATCACAACATAGCGAGTGTAGCTTCAACGTCTATTCTCTGTGCCTTCACGTTCATTTCTTAATGTGTTTTATTTCTACTCCCGGTGTTGTTCGACTATTTGGAAGCACAGAACAGTAAATTGTTTTCGGAACGTTTTTCAGCTGTGTTTACCGGAACTGTTATTCTTCGTAGGAAAACCAAAGGATGAGTGGCAAAACTACCGTCAAACAGCTGCAGCAGCACGGAAACGACTCCGAACAGGATGAATTTGACGACGGGGTCATACATGACGACCCGGGGGACGGGAATTCGAATCCGGAAATGGAAGATGCCGCAATGGTAGAGGATGATGAATTGGGCGCCGATTCAGCTGACGTTAGCTATGGTGTCATCGAAGCGCTGGACGATTATGATCTTGAGCGCCTAGTATATGAAGAACGGAGTTATCAGGAGCCGACTGTACATGAAGAAACGGAGGATCCAATCGCTTCAGAAACTATGGAGGATCGAGAAACGCAGATGCAAAGCCAGGCAGGAAGTTCTAAAACTAAAAAACGCCGCTCTACTGCAGTTATTTTTGATCCTAGTGATGCGGATCCCGGATGCCAAACGAATCTAATTCTACGAGGTACATTTTATAAGCGGAAATTCGTTGGGGAAACATCCGGAAGTCAGGTAGCATCGGAAACGGTCGTTGTGAATACAGTGGAGGAAGTGCTGCGTGGAGTGTGGAGTATTGCAAAACCGTTCTTATGTCGCGAAGTGATCTTCGTTGATGGGAGTGAAGGGCAGCTTCCTACTTGGGCCGATAGTGAGCCGTCTTTTGAGGAAATGAACAGGTTTATCATCATGCAAGATCAAGGACAAAAACGACGAGTCACCACCGACAAAGTAGACAGCAAACTGCTCGTAAATTGGCGCTCAAAGGACATCAAAATTCATATACACTTGTTCTCGATTTCGGTTTCGTGCAGATCCTTGTGGGACATTGTGGACAAACAACTCATCCGCCCTCAGAACGCAGATCGTGCGGGAGCTCCAAACAATCAAACAGTTTACTATGTCTGAAACTTGATTATGCATATGTACAACATGTGATAGATTTAGTTCGGAAAAGGTATTGGATAAGGTATTGGGTAACCGCCCCTTCGGTAGGGTTTGATCCCACGACCCCAGTTCGCATGACAGGTGCTTTCCCTACTAAGCTACGAAGGACCTCCGTCGTCCACCGCAGCTTAGCGGGTACTGATGAAACCAAATTCCCAGCACCCTCCAATAGGTCATTGCGCGCGGCAAACCTAACCTCACAATTTTGACAGGTACTGGTCCTGTTGTTTACGTTTCGGACTTAGAATTTTTTTTGTTCCAAATGAAATCTGAATATTTCACGTTGTTAAAGACATTTTGAACATTCTGCATTGAAATACAACAACGTTTATAAATTTATAGATAATAATCAACCAGGTAATCCAAAGAATAACAGAAGAATCTTGAAATTAAAATTGAATCGACTGTAAACAACAGGACCAGTACCTGTCAAAAGTCATGCGTGACGTCACTGCGCAATGGAGTATACCTTTTCCGAACTAAATCTATCACATGTTGTACATATGCATAATCAAGTTTCAGACATCTATATACATAAAAATGAATTTCTGTCTGTCTGTGCCTTATAGACTCGGAAACTACTGAACCGATCGACGTGAAAATTTGTATGTGGAGGTTTTTGGGTCCGGGAAAGGTTCTTAAGATGGTTCGAGACCCATCCCCCCTTTGGAAACGGGGCTCCCATACAAATGAAACAGCAATTTCTTCATAACCCGAGAACTAATCAGAAAATAAATCAATTTTAGGCGAAACGAAGTTCGTCGGGTCTGCTAGTAGTAATTAATTTCCACTCCGGGTGGCTTAATACCCGGCATATAGGCAATTAACTTTGAATGTACTGATCTCGAGTGGCGATCTCTCTTCGCTTGTGTGGTCGGGTCGGGATCTGACGACCAAACTGGCACAACCTCACACAACCCTACTTCATTGAGCGCCGTTGCTGATGAAGCAAGTGTGTAGGAGCCGGACAATACTAAATACTCATCCTACTTGGTTGACATTAGAGTTTCCATCCCGGGACATCCCGGGACAAAAAATCCCGGGATTTAGGAAAATTCGGGATTTCCCGATTCCCGGGATATTATTTTTGAAATCCCGAAAATCCCGGGATACCCGGGACAAAAAATATTGTTTCATTTCCGGTTCGCAAACAGTGTAATTTTTCTTACAAAAGTTATTTGTTTTGAACGCGAAACCCAACTTAGGTGATAAACTCATATCATATTTTTATACCTCCCATCTGACATGATTTATTTCCCAAGTTCGTTTATTGGTTGGTTCAGGTATGCATACGGAGCCAAGGTTCTTTGTGATGTAGAATCGATATCATCTTATTATTAAATAAGTAAGAGAGGAACAGACATGAAAATATCGGATAGTGTTACACCTTCACAAAAAATATTAGATTCCCCTATACCACTCAATGGAAGGCCACTGACTGATACTTTTTCCAGCAGCTACAGCTCTCTTTTAATTAAACGACAAGTATCTACAGTCCAAGATCAGCTAGATCTATGTGGCGCCTGCATCCTACCCATCTCCCGTCTACAGCGAGATTGTGTACAACAGCCGATTTTCGCCTTGCTAATCTCCTCGCGTCGCCCAACATTGATTCAGTCTTCCTGAGCTTCTTGCCTCCAGAAAAATTCTTGATCCAATTTCAACAAACTTTCCAGCACAGACAAGTGATCCGACCCCGATGTTCTGCCTTATTTGTTTGGTTCTTGCTGACCAGCTCCTGACCATAGCTTCGCTTGGACTCCTACTGACCAACTAGCAAGCTACCGAAAGTTCGAACCTCCCACTAATTTATGTACGGCGCTACCCATGACTTTCACAGCCAATGCATAATCCCACGATGCCACGAGACTTATGCGCCCGATACATGGATCCCGGACTGCGATTACGTTTCTGTAGATAATCCATCGACACTATGTTTAAGATCCGAAATCCTCCTGAACCATAATCTGTTCCAGGGTTGTTAATCGATAAATTATCGTCGTTAATTTAACGCCAACTTTGATAACGATAACGGTTGTACGATAATGTTTCGTTAACGATAAAGTGAGCGTTGATTTAACGTTATCGTTATCGAGTACTCGTTGTTTTATCGATAATTATCGAGTTAACTGTAACGTACACTACAACTTAAAGTACAAATATTCTCAATTTGTTATTACAAAACCTATTTTAAGCATTGCATTACCTTCAAATATTCAAAATCGCTTTTAAATCGTGGATTTAATTGGAATTCGAGAAGATCACCGAATTTATCAATCATTAAATTTCTTACAGATTCTTAGTTTTCCATAGTAAATAATCTGAGAATATTTTTAATGTCTTTACTGTTTAATTTAGTATGATTAACAAAACTTCTATTTTGAAGATGCAAAACACCCAGTTAATCGATTATTTTATGTCCAACAGTAAGGACAAAATTCCTCAGTCTAACCGAAGCATATTGAGAGTATTTTTGCTCGGTGCAGGTACTCTACGCCTAGAATGCAGTAGTGCAGGTCTCTGCATCAAAGATTGTTTTAGAGCTTGCATCCCAACATGTTGCCGAGGAACTCCGACTCCATCTGCTTATCCCTGCTTATCCGATAAGAAGGATTGACAAAGAAAAAGTCATCATGCGTCGGCGGTAGAAGCGTACATATATTGATGTACATCTGTCTGGGTAGTTTTTATCAGAACTCCTATGCGGCATTGTCAAATATCACTAAACAACCAACAAAACACCTCACTTTTCTTGATTCCGTAGAGTGTCAGGCATTAATTCTAGAGTGTATCGCTTCGATCAAAATTAACTCTAGTCAACAGGCTGCACTCAATTTGTCAAATTCTCGGCAATTCTCTCTCTTTTTCGAAAGAATCGATTCAAGTTAGAATTGAATTGTGTTCCATTTTGAACTCTTTATTATCTGGCCTTTCTAAAATATGAACTTTACCTCTGAATCTATATACATGATAAAAATGAGTTGAGATTTCCTTCCTGACGATTTAACTCGCGAACGGGTTGACCGATTTGCAAGATTTTTTCCCCTAATCGATTCGTTTTGAGCTTCGCAAATTTTGTATATACAAAAAGTTGGTGGATTTAACGGGGAAAGGTAAAAAATCATTAGAATACAATTATGGGTCAGTTGTTGAGGGAAGCAAAACTATCACACGGAAATTGATCTAGAGTGCGGTGCTGGAAATAGTTCAGTATGTGACATTTGCAACATAAACACCCGGGCAAAGCTGGGTATTTACGCTAGTATTGAATAAAATCGTTTTTTAATAAAAAAAATAAGTTTTCTAAGGAAACATCGAAAAATCCCGGGATCCCGGGATTTCCCGGGATATACGAACAATTTCATCCCGAATCCCGGGACAACGAAAATGGCCGGGAAATGGAAACTCTAGTTGACATGTGTACAAAAATACATTTGAGAGAGTTAGTTCTGAAAATGTATTGCGAGAGATCGGCTGGTACCTGGTGCTGGGAATTTGGTTTCATCAGTACCCGCTAAGCTCCGGTGGATGACGGAGGTCCTTCGTAGCTTAGTAGGGAAAGCACCTGTCATGCGAACTGGGGTCGTGGGATCAAACCCTACCGAAGGGGCGGTTACCCTCCAATACCTTTTCCGAACTAAATCTATCACATGTTGTACATATGCATAATCAAGTTTCAGACATAGTAATTAATTTTGGGCTGCAAAATGGTGGGTTGACATCAAGGAAGGGGCGCCCAACAGAGCTCTGGTCCCCACAAGTCCCTATCTCACGCTTCCACGGGTCGTCCGATGACAAAAGACCGCCAGCTAAGGGTTGCGTACTTAGCTGGTAGTGCAGCCTGGGCACTGTTTTCCTTCTGACATCAGCTAGAGTGAGAAGGTACGCCTCGAGCGTCTGTTCACCAGGAGGTGCGGCTCAAACAACGTCTGCCTGGTACCCAGCGGCTGATTAACGAAATGCTGTATCGCGTCAGCTATACCTAAGGTGGCAGCCCCATCATCGCGATGTAGGTAACGCGACCCCGGTAAGGTAGCTTACTGAAGCCTCTCAAATACCACGAAAAATGGAGATAGAAGAAAAAGAGAACGTTATTTTTGGCAACCGACCCGGCAACGAAATAAGGACTATGATTGGAAACTCGGTACCTGGAATGTTGAAACTATCTTGAATCTACAAGGGTCAGATGGACCCCTGGCTACTCCCCTGGACACTGGTCTAGCCAGGGTGTCCACTTGGGGTGGGCTCTACAACAGCCTCTTTACGATGATAGTTATTTGTGTTTTACAGGGTCGTTTAAAGAATATTGGGTTCCGGGTAAAGCTTGGTGGACTATCTTCCCGCGTGGTTATTTGGGCAAATTATATACAATTTGGAGGAAACAAGCAAAAACCTAATATGGAAAATAATGTAATATTCTAAATAAATTAAGACTACGCAATTTAGTTTAGACAAATAACAGGCATGAATATAATTTATTGGGGTAATCAAACTTTCAGCTAATTTTATTTATATAATTTTCTTTAACTAGTTTTTTAGCGTGTGGGGATAACTACACTTATAAATTGCAACCATGGTTTTATTTATCACAATGTAGGTACATACTCTTTCGTTGCGGCCGATCGATGATCACATGTTGGTCGACATCAGCAGTTGATGATAGGGTTGGACAACGATGACGGTGGCGCTGCAAGGGACACTTTCTTCGATGGACAGGGGCTTGACAAAGCTGGGTAGTATCAAAGGGCACTTGATTCTTCGTTCCCGTTATTGGCGCGGGAATCACATGTGACACTGTGGCCGAGTTTAACGATTGGCCAATGTTCCGGGGTCCAGGGAGTGGTTCAAACTCGCGCGCGCTCTATTCAATGTGGTCCTATCCGAGCGAGAGACACCAGAGCTGATGGTAATAGTCTTTTCTCAACACCACATTTCACAAAGTGCTTCTAAAAATTCTTCAACACAGCACCGTTTCGCTCGTCAGCTCGGACCACTATTTTTTTGGAATCCACTGTTCTATCGTTCACACCACAATCGCTCAGATATCACTTGGTACGAAAAATTGACCCAAATGGCTTAACGCGATCAGAATGTAGCTTTTGTCATATCACATGGTGTCTGTTCTCTTCTTCTGACCGTTTGTGGTGCAGCCATGAATAGGTCCGTACCTCACTTCACTACGAGAAATGTCTTTTCTGATTTGTGGTGTTCTAGCTATTATATGACCGTAGTTAGGAAGTTTTACACAACTTTTCACGTTTTAAGTTAGGTTTTAAATTACACCTTTTCACGGAACTGCGAAATGCAAAAGGACGGGCAAATTCGCGGTGTCACATTTCTTCACTCCTCTGGACCAGCACAAAATAAGAGACCAACTCTATCGTTCTATGGTCTTTCATATTTTTTTCTAGTCTCAAAAATAACGCCCATTGCCTTCCGTTTCGTTATTCCGGTGAAGAATCGCTGCGTTTCTCGGTGATATTTTGTTAGTAGAAGTTGAGGGGTTTTGGTTGGTGTTATATTTAGGATTTCAAATTTAAATAATTCAAAAGTAGTACTAGATTGCATGCATAATCTTTACACAAATACCCTAAGTGCTTGTTTCTTTTTCTTTTTGGTTTAAGGGATAATTTATTATGTATTTTAGTGAACATTTGATTGTAAATAGATAATTTTATAAATAGTATAGAAAAGCTTCTTAGAAACAGTGTAAATAAATATTTTTCAAATAATTTAAATAAGTAATCTGATAAATAATGTAAATAAATATTGAAAATAAATAATAAAAATAATCAGATAAATAATGTAAATAAATATATATTTCTTTTAACACCAACCAGGAGGTAAACAAACAATTAACAATAAAATAACAAAATTGGACACAAACGTCATCTTTTATCTATAATAATGGTTTGCATACATCCTATAACTACTATGTACAAAATAAACATCAGTCAAACATATAAATATGGACCACAGACATTTATTTTATACATAGACATTTAATAATAAATTAGTAAACGAACACATAGACATATATTTACATTTTTTTTGGGGTCTGAACTAAATTGGCCCAAGAACCAAGGGGTTTTAATTGTAACCCTAAAATGGCGGGTTACAATGTCAGGACCCTAAATGAACTTGGACGAGTGAGCCTTCTGGCTCGTGAACTGCAGAAGGTTGGAGTGAACGTGGCTGCTATTCAAGAAGTCCGATGGCCTAGATCCGGAGAACGTGAATTCCGAGCCGTGGACCCACGACCAATACTGCATTCAAGTATAACATCTATCACAGCGGCGGTGAAAAAGCAGAGCATGGAGTTGGTTTCGTAGTGATGGGCAAGCAGATGAAGCGAGTGATGCGGTGGAAACCCATTAGCGAACGAATCCGTGTGTTGAAGATACGGGGCAAATTCTTCAATTACAGCCTAATCAACGTGTACGCACCGACAAACGATAAATCCGACGACGTGAAGGACACGTTTTATAAATGTCTTGATAAAGCCTATGGAGAGTGCCCAAAGCATGACGTGAAAATTGTTATCGGAGACGCTAACGCTCAGGTCGGTAGAGAGGACTTTTTCCGTCCCATAATCGGTAGGGAGAGCCTTCACTCCGCCACCAATGACAACGGCCTACGGCTAGTAAATTTTGCTGCTGCCAGAGGGATGGCCATCAGTAGCACCTACTTTGCACGAAAGAACATCCGAAAGCACACCTGGAGACACCCAAATGGTGAAACTTGCAACCAGATAGACCATGTTCTGGTGGATGGGCGCCATTTCTCGGATGTTATCGATGTGCGGACATTCAGAGGTCCGAACATTGACTCTGATCACTACCTCGTTGTCAGTAAAATTCGATCACGGTTGTCAACTGTATCGAACGAAAGATCACAGCGAACGATGCGTTACAATATCCAGCGATTGTCGGCGGAAGGAGTATCGGCTGAGTACCGCCAGAAGCTCGACGAACGGATAAGTGCAATCAACGTTAGCGACAACATCAACGATCTATGGATCCATGGAGCGGTGAGCACAACAGCACGAGAAGTGGTAGGCACTGCACAGAGGCGACCCAGGACGGGTTGGTTCGATGTGGAGTGTCAGAGAGTGACAGACGAGAAGAACGTTGCCAGAAGCCGGATGTTGGTGTCAGGTACCCGATCGAATAGAGATCGGTACAAGGAAGCAAGAGCAGCCGAAAAACGAACCCACCGCAGGAAGAAAAAAGAGGACGAAGAGCAAGCGATTAGTGAGGCGCAGGAAAAATGGAGCAGAACGATATGCGGAGGTTTTATGATTCTGTCAATGGCGTGCGGAGAAAGACAGCGCCATCTCCCGTCATGTGGAACAACCGACACGGGCATTTGCCGTCAGATAAAACTGAAGTAGCTGCCAGGTGGAAGCAACACTTCGAGACTTTGTTGAATGGAGGAAGTGACGGTGCATCGGAGAACAGAATAAATATTAGCGACGATGGACAAGCTGTGGAATCACCTACACTAGATGAGGTTAAAAAAGCTGTCAAAGAGCTGAAAAACAATAAGGCTGCGGGAAGGACCAGCTCCGGCTGAACTTCTCAAACATGGCAGTGAGCAGCTTTACGAAGTTCTGCACCATATTATGTCGAAAATATGAGAAGACGAGGAATTGTCTGCTACCTAGGTTGAACGGCCTCATTTGCCCACTACTTAAAAAAGGGCACAGACAGGAGTGCGCCAATTACCGAGGAATAACTCTCCTTAATTCGGCGTACAATATTATGTCCCGTATTCTGTTCAATAGATTGAGACCGCTTGAAGAGTCCTTCGTCGATGAATACCAAGCAGGTTTTCGTGAGGGCCGATCAACGACGGATCAAATGTTTACCCTAAGACAAATCCTTGATAAATTCCGGGAGTACAACTTGCAGACACATCATCTGTTTATTGATTTCAAGGCGGCGTACGATTCAGTGAAACGGAATGAATTATGGCAAATTATGCTTGAACATGGTTTTCCGGCGAAACTGATACGGCTGATTCGTATAACGTTGGACGGATCGAAATCAAGTGTAAGGGTTGCGGATGAAATATCGACGTCATTTGTTACCTTAGATGGATTGAAGCAGGGTGATGCACTCTCGAACCTACTGTTCAATATAGTGCTCGAGGGAGCGATTAGGAGAGCTGGTGTGCAAAGAAGCGGTACCATTATCACAAAATCGCATATGCTCCTGGGATTTGCGGACGATATCGATATTATCGGAATTGATCGCCGTGCCGTGGAAGAGGCTTTTGCGCCTTTTAAGAGGGAGACAGCGAGGATTGGACTCACGATCAATACCAGCAAAACGAAGTACATGGTCGCTGGCAATCAACGTGGGTTCATTAGTGGTGGTGGTAGTGAAATGGTGCTAGATGGTGAAAAATTTGAAGTGGTAGAAGAATTTGTGTATCTTGGAACATTAGTGACGTGCGATAATGATGTTACCCGCGAGGTGAAAAGGCGTATTGCAGCTGCAAATAGGGCTTATTACGGACTTCGTAACCAGCTTAAGTCCCGTAGTCTGCAAACGAAAACAAAACTCGCGCTGTATACTACTCTGATTCTTCCGGTGGCTTTATACGGCCATGAGACATGGACGTTAAAGGAGGCTGATCGGAGAGCTCTCAGGTGTTTGAGCGTAAGGTGCTGCGGACAATACTCGGCGGTAAACAGGAGAACGGTATCTGGCGGCGTCGCATGAATCACGAATTGTACCAGGTGTATAAAGGGCTGGATATTATTAAGCTTATACAACACGGCAGACTACGGTAGGCTGGTCACGTTGTTCGTATGCCGGAAGAACGTCAAGCGAAGATAATATTTAGTAGAGAACCCGGAAGAGGCCGCAGGCTTCGTGGAAGGCCGCGTACACGATGGCTTTTTGCAGTTGAAGAGGACCTGAGGGCGCTCAATGTTCAGGGCGACTGGAAGCGATTGGCCCAGGATCGAGTCCAGTGGAGAAGGATACTCCATTCGGCGTAGGTTCATCGAAGAGCTGTAGCCCATCAAGTATCAAGTAAGTAATTAATTTCCACTCCGGGTGGCTTAATACCCGGCATATAGGCAATTAACTTTGAATGTACGAATCAAACAGTTGCATGTCTCGTAGAGGCGCTTCGGGAAAAACATGGAATGCAGTTCTCTGGACATTCAAGTTCGTGGAGATTGTGGGCCAACTATATACATTCATGTCCAGCTCATGAACAACAGCGACGAATGGATGAATTACCACCACCGTATCTTTTAAAGTTCTTGAATTCAGTGCCAATATTTCCAGCGGTTAAGCTTGATTGCGCACGTAGTGGATTATCTGTCGCGAGCACTATTAATGATGGATTTGCTGCTGAATTGGAGAAATTGGCATCGGAGGCAAATCAATTGATTGAACTGGGACAACGCGTGAAACTCCGGATTGCTGGAATGCAGAACAGGTTGAGCATCAATTCAAACCTCGTTAGAGCCATGCAAGATTCTGTTAGGCCAGAAGAAAATGAGTTGAGTCAAATGTTATCAGGCAACGTTTCCGATATGCCGGATATCGACCACCAATAAATAAACAGAAATAATCAGATAAATGAAATAAAAGCCTTTTTTTTAATATAAAATAATAACGTCTTTTTATTCATTAGTAATGGTTTGTCCTTCTTCGAATCCCAAATCTTTTGGATTTTGCGATAGACCGATACTCGGATCGAATACTCCTCCTGGTAAATAACCACAACATCGAAAAAGTTTAGTGCAGTTGTACGATGACAAAGCGTTGAATGATGAGATCGCTGTATGAGAAAGGACTTCATTACTGTTCTCTTTATAGGTACGCTTGATTCTGCGCTTCACTAGGCCGAAAACGATCTCTATAGGATTAAAAAATGGACAGTAGGGTAAAATGCCCAATAGTGGACCCCCTAGTAGCGGAATTTTGCTCTTCCTGTCATACGGCTTAGAAATTTTCAAAATATTAACTCTGCTTGATATCTAACAACAAGCTCTGCATCCCCTCTTCACAATACATACATAAAACACCCAAATACACGACGTTATTCGTTGAAATTAACATTTTAAAGTACAACTGAATTCGCCCTATAGTAGACCCCCTGGGGGTCCATAATAGGAAATTGCTTCCCTATATAGTCGAAACTTCATCTGAATTTCATGTCCCGTTTCGGGACGTTCTTCTTCCCTATTATGGACCCCCCCCAAAATATTCCTATAATGGACACTCTCATGTTTTTTTTTATGGAATTGCAAAAAATCATCTAATTTGACTTTCCATAGCATTTCCAATACATGTAATCATATCATAGGACTGTAAGGTAGGTTCTCCCGATAGAATTTCATAGCGAAATGTTGACATTGTGCAGTAATAATGCAAAAATGGCTGGAGGGTCCACTATTGGTTGGGGGTCCACTATTGGTCACTTTACCCTATGTAGGCAGAAAAACGGGAAGTATTCCAATTGAAGGAAGATAAAGGATGATATTTTGATCGCAGTGTATACGGGCACCGTCCATCACCCAGACTGAATTAATTCCAGGGTAACTACGGACATGCTTATTCCCTAAAGCAAAAGATTTGCAGCAGTTGAAGAATATTTTTCTGGTGAATGTTCCGTCAGTCTCGAAGCTGTCCAGCATGCCTTCCAGTCCCAGAAAACACAAGAAGGAAACTCTGGGCTTTCTAACAAATTCACCCCGAAAGATAAGTTTTTTCCCCTTAATACCGTACCCTCGGTTTCTCAGCATATCTCTACTATCTAAAGAAACTTCATCAAGGAACACAAGATTGAACAAATCCCAATCAATAGCGTTGAGTTCACAGCAAAACCGATGAATTTCATCTTCTTTCACCTGGATAGCTCGCCTTTCAAGTGCTTTCCAACTCAGGCCTTCAGCGTGCAATATTCTACAAATACTGGATTCACTTATGGTTTTACCAAATTTTGCATAGAATAAATCTCGACATTCATCCAAAAAGAGAACTGGGTTTTTCATATACTTTTGAACTATCCACCGTCTATGCTCGGTTTTGAACTTCTTGTACACATGTTCTCTCTGTTTTCTCGATAGGAGTCCATCCTTTTCGTATGAACATATCCAAGTACTTATGGTGGTTTTACTTTTCTTATAGATGATGGATAGCTTCGCTCTGGTAAGGCCCAAGAAGAAATATCCATAAAGGCAGTGGTATTTTGTGTTTGAGCTGGCATGCTAGTGTTGAACGTTATGCAGGATTAGGTTAGACATTCTGAAAACTGAAGTAATTGAAATTTAGTATGATAAATATGCTATGTAGAATATTCGAATAAGGCCCAATAATATTAAAGCATTACCGTCCGCGTTCTGCTACACTTATTTATTGGATTTATATAAATAATACAACTCGGATGACTCGGTTTCTCGAAAATCTTTTGCTAGTGACACCAAAATATCAAAACAAACATTCAGAGCAAGAAAACAACGAACCTTTGTTTGACAGTCCGCACTTTTTTCCGCACTTTTCTTTTGTCGCACTTTTAAACTGCGGAGTCCAGTTTAGTGGAAACTGCGCAATATTTAACGCGATGTCAAAATTTTTTATTATGTTGTCATTTTTTGGGAAATCCCATTGTTGTCATAAATTAGTCAGCTGCAATTCGTTTTGAGTTGGTATGCCTTAGCGTGTTGCTGCGATAAACGACGAAAATGGACGATAACGGGTGTAACATTAGGCCCAATGCTGCCGCCCAAGTTTATGCTATGAACGCTTACAAATTGCCACTTAAAAATACAAATATGTAGTAAAAGCGAGCTCAAAAACTCAAACCTTCGGCTGTTTTTAAAGCAAAATTATCACCGGCACAATTACATCTGGGAATTTGCACTGCTCGTGGATCTTATTAGGCACATAAACATAGTAGGAACTGTTAACACGCTTTTCTATTTATAGTTGTCGCGATGTTCCTAATAAAACTTGATTGAGAACTAGTTGACAATGTCCAAGTGTCCAGAATTATTTTAAAATTCTATGTAGTTTCAAAAGTCTAGTAATTTTCTAAACCAATTTTGGGAATATCATCAATCGTTGTTTTTGAAAACGTTTTTTTTTTCTTCTAAAGGTTCTAATATATTTTAAAAACATCGAGCACTCTTTTGAGCCACCCACAGCTGCGTATATCGATCGTTTCCAATAGAAAAGCACCTGGGTGAGTTGTGAAACACTTAGAAAAATTCAAATCGAAAGAGCCAAAACGACGTGCAGTTAAATGTTTTTTTTCCCAGCTTCGCTTACAAAACTTCACAGCGACCTTGACGTTGACTAAAATGACGTCCTCTGTAGCAAGGCGGCACAAACAACGCCGCTCGTTCTTTAAAACATTGCATCATCCTAAAATTAGAATCCATTTTCCCCCAAAAGCATTACCGCCGGACTGCTTTTGTTGTCGATTGTGGCCATCCGGCCGTCATCAACTGGCGACATAGTATCTGCGCGTCCGTCCCTCCCAAGGAGCTTGAGCGGTCGAGGGGTCTCTGTTTGTGCAAATGACTCACGTAGGTATGTTTATAAGGGGGGTATCGGAGATTTTGTCCAGCAGAGACTAAATGACGAAGAATAAAAAAAAAGAGAGTGAGTGGGGGAAAAACAGACAGAGGGATAGTGGACCCATTCATATTTCCAGCAGCCGTTCTTTGGTATGAGCAACTATCGTCGTATCGCGCGCGCAATTCATTCATGAGATTTTCCGGACCTACAACGGCGACAGTCCCAGCAGCAGCAGCCACCCGGCACTAACAGAAACATCTTCATGATGGCTCCGCACTGATCCGCAGTCCGACAGTGCGTAGGTCGAATAGTTTGCTCTGCCAGAAAAAGGATATCAATTTTCATTGTTGCACAATGGGGTGCATTGTGGAAAACTGCTCAAAAATGTTTTCTAATGCAGTTTTTCGAGTGCTTTTGAAGATTTGTAGTTGTGCAACAATAACAAATGCGATCTGTACTTCGTTCAGTGGCATCAGTTTCTTGATGCGAAGGTTTGGCCATTCTATTCCAAGAAAACCATCCCATTGTTGCGTTGTCTCGCGAGGTCGGGGCTCGGGGAGATTGCCATTCATTCAGAACTTTTTGGAGACGTCTTCTGGTAACAACGCCAGGCTGGAATGGTTCGGAATAGTATCGATCCACGATGGGCGATAGTGCGTCGTTATAATTCATTCCGATGCTGCGGTGATTCGGTTGCAAAAGAACGAACACATTTTCGAAGACGGGGGCTTTTTCACGGCGGTGTGATCAATGGTGACAGCAGCACTGGCTGGCTGGTTGGAGTTGGGGGGGAAGAGAGAGTTTCCAGAAATCAATGAATGGAAGCATCCAACACTTTTGGCGTGAGTTCTGACTTTCTCGCTGTCGTGGGATGAAACTGTATGGAGTTTGGGAAATGATTCATAACGCGTCGTGTTTTGCGTCATTGGATAGACAAATTTGGCTGGATACGGTCGAACATAATGTGGGTTGGCTGTTGGCAAATTTGTTGCGTAACATGGTCGGGTATGGCTTTCATTGCAAACGAAAAAATTGGTTTATGGGCGGCAATGAAATGTTGGGATTTCATCATTGAGGGATTACAAAGCCATCACAAGATCGATGAGCATATGACAGTGGAGGCAGAGGATGTTTTGGTTTCATTTGATTACATTTCCTACACAGAAAACAATGTCGTTTGGTGTCCTGCAGTCCAGTTTTCAATGAGAATTTTTTTTATTCAATAGATACTGCGGTGCCTTTTCCTTGCCACAGTTAACCAAATAGATAAGAAGCTTTATATACTAAATACTGCTTTATAAAAAAATTAAAAATTTAAAAATTTAAAAATTTAAAAATTTAAAAATTTAAAAATTTAAAAATTTAAAAATTTAAAAATTTAAAAATTTAAAATTCTAAAATTTTAAAATTTTAAAATTCTAAAATTCTAAATTCTAAAATTCTAAAATTTAAAATTCTAAAATTCTAAATTCTAAAATTCTCTAAAATTCTAAAATTCTAAAATTCTAAAATTCTAAAATTTAAAATTCTAAAATTCTAAAATTCTAAAATTCTAAAATTTAAAATTCTAAAATTCTAAAATTAAAATTTAAAATTCTAAAATTTAAAATTCTAAAATTCTAAAATTCTAAAATTTAATTCTAAAATTCTAAAATTCTAAAATTTAAAATTCTAAAATTTAAAATTCTAAAATTCTAAAATTTAAAATTCTAAAATTTAAAATTCTAAAATTTAAAATTCTAAAATTTAAAATTTAAAATTCTAAAAATTTAAATTTAAAATTTAAAATTTAAAATTCTAAAATTCTAAAATTCTAAAATTTAAAATTTAAAATTTAAAATTCTAAAATTCTAAAATTTAAATTTTAAAATTTTAAAATTCTAAAATTTCAAAATTCAAAATTTAAAATTCTAAAATTAAATTTAAAATTCTAAAATTTAAAATTCTAAAATTCTAAATTTAAAATTTAAAATTTAAAATTCTAAAATTCTAAAATTTAAAATTCTAAAATTCAAAATTCTAAAATTTAAAATTCTAAAATTTAAAATTTAAAATTCAAAATTCTAAAATTCTAAAATTCTAAAATTCTAAAATTTAAAATTTAAAATTCTAAAATTCTAAAATTTTAAAATTCAAAAATTCAAAATTCAAAATTTAAAACTCAAAAATTCAAACATTCAAAAATTCAAAAATTCAAAAATTCAAAAATTCAAAAATTCAAAAATTTAAAAATTCTAAAATTCTAAAATTCTAAAATTCTAAAATTCTAAAATTCTGAAATTCTAAAATTCTAAAATTCTAAAATTCTAAAATTCTAAAATTCTAAAATTCTAAAATTCTAAAATTCTAAAATTCTAAAATTCTAAAATTCTAAAATTCTAAAATTCTAAAATTCTAAAATTCTAAAATTTCAAAATTCTAAAATTTAAAATTCTAAAATTTAAAATTCTAAAATTCTAAAATTCAAAAATTCTAAATTTCAAAATTTAAAATTCTAAAATTTAAAATTTAAAATTCTAAAATTTAAAAATTCTAAAATTCTAAAATTCTAAAATTTTAAAATTCTAAAATTTTAAAATTCTAAAATTTTAAAATTCTAAAATAAATTTTTGAATTTTTGAATTTTTGAATTTTTGAATATTAAAATTTTAGAATTTTAGAATTTTAGAATTTTAGAATTTTAGAACCTTGAATTTTTCCAGAATTTTAGAATTTTAGAATTTTGACTTTAGAATTTTGAATTTTAGAATTTGTAATTTTAGAATTTTGAATTTTAGAATTTTTAAATTTTGAATTTGAATTTTGTAATTCGAATTTTGAATTTTTGAATTTTAGAATTTTAGAATTTTAGAATTTTGACCTGAATTCTTAATTTGTAATTCAGAATTCTTTAGAATTTTAGAATTTTAACAAAATTCAAAAATTTTAAAATTTTAAAATTTTAAAATTTCTAAAATTCTCAAAATCTTAAAATTTAAAATTCTGTAAAATTCCAAAATTCTAAAATTTAAAATTTCAAAATTCTAAAATTCTCAAAATCTCAAAATTCTCAAAATCTGTCAAAATTTTAAAATCTTAAAATTTTTAAAATTCAAAATTTTAAAATTCTGTAAATAATTTTGAATCTTTTGAATTTTGAATTTTTGAATATTTAATTTTGAATTTTAGAATTTTAGAATTTTAGAATTTTAAAATTTAGACTTTAGAATTTTAGACCAATTTTAGAATTTTAGAATATTAGAATTTTAGAATTTTTAGAATTTAGAATTTTAGAATTTTAGAATTTTAGAATTTTATCTAAATTTTAGAATTTTAAATTTTAGAATTTTAGAATTTTTGAATTTTAGAATTTTAAATTAACATTAAAATTTTAAAAATTTTCAAAATTCAAAAATTCAAAAATTCTAAAATTCAAAATTTAAAATTTCAAAATTCTAAAATTCTAAAATTTAAAATTCTAAAATTTAAAATTCTAAAATTTCAAAATTCTAAAATTTAAAATTCTAAAATTTAAAATTTAAAATTCTAAAATTTAAAATTCTAAAATTCTAAAATTCTTAAAATTTAAAATTTAAAATTCTAAAATTTAAAATTCTAAAATTTAAAATTTAAAATTTTAAAATTCTAAAATTTTAAAATTCAAAAATTAAAATTCAAAATTTAAAAACTCAAAATTCAAAAATTCAAATTCAAAATAAAAATTAAAAATTTAAAATTTAAAATTCTAAAATTCTAAAATTTAAAATTTAAAATTCTAAAATTTAAAATTTAAAATTCTAAAATTCTAAAATTCAAAATTTAAAATTTAAAATTTAAAATTTCTAAAATTTAAAATTTAAAATTCAAATTTAAATTTAAAATCAAATTCTAAATTCTAAAAATTTAAAATTCTAAAATTTTAAAATTCTAAAATTCTAAAATTTAAAATTTAAAATTTTAAAATTTAAAATTTCTAAATTTAAAATTTAAAATTCTAAAATTCTAAAAATTTAAAATTCTAAAATTTAAAATTCTAAAATTCTAAAATTTAAAATTTAAAAATTTAAAATTTAAAATTCTAAAATTTTTAAAATTTAAAATTTAAAATTCTAAAATTTAAAATTTAAAATTTAAAATTTAAAATTTAAAATTCTAAAATTTAAAATTTAAAATTCTAAAATTTAAAATTCTAAAATTTAAAATTCTAAAATTTAAAATTTAAAATTCTAAAATTTAAAATTTAAAATTTAAAATTCTAAAATTTAAAATTTAAAATTTAAAATTCTAAAATTTAAAATTTAAATTTAAAATTTAAAAATTCTAATTCTAAAATTTAAAATTTTAAAATTCTAAATTTTAAAATTTAAAATTTTAAAATTCTAAAATTTAAAATTCTAAAATTCTAAAATTTAAAATTCTAAAATTTAAAATTTAAAATTTAAAATTTTAAAATTTAAAATTCTAAAATTCTAAAATTCTAAAATTTAAAATTTAAAATTTAAATTCTAAAATTTAAAAATTTAAAATTCTAAAATTTAAAATTTTAAAATTTAAAATTCTAAATTCTAAAATTTAAAATTCTAAAATTTAAAATTCTAAAATTTAAAATTATAAAATTTCTAAAATTTAAAATTCTGTAATTCTAAAATTCTAAATTCTAAAATTTAAATTTAAAATTTAAAATTCTCTAAAATTCTAAAAATTCTAAAATTTAAAATTTAAAATTCTAAAAATTTAAAATTTTAAAATTCTAAAATTTAAAATCTAAAATTCTAAAATTCTAAAATTTAAATTTAAAATTTAAAATTTTAAATTTTAAAATTCTAAATTTAAAATTCTAAAATTCTAAAATTCTAAAATTTAAAATTTAAAATTCTAAAATTTCTAAAATTTTAAAATTTCAAATTTAAAAATTTAAAATTCTAAAATTCTTAAAATTTCTAAAATTCTAAAATTCTAAAATTCTAAAATTTAAAATTCTAAAATTCTAAAATTTAAAATTCTAAAATTTAAAATTTAAAATTTAAAATTCTTAAAATTTTAAAATTTAAAATTTAAAATTTAAAATTCTAAAATTTAAAATCTTAAATTTAAAATTCTAAAATTCTAAAATTCTAAATTTAAAATTTAAAATTCTAAATTCTAAAATTCTAAAATTTAAAATTTCAAAATTCTAAAATTTAAAATTCTAAAAATTCTAAAATTTAAAATTCTAAATTTAAAATTCTAAAATTTAAAATTTAAAAATTTAAAATTTAAATTCTAAAATTCTAAAAATTTTAAAATTTAAAATTCTAAAATTTAAAATTTAAAATTTAAAATTCTAAAATTTAAAATTCTAAAATTCTAAAATTTAAAATTTAAAATTCTAAAATTTAAAATTCTAAAATTTAAAATTTAAAATTCTAAAATTCTAAAATTTAAAATTCTAAAATTTAAAATTTAAAATTTAAAATTCTAAAATTTAAAATTTAAAATCTCTAAAAATTCTAAAATTTAAAATTTAAAATTTGGTATTCTAAAATTCTAAAATTTAAAATTTAAAAATTTAAAATTCTAAATTTAAAATTCTAAAATTTAAAATTTTAAAATTCTAAAATTTAAAATTTAAAATTTAAAATTTAAAATTCTAAAATTTAAAATTTAAAATTCTAAAATTTAAAATTTAAAATTCTAAAATTTAAAATTCTAAAATTCTAAAATTTAAAATTTAAAATTTAAAATTTAAAATTTAAAATTTTAAAATTTAAAATTCTAAAATTCTAAAATTTAAAATTTAAAATTCTAAAATTTAAAATTTAAAATTTAAAATTCTAAAATTTAAAATTTAAAATTCTAAAATTCTAAAATTTAAAATTTATTTAAAATTTAAAATTTAAAATTCTAAAATTTAAATTTAAAATTTAAAATTCTAAAATTTAAAATTTAAAATTTAAAATTCTAAAATTAAAATTTAAAATTTAAAATTTAAAATTTAAAATTCTAAAATTTAAAATTTAAAATTTTAAAATTTAAATTCTAAAATTTAAAATTTAAAATTTAAAATTCTAAAATTTAAAATTTAAAATTTAAAATTTAAAATTTAAAATTCTAAAATTCTAAAATTTAAAATTTAAAATTTAAAATTCTAAAATTTAAAATTCTAAAATTCTAAAATTTAAAATTCAAAATTTAAAATTTAAAATTCAAATTTTTAAAATTTAAAATTCTAAAATTCTAAAATTTAAAATTCTAAAATTCTAAAATTTAAAATTCTAAAATTCTAAAATTTAAAATTCTAAAATTTAAAATTCTAAAATTCTAAAATTTAAAATTCAAATTTCTAAAATTCTAAAATTTAAATTCTAAAATTCTAAAATTTAAAATTTAAAATTCTAAAATTTAAAATTTAAAATTTAAAATTCTAAAATTTAAAATTTAAAATTCTAAAATTCTAAAATTCTAAAAATTCTAAAATTTAAAATTTAAAATTCTAAAATTCTTAAAATTTAAAATTTAAAATTTAAAATTCTAAATTTAAAATTCTAAAATTCTAAAATTTAAAATTTAAAAAATTCAAAATTTAAAATTTAAAATTTAAAATTTAAAATTCTAAAATTTAAAAATTTAAAATTTAAAATTCTAAAATTCTAAAATTTAAAATTTAAAATTTAAAATTTAAAATTTAAAATTCTAAAATTTAAAATTTAAAATTCTAAAATTTAAAATTCTAAAATTTAAAATTTAAAATTCTAAAATTCTAAAATTTAAAATTCTAAAATTCTAAAATTCTAAAATTTAAAATTTAAAATTTGTAAAAATTCTAAAATTTAAAATTTAAAATTCTAAAATTTAAAATTTAAAATTTAAAATTTAAATTTAAAATTTAAAATTTAAAATTCTAAAATTTAAAATTTAAAATTTAAAATTTAAAATTCTAAAATTCTAAAATTCTAAAATTCTAAAATTCTAAAATTCTAAAATTCTAAAATTCTAAAATTTAAAATTTAAAATTCTAAAATTCTAAAAATTTAAAATTCTAAAATTTAAAAATTCTAAAATTTAAAAATTTAAAATTTAAAATTCTAAAATTTAAAATTTAAAATTTAAAATTCTAAAATTCTAAAATTCTAAAATTTCAAAATTCTAAAATTTAAAATTTAAAATTTAAAATTCTAAAATTTAAAATTCTAAAATTCTAAAATTCTAAAATTTAAAATTCTAAATTTAAAATTCTAAAATTCTAAAATTTAAAATTTAAAATTTAAAATTCTAAAATTCTAAAATTTAAAATTTAAAATTCTAAATTTAAAATTCTAAAATTCTAAAATTTAAAATTCTAAAATTCTAAAATTTAAAATTCTAAAATTTAAAATTTAAAATTCTAAAATTCTAAAATTTAAAATTCTAAAATTCTAAAAATTTAAAATTCTAAATTCTAAAATTTAAAATTTAAAATTTAAAATTCTAAAATTTAAAATTTAAAATTTAAAAATTTAAAATTTTAAAATTTAAAATTCTAAAATTCTAAAATTCTAAAATTTAAAATTTAAATTTAAAATTTAAAATTCTAAAATTCTAAAAATTCTAAAATTTAAAATTTAAAATTCTAAAATTTAAAATTCTAAAATTTAAAATTCTAAAATTTAAAATTTAAAATTTAAATTCTAAAATTTAAAATTCTAAAATTCTAAAATTCTAAAATTTAAAATTTAAAATTCAAAATTTAAAAAATTCAAAAATTCAAAAAATTCAAAAATTCAAAAATTCAAAAATTCAAAATCAAAATTCAAAATTCAAAAAATTCAAAAATCTCAAAATTCAAAATTCAAAATCCAAAAATCTCAAAATTCAAAATCCAAAAATTCAAAAAATTCAAAAATCCAAAAAATCTCAAAATCTAAAAATCTCAAAATTTCAAAATTCAAAATTCAAAAATCCAAAAATCTAAAAATCCAAAAAATCCAAAAATTCAAAAATCAAAATCCAAAAATTCAAAAATTCAAAACCAAAACTAAAAAATTCAAAAATTCAAAAACAAAAATTCAAAAATTCAAATATTCAAAAATTCAAAAATTCAAAAATTCAAAAATTCAAAAATTCAAAAATTCCAAAATTCCAAAATTCGAAAATTCAAAAATTCAAAAATTCAAAAATTCAAAAATTCAAAAATTCTAAAAGTCCTAAATTCTAAAATCCAAAAAATTCAAAAAATCCAAAAAATTCAAAAATTCAAAAATTTAAAAATTCAAAAAAATTCAAAAATTTAAAAATTTAAAAACTCAAAAAAATTAAAAATTTAAAAATTTAAAAACTCAAAAATTTAAAAATTTAAAAATTGTAAAATTCAAAATTCAAAAATTCAAAATTCTAAAATTTAAAATTCTAAAATTTAAAATTCAAAATTTAAAATACTAAAATTTTGAAATTTTAAAATTTCAAAATTCTAAAATTCTAAAATTCTAAAATTCTAAAATTTAAAATTTAAAATTCTAAAATTTAAAATTCTCTAAAATTCTAAAATTCTAAAATTTAAAATTTAAAATTTAAAATTCTAAAATTTAAAATTCTAAAATTTAAAATTTAAAATTCTAAAATTCTAAAATTCTAAAATTTAAAATTTAAAATTTAAAATTCTAAAATTTAAAATTTAAATTTAAAATTCTAAAATTCTAAAATTTAAAATTCTAAAATTCTAAAATTCTAAAAATTCTAAAATTTAAATTTAAAATTCAAAATTTAAAATTCTAAAATTTAAAATTTAAAATTCTAAAAATTCTAAAATTCTAAAATTCTAAAATTTAAAATTCTAAAATTTAAAATTCTAAAATTCTAAAATTCTAAAATTTAAAATTTAAAATTCTAAAATTCTAAAATTCTAAATTTAAATTCTAAAATTTAAAATTCTAAATTCTAAAATTCTAAATTTAAAATTTAAAATTTAAAATTCTAAAATTTAAAATTTAAAATTCTAAAATTTAAAATTCTAAAATTTAAAATTCTAAAATTTAAAATTCTAAAATTCTAAATTCTAAAATTCTAAAATTTAAAATTCTAAAATTCTAAAATTCTAAAATTCCAAAATTTAAAATTCTAAAAATCTCAAAATTTAAAATTCTAAAATTTAAAATTTAAAATTTAAAATTCTAAAATTTAAAATTCTAAAATTCTAAAATTTAAAATTCTAAAATTCTAAAATTTAAAATTCTAAAATTTAAAATTTAAAATTTAAAATTTAAAATTCTAAAATTTAAAATTCTAAAATTCTAAAATTTAAAATTTAAAATTCTAAAATTTAAAATTTAAAATTCTAAAATTTAAAATTTAAAATTCTAAAATTCTAAAATTCTAAAATTCTAAAATTCTAAAATTTAAAATTCTAAAATTCTAAAAATTTAAAATTCTAAAATTTAAAATTCTAAAAAATTTAAAATTTAAAAATCTCTAAATTCTAAAATTCTAAAATTTAAAATTTAAAATTCTAAAATTCTAAAATTTAAAATTCTAAAATTTAAAATTCTAAAATTCTAAAATTTAAAATTTAAAATTCTAAATTCTAAAATTCTAAAATTCTAAAATTTAAAATTCTAAAATTCTAAATTCTAAAATTCTAAAATTCTAAAATTCTAAAATTCTAAAATTCTAAAATTCTAAAATTCTAAAAATTCTAAAATTCTAAAATTCTAAAATTTAAAATTCTAAAATTCTAAAATTCTAAAATTCTAAATTCTAAAATTCTAAAATTTAAAATTCTAAAATTTAAAATTCTAAAATTCTAAAATTCTAAAATTCTAAATTCTAAAATTCTAAAATTTAAAATTCTAAAATTCTAAAATTCTAAAATTCTAAAATTCTAAAATTCTAAAATTTAAAATTCTAAATTCTAAAATTCTAAATTCTAAAATTTCTAAAATTCTAAAATTTAAAATTCTAAAATTCTAAAATTCTAAAATTTAAAATTCTAAAATTCTAAAATTCTAAAATTCTAAAATTCTAAAATTTAAAATTCTAAAATTCTAAAATTCTAAAATTCTAAAACCCTAAAACTCTAAAATTCTGAAATTCCAAAATTCTAAAATTCTAAAATTCTAAAATTCTAAAATTCTAAAATTCTAAGATTCTAAAATTCTAAAATTCTAAAATTCTAAAATTCTAAAATTCTAAAATTCTAAAATTCTAAAATTCTAAAATTCGAAAATTTTAAACCTCAAAAATTTTAAAATTAAAAAAATTAAAAAATTAAAAAAAAATTCATGAATTTAAAAAATTAAAAAATTTTAAATTCAAAAATTCAAAAACTCAAAAACGAAAATTCAAAAATTTGAAAATCTTGCTGACAATGCCCGCATACTACCAATGGCTTTTTTAGTTTAGATTATTTTTGCGATATTAATTATATTTGGATTGTGCCAATTATTTGAAGTCATTTTTTGTTACGAGTTTTCTACATTTCCTCAATCACTAATTGCACGGTTTTCTGGTGGAGTATCCCAGAATTAGACATCAAGACAAAAAATCAGTTTGAAGAGGCTGTGAAGTGAAGCCTTGCATCAGCAGCATAAACAAGCCTGAAAACGTTTGTTTAGGAAACCCGCCACCTTCTCGGAATCGAACCGATCCTAATGAAGTGGCATCAGCGCGCTATCGTTACCGTGGGCGTCGTCATCGTGATGATACATCAAATGAATAAGACATTTACAAAACTGAATCCCCAAACCAATGATTGGCGATGTTACCTTCAAAGGTCAGTCCCCAGTCGACGGAGCCAGCGAGCCCGAAACAAAAGCGGTAATGAAAAGCAGAAGGCCACTCCAAACTCCAAGCTGTACCGGACAATCAAGTTAGCAGCTAGGAATAGTGTCTCTTCATTTGCTATTCGCATCAGGGCCAGGAAAGAAATTGACTTGTGTCAAGTTTCCCGAGAATTGCGTCGGCTGCCATCATCGTGTTGAATTCTGATGAAATGCGACGCCAATGGAGGTGGGGCACAAAGCAAACCCATCAAATGAAGATCCAATCGACTTCGACGACGCACGACAAGGACAACGGTGAGAACCATCTGATTCTAGATTTAACCTCGGGGTGATTCGTGATGGAAAATTCATGGAAATGCTCGTTATAACAGGAATAGGCTTGAGCTGCGGAAAAATTTATGGTGGTTCTGTTGAACTACTTTCCCCATCATCCAACAATCACTGAATGATGTTCCATCGAATTAATCGCAATTTAAAGATCAATAAACTTATTGCTAACAGCGTTGCTTCAAAAGTCAAGAAAGTTTTGGCTCTCTTTGTTGGAATACAGAAAATCACAAATTATCAAAAATGAAGAATCGTCAATATCGAGAGCCACAAGAATCAGAATCAAAAAGTAAAGAAAAAAACGAAAGTCAAGAAATTCATAAAATTAAACAGACATCTGTGCTGCTAATTTAATAAATGGCATTTTGAATTTAAAAAAGGCATCACATATTTGGCTGGTCTATCTATTTCCCATTCAAATTGAAAATGAAAAATATACATTTAGAAATCCAATCGTCAAGCTCACATGAAAGACACCCACGCCCTGCTCAAAGCTCAGTGTGCGATGCTTTCAATTTGTTTGACATTATCGGCCTCGAGTGAACAGCAGTTCCATTGTCCTTAAAACCCAATCTTCTACTCAGTCAGTGTCACATCGGATCAATCTCAGTCTGAACCATGGAAGTCACCACTTCGAGTATCATTGTCTGAGTTAGCAACGGAACATTTGCTCCTTGGGCCCAATAAAAACTCCACCAACGGAGCACGTCAGATTCAGAAACGTTGGCAGTTTATTCGCTTGTTCTAAGCTTCTCAGTAACGGATGCTGCCGGTCTGTTGTTTCGCTCTTCTTTTATTAGGTTAGAAAGTTTGCACCATTCGAGCGAATGGCCTGCGCGCTTAGATGTGGGCTGTTTTCCATTGCTGACGACAATAGGCAAGCGAAAGTTTATGAAAACGTGTGTCAGCATCCCACATTCCGAGAGTGAAGGAAGCATTCTCGGAAAAAAACAATTTGCTTCAAGCTATCGGCAAATGACTAATGTTGCACTGTGCATAAAGATATAATAATCATAATAGAGACGATTGACATGTGAGAAATTTAACGATAATCAAAGGCTTCTTTCAATCAATCATTTATTTTGGAGGCTCATTTGCCGTGTAACGTTATGGAGTCGAAATGTTTTTCGTGATTATAAAACAATAATGTTAATTTTGGGGAATCGAAAGTCTCGCAGTTTGGTCGAGGATAGTCAACGATACAGTAGGAAAGGATGGGAGTTAAGGGTGCATTATCCAAGACGGTTGAAATCTCTTAGTTTTTATATTATTCCGATTTGACGAAACATTTCTAACATTTCAAACATTTCAGTATCCCCCCGCTGATCCGACAAATGTATGGCCGGACTATCGAGGTTTCTCTCGTTATCCGACTGTCAAATCCATACAAATGAACCAAAACAAAATCACAGCACAAATTTGAAAACTAACAGGGCATATAATCTAAGTCACTAGCCCTTTAACCAGCGGCATGATGACAGTCAGCCGCGAACAGAAGAAGAAGAAGAATAAGAAGAAAACTGACAGCATAATGTGTTTAAATGGGTGTTTATACTTTTTAATCCGGAAAAATGGGCATATAGCCATAGCAGCTAGCCCTCAACATTAGGATCTACAAATGTCAGATCCGAAGCAGAAAGAAGAAGAAGAATCCGGAAAATTCCGAATTAGCGAGATCCGGACTAACGAGTCGTCGGACTAGCGAGGTCCGGATAAGCGGGGGGATACTGTATTCCACTGCTCACTTCCAGTTGAATTTCCTAAATTTCTACTCAGTGAATTCGAATTCACTATTGTTCATTCATTCAACTGTCAAACTCGTGCGGTCGGCCAGTGGAGTTCGCCTGTCGATTATAATTTGCTTCGAATGAAGTAAGAATCCGTCCGTGGGAGAAAAGTTCTGCCCGTCACGCCTCATCCGCGGCACTCGTCTCATCAAAATGTAAATTTCACTTACAGCGCCGTTCGGCAGCACGTGCCTGCCCTGGAGCAGTTGGTTCACTATCTCCGGGGAGTTTAAACAAATGCCACGCCACCGCTCGGGAGCGGAACCCGTCATTGATGAGGGCATGTAATTTCACGCCTAATAACGATGACGCCCACATGTTCGTTGGTCGCCAGAGGCCAGATGAGATTCGAGGAGCTTTGATTCAACAGTAGAAAAGGGGTAACGAAAGGTTGCATTAGGCTGGGAATGAAAATTATTCGAAATGTCAAATGTCGCTAATTTTAAGGTGAAACTGCTCATTGGAATTTCGTCGATTTTTTTTACAGAATTTGTCTCTCAATTTCAATAGGAAATTCCTTTTATTTCTGTAGAAAATTATTTTGAATTTCGAAAATTATTTTTGAACTTGAGAGTCTCTCAAATGTCTGTGGGAAATTTTTCTGCATTTCCAGGAAACCACACATGCAACGTATTACATAACCTCAATTTCACACCAAATTCTCGCTACTACATCCAGGCATTTTTTATAAGTGCAGAAAGGTGCTTCGAGAGGTTCGGAATGTGGCCAACTGGTTGCAAACGGATATAGCGAGAAAAGTGGCCAAAAGTGGAAACGTACTTATCAACGTCCTATATCTGCAATACGTTATGTAGATTTGCATTTTCAACACAGTTGAAAAAAAAATCAAAAAGTTGCAGTCTCAGCAGCAGTGGTTACCTAGTTTTTGCAGTTTATTTGAGAACCATCAAACTCTTGAATATTATCATTTAACTCCAATCATAGCACAACAACAAATCAAATTTATCCAACGAGCTCAACAGAAATTCTGTTCATAAATTATTCATTTTTGATTTTTAGGTTTCAAAGAGCAGCAAGCAGATCTTCATTATTGTACGTCCTACAACTCCCCTGCTGGTTAGCAAGACAAGTGGCCTATCTGGTCCAAGGTAAATGTAGGGATTCTTGGAAGCGATTACTTATGGGGGAGCAAGAAACTTGCCGATGATGACGACCGATTTTACCTGGTTAACCTGTTTGCTTTCCTGCTCCTGCCTTCCATAGGTGCCGAAAATGTTGAACATGATGACGTAGACTCCGATCTGGAACAATTCTACTTACATCGTCTTCTGGAAAAAGTGCACATTGCGTTACCTTAGTAAATGGCCTGATGTGAGGGCGTCGATGTCATTCGGGTCCTCAGTAAGCGGTTTCAGCTGACGAGAATTAATTGCTGCTTCAATTTCCGCCAGTACTGTTGTCAATTCCTCGAAGGTGAGCCTTGATTCGTCGAACTACCGGTGTAAATATTTTTTCGCGACCTCAAATGCCACCTCCGAAGTGTGGAGCTTTGGATGGGGTCATGTGCCACTGGGTGCTCAAATTGATCTTTATTCGCTCAATTAATTCTTTCGACGCCTCTATTTATAAACTATTTTTAAAATTTAAAACAATGTTCCGTTGTCCGGGCCTTCTTTTGACAAATCGGGAGCTACTTTGGACATTTCGAAATAAGAATTATAACGTAAATATCTATCAAATTGCCATTATCATTATTTGGGTTTTTTGTTAATAGTTTGATGGCAACTTTCTGTTTCAAATTAGATTGTTTTTGATTTTATTAATTTAGAAAATCGAAAATCCGGTACCAAAGAAGTGCTGTTTTCAGTTTTTGGGAAAGTTTGCTTTAAATAGGTCAAACAATTAACTGATACAATAAAAAGAGAATCAATTTTTGACGGAAAAAGTCCATCTGTCGCAGTAATCAGTAATAACAACTCCGCTCAATTCTTCCTCCTTTGCCAAAAGCCATTTGGCTTGAAAAACTAGGCCGAAAGTTGTAAGACCGAATATGTCATTCAGCCGAACAAACCACATGACCGAAACCCATCTGATTCAAAACGTAATTTGGCCTGTATGAAAATCGACATTGAAAATCTATGTTCGGTAAATCGTCCACTTTCATTTCGCATTACTCCGGTCGAGACAAGGGCGATCCTCCATAGTTTGGAGTAGCCACCAAGGAAGAAAACTGTGGCTATCTGAAGAACTATCGGAACTATTGTGTTGCCAAAATCGAATGGTTTTTGTTTTCTCATGATACTTTACATTTATTCCCTTATTGTGACACTATACACACTGTTGCACTTTTTTACGCTGATTTTAAAATCAAGACGATTTTCTGAAAATTAGTTTTTCGCGATTTTTTTACGATTTTTTTATGTCGGTTTCGGGGACCAACTAATTGAATTTTTAATTCTAAATGTTTTTTTTTCAGAAACATTTTTTCACGCCATTTTTTACTATTTTTTACGTTACGCAATTTCAAAAAAATAAAAATTAATAAATAAAAACATTTGTGTGGCCAAAATCGGATATTGCTAAAATCGAATGTAGCCAAAATTGAATGAGGTCTGTAGTACGCAATAGATCGTGTTATCGCTTTTCAGGTGAAATATACCTATGTTGGGTTTTTGTCTTTGTATCCGCATGAACATGGCGTCGTTCGCAAAAAAAAATTTGATCGCTCAACAAGGCGATTTTCAGGATGATTTCCTTACATGATCTTCATCAACTTACATACTATTCCTTTTCAGTGCGCTCATGGAGATGCAGAGGACTACTTGGTCTCTTTTAGCAATGAGTGTCGAAATAATTTCCCTCATCTCATCTAAATAGACCGTTAGGTCGATGCCTGTACGTTATGGGCTTAGAACTAAAGAAACTCCAAAGCAAGTCAACTAAGAATGTCTTTCTAGTTCCAAAAAGACTATTCAATTGATGGGTTGTGCATATTTGTTGTTTCTCGGCCAATCACGACTAGCAACTACGATGTGTACTGTTACTTTTTGGACCACCCTAATGAAATCCAATTTCCAGAGCAGTGTTTTGTTTGTGCAACAGCTATTCTCCTGGACCTCCAGCACCGCTTCACCACCGACCTCCTAAACTTACCCTTCACCGTCTGTACCGTCGCTTGTCGAATTCGGCCGTCCGCCCCCGGACTTCCGTCACGACGCCACGAACCCAGCTCCTCCGCACCCCGTCATCTGCGATGTATACGAGGTCCCCTCGGGATAGTACTGGCGACTATTTATGCAACTTCGTTCGCTGGTTGATTGATGGCAGATATTCAGACACCCAGCGAGCCCACAGCTTGTCCGTCAACAGTTGTGACCGCTTGTAACGGTCCCGCAGTGCTTCATCTTCGCTTGTATGAGGAACGGCACGTTTCACGTTCATTCCGACGCCGCGAACAAAATGGCCGCGAATTGATGAGCTCCTCGGCCTCCGCCACTGCTGTCAGGAGAACTTCGTCGGTTATAGACCGTCCATCGTCGAATATCGCCAGCGCCGCTTTTACTGAGCGGACCAGTCGCTCCCAGACACCTCCCATGTGTGGAGCGCTGGTTGTATTGAAATTCCAACGGGTTCTGGAATCCGTAAATTCGTCTTCGCATTCTTCTTCGATTTGCTTAACAATCACCTTGCTGGCAGCTTGATAATTCGTGCCGTTGTTGGAGTAAAATTCTAACGGTTTTCCTCGACGGCAAACGAGGTTCCGATTGGCCATAAAACACGCTTGAGTCGTCAGGCTGTGAGCGACTTCAAGGTGGACAGCTCTCGTAGCCATGCAGGTAAACAAACAGATGTACCGCTTCTCCGATCTTTGGCCGACTGTGACTGTGACCGGCCCGCAGAAGTCTACGCCTGTGTGGCTGAACAGTGGTAACCCCGGCGTGACGCGCGGCTCCGGCAACGGGGCTATTCTCGGTGTCCTCGCTCGGCATTTCTTTACCTTTACTTCATGCAAGACTTCCCGATCCGCTTTAACTCTGCTCGCCGGTTCTGGATGCTGAATCTCTGCCGGATTTTGTTCACGACAGACTCCACATTTCCATGTGCTACTCTGTGATGGAAGTATTCGAGCAGCTTGTTGGTCACCGGATGCTGTTTCGGTAGAATTATTGGGAATCGAAGCTCAAACAGCAGCCACAAACCTTGCGCTGCTCTACCTTCCATTCGCAGTACGTCCTCAGCGTCTAGGAACGGACTTAGGTTGTGCAAACTGCTACTCTTCTTTACTTGCCGGAAAATGTCGGCAATTTCCTGGATAGGAACTGCCGAGCGGACATTTGCGTCTTCGTTGGTTCATGCTGCCGATTTTGTCGACCGCGCCTGGCTTCTCTTTGCTTCCTACTTGACTTCTCCCTGTCTCTCTCTTCTTCAGAATTCTCCGAAATTTCTTCTTCCTTACATCCTTCTTCCTCTTCCGAAGAGCTCTCTTCGTCCTCGATGGTACTTCCTTCTTCTTCTTCTTCTTCTTCTTCTTGGATTTCCTCCTCTTCAGCGAACTCTTTTTCTTCTACTTCTTCGTACTTGTTTCAGATTTCGACTCTTCTTCCGCTATCTGCCACTTCTTGCTATGCTTCACCATTTCCGGTTCGGGATCCCCTGGGCGTCCGACAGGCGTCGAATTTCCATCGCGCCCGATCAGAAAACTTTCCGGCAGACAATGATATGGAAATGCTAATATCATTGTAAATCGTTTAACTTCACGTAGAAGTAACACACACGAAATCATTAATTTAGTTTCCGGCAGAGTTGATGGATCTCCAACCGATTTTGGTGCGAGTTTCTGAGCAACTGTCGGCGTCGAGTGTTTGCGGTAGGCTCCTCTCGGATCGTTGAATTTCGCAATCGCTGCATCCGCTTTTCCGGGTTTTTCGTTCCCCGACTTTTTCTTCTCGAGGGTTTTCCCCAGCTTCGAATCCTCCAATTCCGCAATCTTCCTTGTGCCGCTTATCGAGCTTCCCACTTTGACACCACCAACAGCTCCCTTTAACTCCTTTTTTCGATTGTCCGTTTCCGTTTTAGCTTCAACTGCTGTAGCTTCTCTTCCATCTTCGTCCGCATATCGTCCAGTTTCCTCTATTGGGCTTCTTCGGCGATCTTCTTCTTCATTCGGGTGATGCTAGTTTCACAAATCCTATCAACTCATTTAAACATGTACAGTCAATCAAGCTGAGCTAAGCAAAGCTGCCTTTTCTGCTATGTCAGCCAGTCAAATGACATTATCGGCAGTATGACCCATTCTGCCACACGACCATTTCGGCCAAACGGAATTTTCGGCCCAATGACATTTTGGAGAAGGGTCGTTTGGTCGAAACACATATATGATAGTCATGTGGCTACTGCTTCTGCCTCATACGCAGAAAGTCGTGGATTCAATCCCAGATCCGTTCTATTATCCTACTTTGTATCTTCCTCTATATTTCTCATGTTCTAGCAATCGCTGGAACTGGAAATGGACTTCCATTCCGTTTCCATTTCTATCCCTATACCTTCAACTTGATTATTCTAGCAATAGCTGCTAGAATTGGAAACGAACAACTACGAGCAGTCAATTAAGCTCAAGCTCAAGCAAGGGTCGTTTGGTCGAAACACATTCAGCCACAAGTCATCTGGCTGGATGAGACTTGGCCGAAGAGACAATAAGGCCGAAACCCATTTGACTGAAAGCTATTTGGCCGAATTGGTAATTTCTGAAAATAGGTCATTTGACAGAAAAGATTATTTGGCCGACTATGTCGATAAAAAAAATTTTTTCGCTTTTAGTGGAATCTCTTTACTTGTCATAAGACGAGTTTGTACAATTCCATTTAATTCCACCACTTGATCGTACCTTTGACAGATAAGTATTTCGACCTCAATAGTAAAGTCATCTTCAGTGTCTCGTACACACTACGAAAAAGTCCTGTAACATTATGTCATTTAAGACCGACATATGCAAGCGAATCAAAAGACGCATTATTGCGTTCAAATTAATTTTTACAAGGCTCTGAAAATGTGTATCCTAAATATTACACGGCAAAAAAACCTAGTGTTTGTAGCAAAAACGGTAAGGCCCAGCATGTCAATTTAACAGCAGATCTTATGAGTGGGAGTCCCGTTCGATACCACTCCACCATCCCTGCTGCTTGGCAGAAGGGAGGTCAAAGCCTACTACAATACAATTCTACAATTTCTTGAATATGGGGAAGCATCAGCCCATCCACAGCCATTCCTTGCAACTGCGCTGAAGGTGAAAAGGAGAAACGAAAACAGTGCTCAGCTGGTGCGCAAAGAATCTTGTATTCATGGGTCACTTTGTTTGTTTCGGGGTGCTTTGGATTTCAGTCAGTCTTACTGTAAATTTAAGCCATTTGGTAATGAGAAACATTTAATGTCTGGCATTCGGTATTTGATGACAGAATGATACTGCAAATATATTGTTTTGGGTGTCTGAAGCAAATATGACACAATATTATGTTATGATTGGATGCATCTCGGTTGATTACGTCAGCTTAAAGGATTGCGTCCCTTATAAAATTGAGAATTTTTTGGTGTGTACTTGACTTCGACTTCGATTATGTCGATTATGCCACTGTGACAGGCGAGAAGTGAGAAATGATAAGTTGGAAGTATGGTATCTTACATCTCCCTTCTCATTCCTTGCTTCTCACTTCATACTTCTCACTGTATAAAGTGAGTAGTGTGAGGTGAGAAGTGAGACGTCTCCTTTCTCACCTCTCATTTCTCACTACTCATTTCTCACTTCTGACTACGAAAAGCGAGAAGTGCGAAGTGAAAAATGATGAGTGAGAAGTGAGATGTAAGAGGTCTCACTTCTCTCCTCTCTCCTCGTTTGTCGGGTGAAGATCACTGCGTCCAGATTTTAGGACTATTGTGATATACCCTTTTACTGTGAAATACGCAAGTTATCTCAGTAACATGTTTGTCACTGAGATACCTTGGTATCGACTGAACTCAAGACCATCTATTATTGATGAATAGAGATCCTGAGTTAAAGTATGCAAGAGGTCTCACTTCTCACTTTGTATTTCTCACTTCTAAATTCTCACTGTGAAAAGTGAAAAAAGCGAAGTGAGAAGTGAGGCGCCTCCAGTCTTACTCATCACCTCTTGCATTTTAATTTCTTACTTGTCGCAGGTGGAAGTGAGAAGTGAGACGTCTCACTCTCACTGTGGAAAATGAGAAGCCTCACTTCTCATTCATCATTTCGAACTTCTCATTTCTCACTTTTCGCAGTGAGAAGTGAGAAGCTTCACTTCTCATTCCACATTTCTCACTTCTCATCTGTCACTTTACACTTATAACAATGGCCTCTTCTGCCGAAAGACAAACGGGTTTTTGGCCTGAATCAATTCGGCCAAACGACTTTTCTGGCCGAATGATTTGTTCGGCCATATGATCCGTTCTGCCAAACCCCCATTTGGGCCAAAATACCAATCCACCGGAATGACCTATTCGGCTGAAAAACTTTTGCGGCCAAATGACCTATTTGGCAGAATGACCTTCGGTCGAATGGTTTGTTTGGCCGAATGATTTTCGGCATTTTCGGGTGTAAGCCTCATCTGTTCTAATAGACAGATTCGAGTTCGTTTCTATGGTACAGTGCGCTACAGTGCGATAGAAGCGACTGTTAACATTCAAAATCATTTTTTTTCTACATCAAATTTACTTTAATTTCCATTATATGGTCGCATGATTTTCACTGGCAGTAGTTTCTTACAGTCTTCAAGTAGCTGTTGAAACCGGGAATTCATAGCCAAGATAGTGCGATATCTATGGTAATGCCGTCTTCAGTGTCTCGTACTTGACTCGATTTGACTTCGGCCATATGACCTGTTCGGACAAATTACATGTTTGGCATTATGTCCAGCCAAACGACATTTTCGGTCGTATGACCCATTCGACCAAATATAATTATCAGCCTAACGTATTTTTTGGCAGCATGACCTATTCGGCTAAATGGCTTTTTAGGCCAAAGGTTTTATTCTGCTGATTTCTTCTTCTTCTTATTGGCATTACATCCCCACACTGGGACAGAGCCGCCTCGCAGCTTAGTGTTCATTAAGCACTTCCACAGTTATTAACTGCGAGGTTTCTAAGCCAAGTTACCATTTCTGCATTCGTATATCATGAGGCTAACACGATGATACTTTTATGCCCAGGGAAGTCAAGACAATTTCCAATCCGAAAATTGCCTAGACCGGCACCGGGAATCGAACCCAGCCACCCTCAGCATGGTCTTGCTTTGTAGTCGCGCGTCTTACCGCACGGCTAAGGAGGGCCCATTCTGCTGATTTAACTTTAAAAAAATTTTAACAACGATTTTTTCATAAAAAATCAAAATGTTCCATTGATATAACACAAAATGTTCACAAATAAATCCATGTTAGCAATAAACAATTACAAAATTATCCACAAAATAAATTTTTTTTTTCATAAAAAATAAAAACTTTCCATAAAAAATGAATAAAGAGCAATTTTTTTTTAATTTCCATAAAGAAAAAGAAGAAAGCAATAAAACTAAACATTTTTTCCATAGATTACCCTTTCTTTAAAAGCATTTATTGTTCTTGGAAAATTTAATCAATTTTATTGCTTTCTTGTATTTTTTGTTTTGTGGAAACTGGCCGAAGAGGTGAAAATTAACTTAGATTGTGAGTAGTGAAAAGTGTGTAATGAGAAGTCAAAAGTGCGAAGAGAAAAGTGATAAGAATGAAGTATGAACTGAGAAGTGAAAACTAAGAAGTGAGAAGTGGAAATTGAGAATTAAGAATTGAGAAGTGCTAAGTGAGAGGTGTGCAGTGAGCAGTGAGAAGTGAGAAGTAAAAGTGAAAAATGAAAAATGAGAAATGAGAATTTCGTAGCGAAAAGTGAGAAGTGAGAAGTGATAAATAAGAAGTGAACTGTAAGAAGTGAGAATTGAAAAGTGAGAAGTGAGAATTGAAAAGTAAGGAGTGCGGACTGAGGGGTGAGTGGTGAGAGCTAAAAAGTGAGTAATGAGAGATGAGAAACGAGAAATGATAAATGAGAAGTGAGATATGACTGGTAAGAAGTGAGATGTGAGAATTGAAAATTGTGAAACTAATTCATAATCCTTCCAATTTTCTTCTTTCTATTTTTGCTCCCTCCTTTCTTCTACTTTATTCTTCCTTCACCTATTTTCTTATTTCTTCTTCCTTATTCCCTCATTCTTTTACTTTCTTTCTTTTTGCTTTTTCTTTACATTTCCCATATTTCTTCTTCTTTCTTCCCTCTTCCTAGTACTTTCTTCTGCTTTCTTCCTTCTTTCTCCTTCTCTCTTAGAAAGAAGTGTGAATTGAGAAGTGAGAAGTGAATAGTGAGTAGTGAGAAGAGAGAAGTGAAAAGTGAGAGGAGAAAACTGAGGATTGAGAAATTCGAAGCGAGAAGTGAAGAGTGAGGAGAAGAAAGTGAGAAGAAGAAATAAGAAATAAGAAAGTAAGATGTGAGGAGTAAGAAGTGAGGTGAAAAGTGAGGTTCGAGGGGTAAGAGGTGAGAAGTGAGAAATGGGGAGTAGGAAATTAGTAGTGAGGAATGAGAACTTAGGACCGAGGATTGAGAAGTGAGCATTGTGATGCGACTGGTAAGAAGTGAAAAATGAGAATTGAAAATTGTGAAATTAATCCTTATCCTTTCAAATTTCCTTCATTCCCCTTTAAGATTCCTTTTTTCTGTATCTTCTTCCTTATTCCTTTACTTCCTTCCTTCTTTTTTTCCTTATTCACACATCTTTTTTTTCTTTCTCCTTTTACTTTACCCTTTCCCTTATTCCTTTTTCTTTCTTCCATCTTCCTTCTACTTTCTTCTGTTTTCTTCCTTATTTCTTCTTCTATCTTTCTTACTCTTTCTTTCTCCTCCATTTTTTCTTCGTCCGATTTTCTTCTTTCTCCTTCTTCATATTTTCTTCTTTCTTTCGTTTTACTTCTTTCTTCGTTTTTGTTTCTTCATCCTTCTTATTCCTACCTCTTTTTTCTTGCTTCTTCTTTCTGGCTTATATTTTACCACTCACTACACACAAAAAATAATAGAAAAAATATTTAAGCTCTTTTAGTGGAATGTCTTCAACTGTCTAAGACGAATTTAGTACTTTCCATTTAATTCCACTACGTTTTTTTATCTTTACAGATACGTATTTCGACCTCAACTGTGAGGCCGTCTTCAGTGTCTCGTACTTGACTTACGTACTTGAGTAGAAGTCGAAATACGTATTTGTAAAGATAAAAAAAATCGTAGTGGAATTAAATGGAAAGTACTAAACTCGTCTTAGACAGTTAAAAAAATGTCAATCGAATTAAAAAAAATTACGTTGATTAAAATAAATAGTTGCGTTGGTTCTTTTTCGTAGAGATTCGCGGATTATCAAAACAAAAGCGTATTAGCTTTTGATTCATAAGCGGAAATTTAAATTCAAAAATACTTTCAGACTAAGCCCAATACTTTCAGTTACATTATTGAATTTTCTACTTTTCAGTAGTAAAGTGCATTACATTTAGTTATGCCAATTCTATTTTTTCTGTGTACTTACTTCTCAACATTTCGTTTCTTACATCCCAATTATCATTCTCCACTTCTCACTTCTTGCTTCTGTTTTCTTCGCTATTCACTTCCTACTTCTCACTTCTCATATATCCCATCTCACTTCTCACTTCCCTATACTTACTTTTCCACATTGGCGTAACTTATGAAAAATTCTAGGGGGGGCTAACTTTTTTTTAAACTTTTCTATTTTAACACTTTTAACACACAGAAAGTTCACCATTTTCGCTTGATTCAACTGATGTTATTGTTCGCAAGTTGGTCTATCAGATATTAATGGACGACCTCAATATTTCAAATCTAGAAATCTCGTAGGATTCCCAAAATTCTTGATAGGTTCAGAAAACCATAGGTGTTGCGCTCGCCGTAAATAGAATGTGAAGCACGATCCTGAATTTTTAAAGAATTTTTTTGATTTGCTTCGAACCTAGAATACATTATAAATTAAATATTGGATAAATTAGTTAGTTAAACTCTTTTCGCCAGCTTTCATTTCAGTGGCCTGACAACAAACTAACCTTTCTTTTCTGTTAGAATAAATTCTAGGATGATTTAAAAAAAAAATCAGTTTTACATCCCAATACAACTTATTGGTCGCTAATTTTCAATTTTGTTAAAAAAATTGCAACAAATTTACTTATAGGAGCATTTGTTAACAAATAGGAACATTTAACACATTTTTTCTCTCAGTAGGCCTGTTTCACGCTTACCTACTGAGACATTTTCACAGGTTTCATTCTGCAGCGATAGGAGTTTAGAGAATTAAAAAATATGCGGAGTTTCTTAAATCCATCCGAAAGAATACAAAGTTCGTTCTTATTCAACTTTTAGTTACCACTACTTGAAATCTAAGAACTTTACCGAACCTTTCGCAAGCAGCCTACAGTGATGATTGAATTGCGCTGCAGCTTTTAGGATTGGTATTAGTTAGGAAGGTTAAGATCATACGCTCGATTTAGGTAACAATTACTCACAAAACCCTGAAAAAACTTCAAAATCTCAGGAAATTATCCATCAAGTACTTGTCTTCTTCTTCTTATTGGCATTACATCCCCACACTGGGACAGAGCCGCCTCGTAGCATAGTGTTCATTAAGCACTTCCATAGTTATTAACTGCAAGGTTTCTAAGACTAGTTACCATTTTGCATTCGTATATCATGAGGCTAACTCGATGATACTTTATGCCCAGGAAGTCGAGACAATTTCCAATCAGAAAATTACCTAGACCGGCAGCGGGAATCGAACCCAGCCACTCTCAGCATGGTCTTGCGATAGCCGCGCGTTTTACCGCACGTCTAAGGAGGCCCCATACATTTTTTAATAAGGACTTGTTGATTAGATATTTCCTTTGGTATTTCATAAGTTATAACGTGTTTGAAGGGGTCCAGATTTTGTCATGAGCAAGCCTTATAAAAATTGCTCGAAGTTCAAAAACGTGAGCGAATAGATTCAACTTTCTGTAGTAGTATTACGACGAGAGGGATTGGATAATGAAGACAATCCTTTCTCTGCATTTACCCCCGTATATAATCAGTGGACTAGATATGTGCAATATTGCACATATACTTATACAAAGAAACAAATTTTCTAGGGGGGGCTAGCCAGATCCTAGGTGGGGCTATAGCCCCCCCTAGCCCCCCCGTAGTTACGCCAATGCTTTTCCATTGTTACTGCGCACATCTCACTACTAAGTACTCACTTCCATTTCTCAGTACTCACTTCTCACTACCCTGTACTCACTTCTCATTTCTCACTTTTCACTGTTCACTTCGAACATCTCAATGCTCCCTTCATTTAAGTAGAAAACAATTTTAACTATTTGGCCAAACGGCATTCGGTCAAATGACCTTAAACCATATCGTCCTTCTTACACTGCACTGGGGCGTTTTGACTAGTGTAGTCACATTTTTGAAGATGGAAGCAATTCAATATCATAATAATCACTGAAAACAGTTATTTTGTTGCCCAACTGAGTGCTCCAGTTCACGTTTTGCGGACAGTCTAGCAGCGTCGCTCTATGATGTTGTGCAACCAAACATGGGAAGTTACTTCAACTGATATTTAATCTTAGTTAGTTATAGTTTGCACATTATACCGTCTGACCCTAATTCCAATGTTTACGAGTTTAAAATACGATTTACATTCTCTCTATTGGAGTTAACAACAATACAATTTCTACAAGTCGTCTGAATCTCCCTTCCGTAACTGCAGCAACATTGAACTCTTAATTCAATTCACAGCTTTCGAATTGCCAACGAAACACATTCATTTAACCGAAATCCAACAATCTCTTTGTGTGACAATTCCAAACAAGAATCAGCTGTTTTCCATTAACCTTCCATGACCTTGCACTTTGGCAAACGATCCAAAAAGAATCGTTCGTGTGAATGGGAAGGATGGTGCCAAATGCACATTTCGACGCCATTTGCTCAATTCTCTAGCAGCGTCGATTAGTATGAGATTTTTCACTGTCCATTTATTCATTTGAAAGTTATTTACCAAAATTGTAAGATATAGATTTTCTCCCATTTTTCCCCTGTATTAAATTTTCGCCACTGCGTTGAATGTTGCTTGCTTTTTCCGTTGATCGGCAGCAGCATGAGGTCCGCCTCAACCAGTACAGCAACCCACAATCAGTAATCACCGAAGCGGCATCCTTTTTACAGCGCTCTAAACTCTCCACCCGCAAAGGGAGGCCACACACTTGACAGAAAGCTCCCTCGCAAATCGGCATCAGCAGCAGCGGCAGCAGCATCGGAAGGACACAATTCAGCCAGTCGATGCCGCGCTGCCTGCCAGCGTGTATCTTTTGTAAAGATTAAAACGAATAAATTGTACCGAACGGTAATTCTTATGTAAATATCCTTATTATGTAAACACAATTTAGGAGGGAGAAGATACGACGACAACGATTCAACCGGGACGATGCTTTCCTACGTGTGGGACGAAATCGACTCGAAAGTCCACGCCGCCAGCCGCATTTCCCTCGTTTTCCCACCATCCGCACAGCCACTCTTTGTCCGATTCGTTGCCAAAAGATCAGAAAATCAAGACATCGTGCTGGGATTTCCGCGCGCGCTTCGGATTGATTGTGAACCGCCCGAAAGGATAAACGGTTCGGTTGCCAAGGCCCAACCAACGCTTCGCACTGCAGGAATTGGGTTGGTTGAAATTTTAAAACCGACGTTGAAGGGTGAATTTTCTGTCCGATGTTTGGGCCGATACGTTCATAAAAGATCTACTTTCCAATATTTTTTAGGATACACATTCTATTTTAACCATCTGTTCATGGAAAGATCCCACAGTGAAGGGAACCCTTTTTTCGTCACACAGCGCACCATTTCACAATGACACAGCCAGCAGAACCCGAGCACAATCAAGGTTTTGCGTTTCTGACAGTATTTAAAATTTTCCGCATTTTCTTTTCTGTTTCTTTTCTCCGTTCCGACAGGTCTCATCGCTGGGCAAGGCCGTGCTGATCACCGGGTGCGAATCGCCGCTGGCTCGGGCCCTGGCTAGACGGCTGGATGATTTGGGATTTATCGTATTTGCCGGCTTCAAGGCCCTGGACGAGAGCGCCGAAGCGGAGATGCTGAAGGCTCTATCTTCCGGGCGGTTGAAACCGATTCAGCTGGATGTCTCCTCGGAGGTACAGGTGAGCAAAGTTCACAGTTTATTAGCGCAGTCTGAATGAAGAATGATTTTTCCACAAATTTGCATACATTAGTTAAAAAATGAAAGACTATTTTGAAAAATCAAACATAAAATATATTCGGAAAATCTAAATGAAATTTTTTTACAAAAATATCAGAAAATTCTAAATACTGAGGTCCCGGATATGTTATGGGATATAAAAAGTTATAGCCACCATTATTTACAGAGGTTGCCATACCCTCGAAGATGCGTTCAATTAAAAAATATAAATATCCATTCTAATGTCTATCCAGAAACAATCCAAATTCGATCCAAACACAGTCCAAGCATCACCCAAATGTGAACCAAATGTAAATCAAATACAATTACAAATGCAAAACAATTCAAATCTTATAAAAAATAATCGGAATACAATTTCTTGACTTTGGGGCCCTCCTTAGCCGTGCGGTAAGACGCGCGGCTACAAAGCAAGACCACGCTGAGGGTGGCTGAGCAATTTTCGGATTGGAAATTGTCTCGACTTCCCTGGGCATAAAAGTATCATCGTGTTAGCCTCATGATATACGAATGCAAAAATGGTTACTTGGCTTCAAAACCTCGCAGTTAATAACTGTGGAAGTGCTTAATGAACACTAAGCTGCGAGGCGGCTCTGTCCCAGTGCGGGGATGTAATGCCAATAAGAAAAATTTCTTGATTTTGAATCCAATCCAAATCCAATCCAAATCCAATCCAAATCCAATCCAAATCCAATCCAAATCCAATCCAAATCCAATCCAAATCCAATCCAAATCCAATCCAAATCCAATCCAAATCCAAACCCAATCCAAATCCAATCCAAATCCAATCCAAATCCAATCCAAATCCAATCCAAATCCAATCCAAATCCAATCCAAATCCAATCCAAATCCAATCCAAATCCAATCCAAATCCAATCCAAATCCAATCCAATCCAAATCCAATCCAAATCAATAATCAAATCCAATCCAAATCGAATCCAAATCCAATCCAAATCCATCCAGTCCAATCCAAATCAATCAAATCCAATCCAAATCCAATCAGTCAGGATCCAATCCAAATCAATCCAAATCAATCCAAATCAAGTCGATCCAGTCAGGTCAGTCCCGATCCGAGTCCAGATCCAGTCCAGGTCAGTCCAGATCCGAAGTCATCCAGTCCGATCCAGTCAGGTCAGTCAGGTCAAGTCCAGATCGAGTCCAAGGTCAGTCAAGTCAGTCCAGGTCAGTCCAGATCAGATCCAGATCAGTCCAGATCCAGTCCAGGTCAGTCCAGATCCAGTCCAGATCAGTCCAGGTCAGTCAGGTTCAGTCCAGGTCAGTCAGGTCAGGTCAGTCAGTCAAGATCAGGTCAGGTTAGATCCAGTCAGGTCCAGGTCAGATCAGAGTCAGTCCAGATCAGTTCCAGATCAGTTCAGGTCGGTCAGATCCAGTCCAGTCCAGTCGGTCAGGTCAGTCCAGGTCAGTCTGATCATGTCAAGATCCAGTCCAGATCCAGTCTGAAAGTCCAGGTCAAGATCCAGGTCAGGTCAGTCAGATCCAGTCCAGATCCAGTCCAGATCCAGTCAAGTCGGTCAGTCCAGATCCAGGTCAGTCAGATCCAGTCAGATCCAGTCCAGATCCAGTCCAAGGTCGGTCAGATCAGTCAAGTCAGTCCAGGTCCAGTCCAGATCCAGTCCAGTCAGTCCAGGTCAGATCCAGGTCCAAGTCAGTCAGATCAGTCCAGGTCAGTCAGGTCAGTCCAGGTCAGTCAGTCGGTCAAGATCCAGTCCAGATCAGGTCAAGTCAGTCCAGATCAGGTCCAGATCCAGTCCAGGTCAGTCCAGATCCAGTCAGTCAGTCGGTCAGGTCAGTCCAGATCCAGTCAGGTCGGTCCAGATCCAGTCCAGGTCCAGTCAGGTCAGTCCAGATCCAGTCCAGGTCCAGTCCAAGTCAGTCCAGTCAGATCCAGTCCAGTCCAGTCAGGTCCAGTCCAGTCAGTCCGATCCAGTCCAGATCCAGTCCAAAGATCAGTCAGATCCAGTCCAGATCCAGTCAAGTCCAGTCAGGTCCAGATCCAGTCCAGTCCAGTCAGGTCAGTCCAATCAGTCCAGATCAGTCCAGATCCAGTCCAGGTCCAGTCCAGATCCAGTCCAGATCGGTCAGTCCAGTCCAGGTCCAGTCCAGGTCAGTCAGTCAAATCCAGTCCAGTCAGTCGATCAGTCCAGATCCAGTCCAAGATCAGTCAAGATCAGTCAGATCGGTCAGATCAGTCAAGGTCAGTCCAGTCCAGTCCAGTCAGTCCAGTCCAGTCCAGATCCAGTCAGGTCCAGTCAGATCCAGTCCAGATCCAGTCCAGTCAGTCAGTCCAGTCAGTCAGGTCAGTCCAGGTCGGTCCAGATCCAGTCCAGGTCAGTCCAGTCCAGATCCAGTCAGTCCAGTCAGATCAGTCAAGATCCAGTCAAGTCAGTCCAGTCAGTCCAGATCCAGTCCAGGTCAGTCCAGTCAGTCCAGTCAGTCAGTCCAGTCAGATCAGTCCAGATCCAGTCCAGGTCAGTCCAGGTCAGTCCAGGTCAAGTCAGTCCAGGTCAGTCCAGTCAGTCCAGATCAGTCCAGATCCAGTCAAGTCCAGTCCAGATCCGGTCCAGATCCAAGTCCAGGTCCAGTCCAGGTCAGTCAAGGTCGAGTCCAGGTCAATTCAGTCCAAATCAGATTCGATCAGTCAACCAATCCGAGTCAGTCTAAAGTCCAGTCCAAATCCAGTCCAGGTCAGTCAAATCAGATCCAGGAGTCAGATCCAAATTCAAATCCAAATCAGGTCAAGTCCAAATTCCAGTCAGTCAGTCCAAAAGTCAGTCCAGATCCAGTCCAGGTCAGTCCAGGTCAGTCCAATCCAGTCCAAGGTCAGTCAGGTCAGTCCAGATCCAGTCAAGTCAGTCCAAATCCAGTCCAGGTCAGTCCAGTCAGTCAGATCAGTCCAGGTCAGTCAGGTCAGTCCAGATCCAGTCCAAGTCAGTCAGTCAGTCCAGTCAGTCAGATCCAGTCCAGTCAGGTCAGTCCAGATCCAGTCCAGGTCGGTCAGGTCAGTCCCAGATCCAGTCAAGTCCAGTCCAGATCGGTCCAGATCCAGTCCAGATCCGGTCAAAGTCCAGTCGATCAGTCAGTCCGATCAGGTCAGTCCAGATCAGTCCAGATCCAGTCCAGATCCAGTCAGATCCAGTCCAAGATCAGTCCAGGTCAGTCAGATCCAGTCAGATCAAGTCCAGGTCAGTCAGATCAGTCAGATCCAGTCAGATCCAGTCCAGATCAGTCAGATCCAGTCAGTCAGATCCAGTCAGATCCAGATCAGTCAGGTCAGTCCAGTCAGTCAGTCAGATCAGTCAGGTCAGTCCAGTCAGTCAAGTCCAGTCCAGATCCAGTCAAGGTCAGTCAGGTCAGTCCAGGTCAGTCAAGTCAGTCAGATCCAGTCCAGATCCAGTCCAGATCAGTCAGGTCAGTCCAGAGATCCAAATCCAGTCAAATCCAGTCCAGATCAATCCAGATCCAGTCCAAGTCAGTCCAAGGTCCAGTCAGGTCAGTCAGTCAGGTCAGTCCAAATCCAGTCCAGGTCAATCAGTCAATGGTCAAGTCATCAGATCGGTCAAGTCAGTCCAGTCAGTCCAGATCCAGTCCAGGTCGAGTCCAGATCCAGTCAAATCAATCCAGGTCAGTCAGATCAGTCCAAGTCATCAAGATCCAGTCCAAGTCAGTCCAGATCCGATCGATCCAGATCCAGTCAGATCCAGTCCAAATCAGTCAAATCGATCCGATCAGTCCAAGTCAGTCCAGATCAGTCAGATCAAATCCAATCCAGATCCAGTCCAGTCAGTCAGTCAGATCAGTCCAGATCCAGTCCAGATCAGTCCAGTCCAAGATCAGTCCAGATCCAGTCCAGGTCAGTCCAGATCCAGTCAGTCGGTCCAAGTCAGTCCAGGTCAGTCAGATCCAGTCCAGATCAGTCCAGATCCAGTCCAGGTCAGTCCAGGTCAGTCAGATCCAGTCAGGTCAGTCCAGATCCAGTCAGATCAGTCCAGGTCAGTCCAGATCAGTCAAGATCCAGTCCAGGTCAGTCCAGATCCAGTCCAAGTCAGTCAAGTCCAGTCCAGATCAGTCAGGTCAGTCCAGATCCAGTCCAGATCCAGTCAAGTCAGGTCAGGTCAGTCAGGTCAGTCCAGATCCAGTCCAGATCCAGTCCAGATCCAGTCCAGATCAGTCAAGATCCAGTCCAAGATCGAGTCCAGTCCAGTCCAAGGTCAGTCCAGTCAGTCCAGGTCAGTCAAGGTCCAGTCAGTTCAGATCCAGTCCAGTCAGGTCAGTCAGTCAGATCCAGTCCAGAGTCGGTCCAGTCAGGTCAGATCCGGTCCAGATCAGTCAGATCAGTCCAGATCAGTCAGATCCAGTCAGATCAGGTCAGTCCAGATCCAGTCCAGATCGGTCAAGTCAGTCCAGATCCAGTCCAGGTCAGTCCAGGTCGGTCAGATCCAGTCCAGATCAGTCAGATCCAGTCCAGGTCGGTCAGGTCAGTCCAGATCCAGTCCAGATCCAGTCAGGTCAGTCCAGGTCCAGTCAAGTCAGTCCAGATCAGTCAGATCCAGTCCAGGTCAGTCCAGATCCAGTCCAGATCCAGTCCAGGTCAGTCCAGGTCAGTCCAGGTCGGTCCAGATCAGTCCAGATCCAGTCCAGGTCAGTCCAAGATCAGTCCAAGTCAGTCCAGATCCAGTCAGATCCAGGTCCAGATCCAGTCCAGGTCAGTCCAGATCCAGTCAGATCAGTCAAGTCAGTCCAGATCCAGTCCAGATCAGTCCAAATCCGAGTCAGGTCAGTCAGGTCAGTCAAATCCAGGTCAGTCCAGGTCCAGTCAGATCAGTCCAGATCGAGTCAGGTCCCAGATCGATCCAGTCCAGTCCAGTCGGTCCAAATCCAGATCCAGTCAAGTCAGTCCAAGATCAGTCCAGGTCAGTCCAGATCCAGTCAAGGTCAAGTCCAGATCAGTCAAGATCCAGTCCAGATCCAGTCAGGTCAGTCCAAGGTCCAGTCCAGATCAGTCCAAGGTCAGTCCAGATCCAGTCCAGGTCAGTCCAGGTCAGTCAGATCCAGTCCAGGTCAGTCCAGGTCAGTCCAGATCCAGTCCAGGTCAGTCAAGTCAGTCCAGATCCAGTCAGATCCAGTCCAAGGTCAGTCCAAGTCAAGTCCAGATCCAGTCCAGAGTCAATCCGATCCAGTCAGATCCAGTCAGATCGATCAAATCGGTCAAGATCCAGTCAGATCCAGTCAATCCCAGTCGAGTCCAGATCCAGTCGTCAGTCAAGTCCAGTCCAGTCCGATCAGTCAGATCCAGTCAGATCCAAGTCCAGATCCAGTCCAGGTCCAGTCAAGTCCAGTCCAGGTCAGTCAGATCCAGTCAGGTCAGTCCAGATCAGTCCAGGATCAGTCCAGGTCAGTCCAGTCAGTCAAGATCGATCCAGGTCAGTCCAGATCGAGTCAGGTCAGTCCAGGTCCAGTCCAGATCCAGTCAGATCCAGTCCAGATCCAGTCCAGATCAGTCAGATCAGTCCAGATCAGTCCATCCAGTCGGTCAGTCCAGGTCAGTCAGGTCAGTCCAGATCCAGTCAGATCCAGTCCAGATCCAGTCCAAGTCCAGTCCAGATCAGTCCAGATCCAATCGGTCAGATCCAGTCAGATCCAGTCCAAGTCGATCCAGGTCAGTCCAGGTCAATCCAGTCAGTCCGATCGGTCCAGTCGATCCAGTCGATCCAGTCAGTCGATCAGTCCAGATCCAGTCAGGTCCAGTCCAGATCCAGTCCAGATCCAGTCCAGATCCAGTCCAGATCCAGTCCAGATCAGTCCAGATCCAGTCCAGGTCAGTCAAGTCGGTCCAAGTCAGTCCAAGTCAGTCAGGTCCAGTCAAGATCCAGTCAAGTCAGTCAGATCCAGTCCAGATCAGTCCAGATCCAGTCCAGATCCGGTCAAGTCAGTCAATCCAGTCAAATCCAGTCAGTCCAGGTCAGTCAGATCCAGTCCAAGATCAGTCCAGGTCAGTCCAGATCCAGTCCAGATCCAGTCAGGTCAGTCAGTCGGTCAGATCCAGTCCAGATCAGTCCAGATCCAGTCCAGATCCAGTCCAGATCCAGTCCAGATCCAGTCCAGATCCAGTCCAGGTCAGTCCAGATCAGTCAGGTCAGTCAGAGTCAGTCAGTCCAAAGTCAGTCCAGTCCAGATCCAGTCGGTCAAGTCAGTCAGATCCAGTCCAGATCCAGTCAGGTCGGTCAAGTCCAGTCCAGATCAGTCCAGATCCAGTCAGATCCAGTCAGATCAGTCAGGTCAGTCCAGATCAGTCCAGATCCAGTCCAGGTCAGTCAGTCCAGTCAGGTCAATTCCAGTCAGTCAGGTCAGTCAGTCCAGATCCAGTCAGGTCAGTCATCAGTCAGGTCAGTCCAGATCCAGAGTCCAGTCAGGTCAGGTCAGATCAGTCAATCCAGGTCAGTCCAGATCAGTCCAGTCCAGTCAGATCAGTCCAGATCCAGTCCAGATCGGTCACAGTCCAGATCCAGTCAGATCGATCCAAGGTCAGTCCAGGTCCAGTCCAGATCAGTCCAAGTCAGTCCAAGTCGGTCAGATCAAGTCAGTCCGATCCAGTCGATCCAGTCCAGATCAGGTCGGTCAGGTCAGTCCAGATCTAAATCAGTCAGTCCAGATCCAGTCCAGTCCAGTCCAGATCCAGTCAGTCAGGTCAGGTCCAGTCCAGGTCAGTCTGGATCCAGTCAGGTCAGGTCAGTCAGATCCAAGTCCAGATCGTCAGTCCAGATCCAGTCCAGATCAGTCAATCCAGTCCAGATCAGTCAGGTCAAGTCAAATCCAGTCAAGTCCAGTCAGGTCAGTCCAAGTCAGTCAGTCAGTCCAGTCAGATCCAGTCCAGATCAGTCCAGATCAGTCCAAGTCAGATCAAATCCAGGTCCAGATCCAGATCCAGGTCAATTCAGTCCAGGTCAGATCCAGTCAAGTCAGTCCAGATCAGTCCAGATCAGTCCAAATCCAGTCCAGGTCCAGTCAAATCAGTCGATCAAGTCAAATCAGTCCAGGTCAGTCCAGATCCAGTCAAATCCAGTCAGATCAGTCCAAATCAGTCCAAGATCCAGTCAGATCCAGTCCAAGTCAAGTCAGATCCAGATCGATCCAAATCAGTCGATCAAGTCAGTCAATCCAAATCCAGTCAAATCAGTCCAAGTCAATCCAAATCAAGTCCAGGTCAGTCCAGATCAATCCAGTCAGTCAATCCAGTCAAGTCAGTCCAAATCAGTCAAGTCAATCCAGTCCAGTCAAATCCAGTCCAGTCAAATCCAGTCCAGATCCAGTCCAGATCAGTCAAATCAGTCAGTCAATCAGTCAGTCAGATCAGTCCAGATCCAGTCAAGTCAGTCCAGATCCAGTCAGATCAGTCCAGGTCAAATCAATCCAGTCCAGATCCAGTCCAGATCCAGTCAGATCCAGTCAGATCCAGTCCAAATCCAGGTCAGGTCAGATCCAAGTCCAGTCAGGTCAGTCAGTCCAGGTCAGTCAAATCAGTCCAGATCAGGTCAGATCAGTCCAGATCCAATCCAGATCAGTCCAGATCCAGTCCAGATCCAGTCCAGATCAGTCAGGTCAGTCCAGATCCAGTCCAGATCAGTCCAGGTCAGTCCAGATCCAGTCCAAGTCAGTCCAGATCCAGTCAGATCAGTCCAGATCCAGTCAAGTCCAGGTCAGTCCAGGTCAGTCCAGGTCAGTCAGATCCAGTCAGGTCCAGATCCAGTCAGTCAGATCCGGTCAGTCCAGTCAATCCAGTCAGTCCAGTCCAATCAGTCAGTCCAGATCCGGTCAAGTCAGTCAGATCCAGTCCAGGTCAGTCCAGATCCAGTCAGATCAGTCAGGTCCAGTCAGGTCCAGTCCAGATCCAAGTCCAGGTCAGTCAAATCAATCAAATCAGTCCAGATCAATCAGATCGATCCAAATCCAATCCAAACCAATCAAATCAATCCAAACCAATCAAACCAATCCAGATCCAATCAAACCAATCCAAACCAATCAAATCCAATCAGATCCAATCAAATCCAATCCAACCAATCCAAATCAATCCAGATCCAATCCAATCAAATCCAATCAAACCAATCCAAACCAATCCAACCAATCAAACCAATCCAAATCAATCCAAATCCAATCAAACCAATCCAAACCAATCAAACCAATCAAATCAATCCAAACCAATCCAAATCAATCAGATCAATCCAAATCCAATTCAAATCCAATCCAAATCCAATCCAATCCAAATCCAATCCAAATCCAATCCAAATCCAATCCAAATCCAATCCAAATCCAATCCAAATCCAATCCAAATCCAATCCAAATCCAATCCAAATCTAATCAAAATCCAATCAAAATCCAATCCAAATCCAATCTTAATGCAATCCAAATACAACTCAAATGCAATCCAAATCCAATACAAACTCAATCAAATCACAATCCAAACCAAATCCAATCCAAATCCAATAAAAACCCAACCCAAATCTAATTCAAATCTTCATCAAATCTTTTCGAATTCAAATCCACTTCAACTTCAAATCCAATATGTTTTCAAGCAACAGGTTGAGGTGCATTTTCAACCCACTAACATCGCATAATTGTTCTTCCACGCCAATTCTATTTTTGGTTATAAACAGTTGAAGCGCTTCTCGTCGGATAAGTATTTCTGACAAAGGACCTCATAATCAACAAGCTGAGGGGAGATGGCCTCTGGAAAGAAAAATTTTATTACCTTTATTAAATTTGTAAATGAGCGAAAAATACAAAACAATCGACAGGAATGCTGATATTGAATGTTAAATGACGATGGAGCTCATTATTGATGGTGTTGTTTATTAGCACTAACTCAACTTTCTGTGGCGCAATTCGTGCTTTTTGACTCTTACCTTAGTGGGTTCCACCAATAAGCTTTGGGCTTATGAAAAAATAAAACATATTACATGCTTTCAAAACACTGAATCTTGAATATACAGGTCTAAAAATTCATTCTCTATAGGAGAAGCAACTGGTACACCAAGAAGGTGACAAACAACGGTGCTTACTTTTTAATTTGAAACTTATTTTTAAGTTTTTAATCTTTATTTTCCCCGTCCAGGTCATGGGTCGGCGAAAACGACGAAAACAAGTCCGTGAATGATTCTTACTCTCGTCGCCGTGCCCGCACGTGTAGGCTGCTGCTGGACCCTTCGTCCTAGAATTTGTATTTTTTTTTCCTAAACGTTCAACCTCCCTCGCATTATCTCCTCGGAGCGGGGCATTCGAACAGCAGAGACTACCATCGTAATTTGACTTTTAACATCTTAAACACCATTCGCATCCATTCTGTACTTCACCCGCCGCTGCCTGCTGCCTTCAGGACAAATTGATGGGAAGGATTTTGGTTCTCCCTCCTCTGCGGCTCCGGCTCGGACAGAACAACTTGAGCAGGGAACCAACAAAAAATCTACGACGTTTTCATACGCAAACCATTTCGCGTAGCCTCAGCGAGTAGCTCTTCGGATGTTTACCCCAATTTAGGGCAAATAGGGTGAGGTTGATTTTTTTTTCAACGGCATATCCGCTTTTTTAGATTATGCGGGTGGATTTTTTGTCCTCCGCCTCACCCGTAACCTTTCCCTAGAAATATGTTTCCATTTATTTTCTCAACAAAATTAGGATTATTCGAGTAGAGTAGCTTCCCCTTGAACTCTAGGTCGTCATACGTGGGAGAGGTCTAATTCAATGTTTCAAGTGTAGAAAAAAATTAAAATAAAAAAAACAAATCAATAAGAAAAAGCAATGGGTAATGTTTTCAACATAACCGCGAGTAGACGTAGGACTTGTATAAACGTAACGTATTTACATTTAACTTTTGGATCTATGGATATTGATTATAGGTATTGATATCGGAAACGACAACTTCCATGCTGTGTAGAATTATTAGCAATTTGTTTTTTCAAAACTTCTGGAAATAAAACTAATAATTAAATACATAATTAGAATTGCTTTACTCAAGCCAATGTAGGGCATTTATAGATTTCTTATTGATGATAGTATATGAAGTTTAAAAATTCGATTTATAAAATTTTCAGACTTGGGCAAAATGTGCTATTTTAGGGGAACTGTACCGTTTTCCAAACAAAGAAATACAGCATCAATTTCGTTGCTTCTTTTTGCTAACATGCTGAAAAAAAATCACAACAATAAGAAACAAGTCAAGGAGCAGTAACCCTACTAAAATAGAGGAGGTACTGCTAATACGTCAACGAAAAAATATTTTTTGTTTTGCTTCCAAACTCCGAGTCTACGTCAAGTTTAATAATACAATTTCTCAGAAAATGAAAAACAAAGAATAAGATAAAATTTTATTTAAATATTCTTCTGGAAATTATTTTTGCGGACTTTTTTTTAAAACATTCACATGTAATACAGCAATTTTTTTTTAATCTAAAATGGATATTAACACTATTGCTGATTGTGCATCTTTAATTGCTAATGCCTTCTGCAAATAAATGAAAGTAATTATTTTGATCAAATTTTTATTTTCCTCAGTGTAGTTGATTTTTTCCCCATGGGAAATCAGAATTGTTATAGTATAACCATGTTTTAATGCACGTGTCGTTTAGTAACAAGCACAACTTAACATATGGTCAGTCATATGACATGACTCGTACCCATCCCGGGATCATGTGGATTATGAAACCAATCACCTGACCAAGCAGAGCAGACCAAATCTCTCTAATTTTATTCTTCTTCATCCACCACCGCTGCCCTCGCTGCCTTAGTCATCATCGGCCTCTAGCCGTGAACTCCGAGCGATGCGATGGGCGATTGCATCCATCGCAACCGACACCACTGCATCCGACCATCATCAAACACAGAATGACAAAAAAAATGCGCCCACTTCTTTCATGCATATTCGCCGACCCATCGTCAGTTCTACCGCTGGTGACTGCATGCTGTCGCTGTGTAGGTAAACACAGCGGACAAACGAACGAAACGAAAAATGCGCGAGCAAAAAGCACGTCAGTACGCGCTGCTGTCACAAATTGAAATGACTCGCACACGACAGGCACTGCTTCTTTTATACACAAAGAAAATTTTCCGGTAGACCCGAAGCCCGTGCCCGTACCGCATTCTGATGTCCGTGTTAGGAATGCACGGGATTGGTTACATATGAAATTTGTACTGGCTTTGATAAGAACTGAAATTTTCAATAGCTTATTGTTAATAATCTTAAGTTTCAATTGAATAGGTGAAATGGTGGAGAGTGTCCGAGTCGATTGATTTATAAATCTTAAAAATCCATCGAAAGATAAAGGCGCTAGTAACGTTCAAAATCTTCCCTTCAAGCGTAACGCTCTCGATTTCCAAAAATCTAAATGACACCCAGTATAGTAAAGAAAGACGTAAGTCCTACGTCAAAAACCGCCGAGTATGAAATGAACAGATTGCGCCACCGTATATACCTACACGCAAAAAAATGTTGCGGTTGAAACTACACGTAAAAAAATTTAATGTTGTTTATTATTAATATTTCTAATACTTTTTTGCCGAAGCAGGCGCTTAATGATATGTATAAGAAAAAACTTATACATCGCATTAGCCACATACATTCGGAAACTTATACTTTTCATTAACTTATGAATGTTATTAGCTTTTTGATATGGGACTATTCATTAGGTGGCATAATGAAGAGTATAAGTATTTTCGAATGGTTTTTTGCCATAACATATAAGGTTATTTTTTTACGTGTACCATTCCGAGGGTTATTTTAAGAATATGCACCGACGATTTTCAGCAGATAACAAACCCGTTTGATTTTACCAATAGAGGTAATAAACTATAGAGGACGATTGTCGCTGCGGTTACCTTTGTTATCGTCCCCAAACATGTTGGGTACCTATCTGTCAAAACGTTCTGATTTTTCCTTCGTTGACATTTAGTGCCATATCCTCGCCAGCAAAAGATGTTTCGCCAGTGACGACAGCGACAGTCTTCCTCTATAGTTTATTACCTCTATTATTTTACCAGGCGCCCAGTAAAAACCAACTGTGCCCCTTGCGAAATGTTGTCACATGAACTGAAACAGTGGTGAATTTGTACGAAACCATGGTTGATTGTACTGAAATTTCATGGTCGTTTTAAAAACAGAGCGTAGTCTACAAAATAGTAATTGTTACCACGGATTTTTTTTTCTTTGTTTGTTCTGTCAAAAACACACGAATAGAAATATACAGTGCCGCCGTTGTTTTGATGGGATTAGTGCTAAATGAGTTACCTTGATTGATCCTTTCTGATTCGTTTTGTACGCTGATGTACGGCTATGGACCGACCCGTTATAGACTTGAACTGCATAGGAACTTTACCATTAGTCAAACAGTTTGTATGAAATAATATGCGAATGCAATAATAATCTGTTTGAAATCGATACTGATACGATCCAAAGTAGATTAAAAAACAAATGTGTAATGAAATTCGATTTAATTTGAATCGACACAATATTTAAAACGTTTCGATTGCTATCCAAATGCATTTTAGATCCCAAATCCTTTAGAACGGGTACTGATCGAAATCGATATAGATATAGATATAAATATAGATTCTTTTCAAAATTATACGAATTGATGTGATTTTTTTCGGATTCGATTTAGAATACACGTAAAAAAATAACCTTATATGTTATGGCAAAAAACCATTCGAAAATACTTATACTCTTCATTATGCCACCTAATGAATAGTCCCATATCAAAAAGCTAATAACATTCATAAGTTAATGAAAAGTATAAGTTTCCGAATGTATGTGGCTAATGCGATGTATAAGTTTTTTCTTATACATATCATTAAGCGCCTGCTTCGGCAAAAAAGTATTAGAAATATTAATAATAAACAACATTAAATTTTTTTACGTGTAGTAACCGATAATTAATCAGGTTCGATTTGCGCTATTGAATTTAAATCGAGTTTGATTGAATAAAACTTAAAGACAGTGTGGGAACAGTTCTAAATCTGTTTTTTCAATTGGAATACTTTAAGAAATCGAATTAGGTTTATTTGAATTCACATTCAATTCAGATAGAATTCGGATTTGATTCAATATCGATTCGGATTTTAATTTGATTTAAATCAGATCCATTTGGGAATAGAATTTGATTATTTTTTTTTACATTTTTCCTTTGTTCAGTTCGCAATCCATCCAAATCAGATCGCTTTCGAAATTTATTAAAACTTAGTAGTCAATATAATGATTTTATTCCCCTTACTTTAAGCTGAAATTTATTTTGGTTCATAGCCAATTGGAATTAGTATAATTTTCAATATAACCCGTAATCGGTTCAGGCTTGATTTTGAGTAAAGTTTATATGTGAATACACGTGGAGACAGACATAATTATACGCATATGAAACTACAGACCAGATATTTTAAATCCTGTGGGGAGTTCTTTGCCCCAATTTGCTCCTCTGTCGCATATGAAGTCTTCAAATATCACTATTTTCAACCTTAAATCGCCAATAACAAGTCATGTTTGAAAAAACATCCCTGGTATCTTCCAGAAAGTGGTCTATTTTGATTATATATAAGGTACACTGGGGGAAGTGGAAAAGGAAATCTCGATAGTTCATGTTCAAATTATTGTAAAAGCAATTTAAATGATCTGAATGCATTCAGTCATTGTGGGCTCTCAAAAACAGTCCATTTTGCACCAACTGTGCAGTAATTCGTACCATTTTAGTGATGCAGGGTCATTAGGCCGAAGGTCATTAGACCGAACGGTCATTAGGCCGAATGGCCATTAGGCCGAATGAGAACTGGGAAGTGAGAAGTGAGTAGTGCGAATTGAGGAAGTAGTAGAACGGAAGAAGAAATAAGAAAAAAGGTGGAAGAATTAAGAAGGACGAAGGAAGAAGGAAAAAGAATGAAAAAAGAAGAATAAAGGAAGACGGGAAAAGAAGGAAGAAAACGAAAAAAAAGAATGAAGAAGAAAGAAGGAAGAAGAAAGAAGGAAGAAGAAAGAAGGAAGAAGAAAGAAGGAATAAAGAAGAAGGAAAAGGGAAGAGTGAAGAAGAGAGAAGGAAGAAGGAAGAAGGAAGAAGAAAGAAGGAAGAAGGAAAAATTAAGAATGAAGAATAAAGAAGGAAGAAGAAAGAAGAAAGAAGAAAGAAGAAAGAAGAAAGAAGAAAGAAGAAAGAAGAAAGAAGATAGAAAAAAGAAGAAAGCAGAAAGAAGAAAAAAAAAAAAAGAAAGCAGAAAGAAGAAGAAGAAAGTAGAAAGAAGGAAGAAGAAAGAAGAAATAAGAAAGAAGAAAGAAGAAAGAAGAAAGAAGAAAGAAGGAAGAAGAAAGAAGAAATAGGAAAGAAGAAAGAAGAAGGAAGAAAGAAGAAAGAAGAAAGAAGAAAGAAGAAAGAAGAAAGAAGAAGAAAGAAGAAAGAAGAAAGAAGAAAGAAGAAAGAAGAAAGAAGAAAGAATAAAAAAGAAGAAAGAAGGAAAAAGGAAGAAGGAAAAAGGAAAATGGAAAAAGGAAAAGAGAAGAAGGAAGAAGGAAGAATGAAGAATGAAGAATGAAGAAGCAAAAGGAAGAAGGAGGAAGGAAGAATGAAGAATAAAGAAGGAAGAAGGAAGAAGGAAGAATGAAGAAGGAAGAAGGAAGAAAGAAGAAAAAAGAAGGAAGAAGGAAAAAGGAAGAAGGAAGAAGGAAGAAGGAAGAAGCAAAAAGGATGAAGGAAGAAGGAAAAGGGAAGAGTGAAGAAGGGAGAAGGAAGAAGGAAGAAGGAAGAAGAAAGAAGGAAGAAGGAAAAATTAAGAATGAAGAATAAAGAAGGAAGAAGAAAAAAGAAAGAAGAAAGAAGAAAGAAGAAAGAAGAAAGAAGAAAGAAGAAAGAAGAAAGAAGAAAGAAGATAGAAAAAAGAAGAAAGCAGAAAGAAGAAGAAGAAAGTAGAAAGAAGGAAGAAGAAAGAAGAAATAAGAAAGAAGAAAGAAGAAAGAAGAAAGAAGAAAGAAGAAAGAAGGAAGAAGAAAGAAGAAATAGGAAAGAAGAAAGAAGAAGGAAGAAAGAAGAAAAAAGAAAGAAGAAAGAAGAAAGAAGAAAGAAGAAAGAAGAAAGAAGAAGAAAGAAGAAAAAAGAAAGAAGAAAGAAGAAAGAAGAAAGAAGAAAGAAGAAAGAAGAAAGAAGAAAGAATAAAAAAGAAGAAAGAAGGAAAAAGGAAGAAGGAAAAAGGAAAATGGAAAAAGGAAAAGAGAAGAAGGAAGAAGGAAGAATGAAGAATGAAGAAGCAAAAGGAAGAAGGAGGAAGGAAGAATGAAGAATGAAGAAGGAAGAAGGAAGAAGGAAGAATGAAGAAGGAAGAAGGAAGAAAGAAGAAAAAAGAAGGAAGAAGGAAGAAGGAAGAAGGAAGAAGGAAGAAGGAAGAAGGAAGAAGGAAGAAGGAAGAACGAAGAACGAAGAAGGAAGAAGGAAGAAAGAAGAAGGAAGAAGGAAGACGGAAGAAGGAAGAAGAATGAAGGAAAGAAGGAAATAAGGAAAGAAGGAAAGAAGGAAGAAGGAAAAAGGAAAAAGGTTGACGGAAGAAGAAAGAAGGAAAAAGAAAAAAGGAAGATGAAAGAAGGAAGATGGAAGTAGGAAGAAGGAAAAAGGAAGAAGAAAGAAAGAAGAAGGAAATAGGAAGAAGGAAGAAGAAAAAACGAAGAAGGAAAAAGGTAGAAGGAAGAAGAATGAAGTAAGAAGGAAAGAAGGAAGAAGGAAGAAGGAAGAAGGAAGAAGAGAAAGGAAAAAGGAAAAAGGAAAAAGGAAAAAGGAAGAAGGAAGAAGGAATAAGAGAGAAAGAAGAAGGAAGAAGGAAAAAGGACGAAGGAAGAAGGAAGAAGAAAAAAGGAAGCAGGAAGCATGAAGAAGAAAGATAGAAGAAGGAAGGTGCAAAAAGGGAGAAGGAAGTTACTCAAGATAGAAGAAGGAAGGTGAAGAAAGACCTTCTTATTTTTCACATTTTGATTCTTTTTGCTAATTCGGCCTAATAGCCATTCGGCCTAATGACCTAATGACACTAGTGGAATGGGGTAAGTGGAAAATCCAAGTTATCTTGACCTTCAATTGTGATGAGTAGTGATATATTATAAAAGTCAAGAAGGTAATTGCTCTGAGTATCTTTTGTTGAATAATTTCATTGGATTAAAGAAATAGGTGCCCAAGGAATTCTTGTAATAGCTAGGGAAGGGCTGGTTGTGCCTTCTCGAACACTAAGTGTACGTAAAATCTGCATGCTCGCCCCAAAGATGAACTTTTTTGGGGAGAATGAGACTTACAGTGTTATAAACTTATCGACTCAGTTAAACGAATTGAGATGTTGTCGGTGTGTGTGTGTTTGTTTGTATGTGTGTGCGCAATACACGTACAAAATAATCACCTATTTTCATGCACTTGTTCCTACCCGATTTGTTCGCCACAAATTGCATTCAACGGCGAAACTTGTTATGAATATAAATAAATAATACATGGAATATATTCACCTATCAGTGCTATTTTTATCTTTCTCATACATTTTTTTCATATGTAAAACATGTGAAAAGCATCAATACCGATAGGTGGATTAATCAGGCGTTTTCTTACGTATATTAGTCCAATCTCCACTTAAATCACAATGATAACAAAGAAGGAACATATTAAGATTCATAGCTATCGAAATAAACCATGAAGGGAAGGAAAAATTTGCGTGATCAGAACATTATCCACTTCCCCTGCAGTGTTCTATACCAGGGGTAAGTGTAAAATCTTTAAATTTTTTGCTTTGCTAGTTTAATTGTATTATAATGGTCACCTGTGGTGCAAAATCACCGGAAAAAGGAACATTTTATGCAAATAAGAATTGATTTTAAGAATGCAAAAATTAACTTCTCACGAAACCTAAAATGACAGATCCAGCGTAAACTGTGTTAGTGTAAGTATAATACAAATTTTGACATAGTATTAGTGTGAACATTAAAGTGTATTTTTGCACAATGTTATGGTATGGTAAAAACTGTAAAGTCTGTACAATTGAAATTTTTCGAGTCGATTTTTACACTTACCCCCTTTTTCCACTTTCCCCAGTGTACCTTGAATTCTTGTAGAACATTGTATTGACCTGAAACTGTTAGTTTCGAAAATATCTTTAAATACTGTTTTTTTTTTAGGGTCTGTCCATAAAAAACGCCCGTATTTCAAGAACGATAATAGATGGACACTCGCTGTCTTCAGCAATAAAATTCATAATAAATTACACCACAACTTTGCCAAAGACACCATACTGAAAAATCGTTTATTAAAGAAGTTACATTTTGCAGCGCCACCTGTGGCAAAAATTGGAACTACAACTTTTCGTCATTCGATGCGCCATATTTTTGTAAAATTTATTCTCGAAGACACCGATGCAAAAAAATAACACCCTTAAGTGGTAAAGAAAAAAGTTCACGATTTTCGCCAAACGCACCACTGTGCACAGCTGCCACAACTGAACAAACTGGTTATCGATCGTTATGTGATCCAGCCAAAAGCAGCAAATGTAGAGCTGCATATATTTTGTGATGCGTCACTGCAAGCATACGGCGCTTGTGCTTACACAAGAAGCGTGAGTTCGTCTGGAAATGTTAAGGTGGTGTTACTCACGTCAAAATCCAAGGTGGCACCATTAAAGTGCCAATCCATTCCAAGGTTGGAACTATGCGGAGCATTATTGGCAGCGCAGCTTTCAGAAAGGATCCTGGAAGCGATTAAGATGGATGTAGAAGTGTTTTTCTGGAGAGATTCAACTTGTGTCTTGCAGTGGATAAAAGCTGTCCCATCAACATGGACAACCTTTGTGGCCAACTGCGTGGCAAAAATTCAAAGATTGTCGGAGAAGCAAATCTGGCGTCACGTTTCCGGAAATCTGAAGCCTGCTGACTTAATTTCCCGTGGGGTTAAACCGGACCAGCTTATAGAGTGCAGCCTCGGGTGGAAAGGTCCGCCTTGGCTCTGGACTGATAAAGATACCTGGCCAATTCAAAGCAACTCGCTCATATCAGAAGAAGCGGCCAAAGAAGGTCGTCCAACGACAGCTCACTGCACAAATCAACTGGAAGACTTCAGTAGCTGGTACGTACAGAAGTTCTCAAATTTCACGGATCTGGTGAGACGTACTGCTTACTAGCGACGATTGATGGATATCTTGAGGAAAGTTGAACCTACCAAGCGATGATACGGTGTGCTCCAAGTATCTGTTTCATCCTAGGCTATCACAGGACAAACTTATTCGTGATGGAGGGCGATTAGCACATTCATCAGAAGGTGAAGGTACCAAGCATCCGATTGTCCTACCAGCAAGGAACCCGTTCACCAAAAAGCTTTTGGAATACTATCATCATAAATTACTTCATGCAGGACCACAGCTGCTACTGGGTGCAATTAGATTACAATATTGGCCACTAGGCGGCCGCACTGTGGCAAGAGAAGTAGTGCACTAATGTATCCGATGCCTCCGAGTAAAACCGAAGACAGTTGAACAGTTCATGGGAGAACTTCCAGCGGCTCGTGTAACTGTACCAATACCATTCTCCAACACCGGCATGGATTATTTCGGTCCAGTATACGTTCGGCTGACACCGGGTAGAGCTGGTGTGAAGGCGTATGTGGCAGTATTTATCTGTATGTGTACCAAGGCGGTGCATCTCGAGTTGGTAACGGATCTGTCCACCGAAAGATTCATCCAAGCATTACGCAGGTTCATTGGTAGATGAGGAAGGGTTACTGATATCTACTCGGATAACGGAACCAACTTTGTCGGTGCCCGTAATCAGATGAAGCAATTGTTTGTGCTACAGAAAAGCAGAGAACATCACGAGACGGTAGCTAGGGAATGCACCAAGAACGAAATTCAGTGGCACTTCAATCCTCCGAGTGCTCCACACTTCGGAGGTCTTTGGGAGGCAGCAGTGAGATCTGCAAAATTCCATTTGCTCAGATTTCTTGGAGAGCAAGTGCTGACATTTAAAGATATGAACTGTACTAAAGTACAAGTTAAAGCTTGTTTAAATTCAAGACAGCTGACTGCAATGTCAGACGACCCGAACGATTTGGAACCCTTAACCCTAGGACATTTCCTGATTGGAGCCTCGTTGCATCAACTTCCAGACCGGGATCCAGACCAGATTCAGGTGATACAAAAAAAAAATGCAGGAGTTCTGGAAAAGATGGCGGCGTGAGTACTTGTCGCAATTACAAAGCAGAACGAAGCGTTGGCGTCCCAATATTAATAGGCCAACTAATCGTCATTCGTGAAGATAACGTGCCAGCAATCAGGTGGAAAATGGGAAGAATAGGAAAGGTACATCCGGGACAGGACGGTGTGGTAAGAGTTGCTACAGTAAGGACAGCAACGGGAACTTTAGATAGACCAATAGAGAAGTTGTGTATCATCCATCATCCGCTCAGAATGACAACAACAACCAATAGTGGAATAGTCGACCCGTCCACCGGTGCACGAGAGGTTTCTTTTCTTTTATTTTTCAGAAATCCAAGTTATTTCAGGGCAGGCGGGAATGTCTAAGAATGGTAAAATCAATCAACGCACACCTCGTGTGAAGCAGGAAAGGGCGAAAATGTGTGACGAGATCGACGACTAATTTTTTGGTAACGATTGACAACTAGGCTACCCCACGACGATTAGCATTAACAAAAGTTGGAAACAACCTACCGGATCAGACGGAATCTGAATCCAAGTTTTTAAATGGAATTTGACCCAAATACATGTCTAAGTTAGAATAAATAAATGTAGTTTTAGGTCAAATAAAGTGTAGTTGTAGTGCAGAGAAATGTAGCGTGTAATTACTGTATAAATAAATTGTGTTAAGTGTAAAAGATGTTGTGTTGTACAATGCCTGGAGTAAATCCCACCGAAACATCCAAGGAAATAAATATCGACGGCCGTCCAAGTCCACCTAAAATAGGAGTCCACCTCAACTACCACGAATTATCACCCAATCACTTAAATACAGTCCACATCGGAAGGAGAAAAGGACCAGTTGCCAAACAAGTAGTCAGAAGTGATACATCTCACTGTTCACATCTCATTTCTCACTTTTCAAATGACCTATTCGGCCACATGTCCTATTCGGCCAAATTTCCTATTAGGCCAATTGATCTTTTAGGCCAAATGACCCTTTCGGCCAAAAGACTTTCAGCCTAATGGTCTGTTCGGCCGAATGGTATATTCTTCGAAGATGGCTTTTCAGTCTTGACGAAATCAAAACACTGTTATTTAATCTTGTCCTTGTCATGTCTTGGACAAAATAAAATAACAGAGATTTGATTTTGTCAAGACTGAAAAGCCATCTCCGAAGCATTAAACTACAGTCAAAAATAATATAATGGTATTTTCGGCCAAACAACTTTCGGCCTAGTGGTCATCTGCCAAATGGCATTCGGCACTGGTCATTTATTGGTCAATGAATTGGAACTGCATTCTAAGGGGCGGCAGTATGTCCGCGAACAACTGAATGGCTTCTTCTGTAAAACTTCAAATTCAATCGATCGAAATATTCTACCAACTAGTAAAGGCGAATCTTTCAATTCGGCTAATTGGCCTAAATGACTTTCAGCCTAACGATTTATTCGGCTAACTGGCATACTGTCAAATGGCTTACGGCCAATCGAAATCGATTATGTTCGAGACTGTTGTTTGGTTCAGTATTAACTAATATTTGATTCTTATTATTCAGTGCATCTAGACCCCCATGTGAATTTATTGTGATGCTATGCTTCTACAATTTTTTTATTAGCGTTTGTAGGGTTTGGGTGCTAGTAATGGCCCCCTTACCTTAAGTCACTCCGCTAGAGTGACCCTCATGACAAATCGTTTGCAACATCATTTGACAAGTAAAAGGTATCAGCAACGTGTTTCGCACATAAAAACACAAAAATATTCATGTTTACTATTAAAATGATAATTTTTAAATGGTGAAAAAATAGACGTTAGATATTATGGACCCAGGGCTGACAGTAATGGGCATCCTATTTCGGTCACCCTGCGTCCATAATATCTAACGTCTAATTTTTCTATAGTCCACCATTTGATTTACATGCTCCGCATGTTCCTTATGCCTTGTGTGCTAGTAGTGGATCACTTGGGGTACTAACATTTACAAATTAGTTAACCTTCTTCGGATATTAGAAAAAACTTACGAATAAGATGTTGGGGTCATATTGACCCAGAAATGTAAATGCTTATAAAACAGTCAAATTATAACCGAATTACAAAGTTTATATACCGTTCGAAAGATAAGCTCATCAATTTTGTGGCTATGTGGTGATATGCTGGTTCTGAAGACAATGGCCACCGCGAAACAACTTCCACGGGGACCTTGTCGGTCATATAAGGGGAGCATAAAAATCGCTCTATATATGCCATTCGATCGCTAATTCTTCATAGATTCTCTTAAAACGGTAATGTATGGTCCATGAGAGGGCTTCCGACGAAAGTGGCCACTCCTGGTACATGCAAGGTGCCCCCGGGGAACCCGCAGGAGGGGACATTTCCGTTTCAGCACCAAAATATGCCGTGCGGCGGCTCTTTCGTCATGATTTTCCACCAAACAGATGATTATGCGCTTGAAATCGATAAGTGACCACATTGGCCACTCCTGGTACATGCAAGGTGCCCCCGGGGAACCCGCAGGAAGGGACATTTCCGTTTGAGCACCAAAATATGCCGTGCGGCGGCCCTGTCGTCATGAGTTTCCACAAAATAGATGATAATGCGCTCGAAATCGATAAGTGACCACATTGGCCACTATTGGAGCCTATGAGGTGCCCCCGGGGAACCCGTAAAAGGGGACATTTCCGTTTTAACACCAAAATATGCCGTGTGGCGGCTCTTTTATCATGATTTTCCACCAAACAGATGGCCATGCGCTTGAAATCAATAAATGATCACATTGGCCACTCCTTGTATATGCAAGGTGCCCCCGGGGAACCCGTAGGAGAGGACAATTCCGTTCTGGCACCAAAATGTGCGGTGCTGCGGCTCTTTCGTCATGATTTTCCACAAAATAGATGATTATGCGCTAGAAATCGATAAGTGACCACATTGGCCACTCTTGGAGCCTATGAGGTGCCCTCGGGGAACCCGTGAAAGGGGACATTTTCGTTTTAACACCAAAATATGCCGTGCGGCAGCTCTTTCGGCATGATTTTCCACAAAATAGATAATTATGCGCTTGAAATCGATAATTGACCACATTGGCCACTCTTGGTGTCTACCAGGGGCCCCCAGGGAACCCGTAGAATGGGATATTTCCGTTTTAACAGCGAAATATGCCGAGCGGCGACTCTTTTGGTGTATTTTCCCACCAAAGAGATGGTTATTTGCTCGAAATAAATAAGTGACTACATTGGCCACTCTTGAACCTATGAGGTGCCCTTGGGGAACCCGTAGAAAGGGACATTTCCGTTTGACACCGAAATATGTCGTGCGGCGGCTCTTTCGTCATGATTTTCCACAAAATAGATGATTATGCGCTTAGAATCGATAAGTGACCACATTGGCAACGACTGGAACCTATGAGGGGCCCCCATGGAACCCGTAGAATGGGACATTTCCGTTTTAACACCGAAATATGCCGTGCGGCGACTCTTGCGGTGTGTTTTCTCATCAAAGAGATGGTTATTCAGCTCAAAAACGATAAGTGACCACATTGCCTACTCTTGGAGCCTATGAGGTGCCCTCGGGGCATCCGTAAAAGAGGACATTTCCGTTTTAACACCAACATATGTCGTGCGGCAGCTCTTTCGTCATGATTTTCCACAAAATAGATGATTATGCAAGTGAAATCGATAAGTGATCACATTGGCCACTCTTGGAACCTTACAGCACCGTTTTAGCACCAAAATATGCCGTGCGGCGACTCTTTTGGTGTGTTTTCCCACCAATGAGATGGTTATTCAGCTCGAAATCGATAATTGACCACATTGGCCACTCTTGGAACCTATGAGGTGCCCCCGGGGAACCCGTAGAAAGGGACATTTCCGTATTAGCACCAAAATATGCCGTGCGGCGGCTCTTTCGTCATAATTCTCCACAGAATAGATTATTATGCGCTTGAAATCGATAAGTGACCACATTAGCCACTCTTGGAACCAATGAGATGCCCACGGGGAACCCGTAGATGGTGACATTTCCGTTTTTATACCGAAGTAACCACATTTTAAATTTTGGAACCTATGAAGTACCGTCGTGGAGCTCATAGGAGAGGACATTTCCGTGCTTACTCTTACTTAGGGTCGATGCCCACGTAGCGTGTTTTCAAGCTGCGTGCACGCCGCGTCCACGCAAGGTACCCGGCATCAAATGTAGTCGTGCACACGTTTACGTGCAAGCAGCGTGAAAAAACTTTACGTGGACATCGGCCCTTAAAGACATGCCGTGCAGCGACTCTTTCGCTATAATTTTCCATCAAATAGTTGGTTATGCTCTTGAAATCTAATATCGACCCGGGGGAACCCCAGACCCAGTTTCGGTAATTGTGGAGTGCCGTGAAGAATCCATTGAAAGTGTCTGTGCACACAGAATCTCACTCACTTTTGAAAATTGGCCAGATCGAACTATGGGCTCCGAAGTTATGGCTAAAATACTAATTTCAGCAGCTGCATGGGAAAATCACTTTTCTGGCACTTATGCTCAAAATTTTAGAATGCAAATAAACAAATATGAAAAATAAGAGCTATCTATCTATTACTACTATATTAGACTTTTCTTATATATTTCTCAACCCTTTTGAACGAACGATAAAGGCACCATCACCACTAGGTAGATTAATCTTGTTTTTTCTTCTATCAAATAGGTCATTCATTCTGAACTTAATATCTACAACCTACAAGGTACCCGCAGGAGTCTCACAGAAGGAGAGATTTTCTTTTTTATATCAAAATGTTGCGTTTTCATATCATTGTCTATGGCGATCGGTGAAAACCTCAAACTTCTATGAGTCGATATTGAAGGGACCATCGACCAATGGTAATATCGAGATGCGGAATAGAAAATCCTTATAGAGCTGTTCGAAGGAATCATCACAGTAGCCCAGAAACTATTTTTTTAATTTGACTCAGTACTCAATTTCAAATGAAGAACAATTTCAAGCGCATAACCAACTTTTTGAAGATTTGTGGAAGATACAGCTGCCGCAAGCGGCCAGTACATTTGATATTCCAAGAGTAGACAATATCACTAATCAACTCAAAGCCCATGACCATTGGTAAAAAATAACAAAGAGCCACCGCACGGCATATTTTGGTGTTTAAATGGAAATGTACTCTTCTACGGGCTCCCGGGGGCACCTCATAGGTTCTAAGGGTGGACAATATGTCAATAATCGATTTCGAGGGCACCTATTTGGACGAAAATCACGACGAAAGAGCCGCCGCATGACATATAATGGTGTAAAAATGGAAATGTCATCTTCTACGTGTTCTCCGAGGAAGCCTCATAGGTTTCAAATGTAGCCAATGTGGTCACATATCGATTTCGAGCGCACGTCCATCTGTTTGATGGGAAAACACCAAAAGAGCCGCCGCACGGCTTATATTGGTGTAAAAATGAAAATGTTCTCTTCTACGGGTTCCCTGGGGGCCCCTCATAGGTTCCAGGCGTTTCCAATGTGGTCACTTATGGATTTCAAGCGCATAATCATCTATTTTGTGGAAAATCATGACGAAAGAGACGCTGCACGACATATTTTCGTGCTAAAACGGAAATGTCCTCTCATACGGGTTCTCCGGGGGCACCTTGCATGTACCAGGAGTGGCCAATGTGGTCATTTAGCGATTTCAAGTGCATAACCATCTGTTTGGTGGAAAATCATGACAAAAGAGCCGCCGCACGGCATATTTTGGTGCTAAAACGGAAATGTCCCCTCCTGCGGGTTCCCCGGGGCACCTTGTATGTACCAGGAGTGGCCAATGTGGTCTTTTATCGATTTCAAGCGCATTATCATCTATTTTGTGGAAAATCATGACGACAGAGCCGCCGCACGGTATATTTTGGTGCTAAAACGGAAATTTCCCCTCCTGCGGATTCCCCGGGGGCACCTTGCATGTACCAGGAGTGGCCAATGTGGTCACTTATCGATTTCAAGCGCATAACCATCTGTTTCGTGGAAAATCATGACAAAAGAGCCGCCGCACGGCATATTTTGGTGCTAAAACGGAAATGTCCCCTCCTGCGGATTCTCCGGGGGCACCTTGCATGTACCAGGAGTGGCCAATGTGGTCATTTATCGATTTCAAGCGCATAACCATCTGCTTGGTGGAAAATCATGACAAAAGAGCCGCCGCACGGCATATTTTGGTGCTAAAACGGAAATGTCCCCTCCTGCGGGTTCCCCGGGGGCACCTTGCATGTACCAGGAGTGGCCACTTTCGTCGGAAGCCCTCTCATGGACCATACATTACCGTTTTAAGAGAATATATGAAGAATTAGCGATCGAATGGCATATATGGAGCGATTTTCATGCTCTCCTTATATGACCGACAAGGTCCCCGTGGAAGTCGTTTCCCGGTGGCCATTGTGTTCAGAACCAGCATATCACCACATAGCCACAAAATTGATGAGTTTATCTTTCGAACGGTATATAAACTTTGTAATTCGGTTAAAATTTGACTGTTTTATAAGCATTTACATTTCTGGGTCAATATGACCCTAACATCTTATTCGTAACTTTTTTTGTGGGGTCGTTCCTGTTGCACCTTAAAATACTTTTTCCATGTCAGATGCTCCATTTCCACAAAATATTAAAAGTCAAGAAATTTCAGAACGATCGGATTATCAGGTAAAAAGTTATTCTACTTTGAAGTTTCGTTTTGGGTCATATTGACCCCAACATCTTACTAAGGTTAATATTACTAAATTTTAGTTTCACAGTCCTAAACAATTGTAAGGAACTTACTATCCTGATATGTAAAATAACTTTACCCGATGGAAGTTTGCTCCTGCATCGTTGTTTCCAGCGTTTAATTTGGGTGTTTGTTCAGGAGGTCCATTACTAGCACACACTACCTATTTTAAATGAGTAGAAAATCTATCACGACATCCCATTTGAAAAAAAAAGCCTTTACTGGACCAAAAATCGAACTCACTGTAATTGGATTGGAATTCAGCACATTTTCTCGCTAGAATGGGTACCATACCTATATGTAACTCTTGATCTCGATTTTAATTCCACCAACTTTTTATTCGGAATCGATAATTTTGATTTATATCGGAGTCAATTCGATAGAGTTCTATTCACATCGGAGTTCGATTCCATCCGGATTCAATTCGGTTTCGCACCGATTACATCAAATCAGACTGGATTACATTGGATTCGTTGGCCAAGCGGATTTAAGCTTCCACGAAGAAAACCGAAAATCGCCGCACCCTGCGGAGCGAAGTAGAGTGGGCGAGAGCTGAAGGAAAATCAAGTCCATAATAACATTAGTGCAAAGCTTTTACCACCCCCACAGGGTACTGGCATCTAAGCAAAAAAGCGGAATCCCGATTCATCCACCTATCAGTTGAACAGCGTCCAGGATCCAGCAACACAATATAGATTTTCCATTCTAAACATTTCCAGTGTTGAGAACAAAGCTTCCGTAACCTTTCGGTCGGCACAGCTACACAAGCCGGAAGAGGAGAGGGGGGCTCTAAAAGAGCATTTTGTCTTCTGTCCACCCATTTTCCGAGGAGCAGCGGATGGTGTTCCGTTTTTTTCTGTCGAGATGGTAAAAGGATCCATCCAAGGCAGCAGGACCAGCGAAGGATGCCCGGAAAAACGAAAACATTTTACCCATCTTTTTGCGTCTTTGTATATAAATTAAGAAATATAGAACAATATCTCAATTATTCAGAGTTTAACCCAGGACTGTGAACCGGCTGAATTCGGCGAGGACAACACCTTGGATGCTTAGCACGATGCGAGGGTTGGTAATGGTAACTTTACGTCCTCATTGATTGTGCGAAGTCGAGTAGATGCCAGATAAGGGAATGCTTTTAAATGCATGTTATACTAATGCTAACGAGTGGATGATTTAGACTGCGAAACGTAATGTGGCTGTTAACTGTTCGGAGAATCAACGTAATGAGAATTCATCTTTCATGAAAAAACGGCTCATAACAGTCTGGTAAATAATGAGTTTTCCTCAATTGTTCTCATGTGCATAACGTCCAGCTACTTACTCTTTCGCATAAAATAAATTCCTAGCAACAAATTCTAAGGCTTCCACGTCGCATGGAAATGTCTATTTAAAATATTTTTATTACAATTACGAGAACAGGACCGAGTCCCTTTTTGATTCCATAATATAGTTAAGTAATTAACGAAGGATGTAAAAACGTAATTAAACTGAACACGTAATACGAAACTCAGACGGTGTTGGGAGCTTTGCAACCGTATTCTTGTTTAGCAGTTATGTATCAAACTAGAAAATAAAAAACACTTTCATTGTTAACTCTTCATCCTTACTTTGAACCGGACCGGTTCAGTGTGGTTAACAGTTTTTGGAGCGTGAAAAAAGCACTCTAGTGGTTAGCAAATCCCCGCAACCGCATTGTTCAGTTCTATACCGTCAGTGCGAAACATTATTTTTAGTTGCTTGCTCGGTGCTCTTCCCCGAGGATTTTTTCCCTATGCAGTTGATAGCGCTTTTTCCTATAAAGTGAAGCGCTGCTTGTTGCTATGCTACTGACGCAATCGTTGTTTAACTTTTGGCTCAAGGTTAATGAAAAATGATGTTCCTTGTTTTTACTTCCCGCGAGTGGGGAGAAAACGGCACACCAACCGACGTCAACTTTTCCACTAGGAGGGGTGGAGGAGGAAATAACTTCAAACGGGTTAATCGTAAGTTTGGCTTCCGTGTACGGAGGACTGGTTAAATAATTTCATATTATCAGTTTTTGTTACATGTTGAAAAAGACACTGAAAAAAAACTTCTATGATCATAAAGCAAGGCAATGCTTTTGGGGTTGAAGCTGCTGCATAAATACACTCGAAAACAGTTGAACCATAACATGCTTTATTTCTCCTTACTGTGATCTTTTCATCAGTGAGCTTACTTACTTTACTTATGGATCCTGTACACCTCCGGTGGTGCAAAGGGCCGACTTGAAAGATCTCCATCCTGAGCGATGCCCGGCTATCGCTTTAACCTGTTGCCAGGTTAGATTTCGGTCGACTTCTTTTATTTCTTTATTGAGGCTTCGCCGCCATGAGCCTCTGGGTCTGCCTCTGCTGCGATGTCCCACTGGGTTCCAGTCTAATGCTTGCTTACAGATTTTGTTTCCGCCCCTACGTAGAGTGTGGCCGACCCAGCCCCACTTCTGATCCCGAATTTCTGTTGCTATCGGCCTCTGGTGACAACGACGATGGAGCTCGTTGTTTGAGATCCAGTTGTGAGGCCACCAGGCCCGAATTATATACCGCAGGCATCTGTTAATGAACACCTGCAGCCGTTGAGTGTTCTCCACTGATACACACCATGTTTCGCTAGCGTATAACAGCACAGATTTCACGTTAGAGTTGAAAATTCGTATTTTGGTGCGTTCACTTATCTGCCTGTTTTTCCAGATATTTCTTAAACTCGCAAAGGCAGCCCTTGCTTTCTTGATCCGTGCGCCTATGTCGATCTTGGTACCGCCGTCTGACGCCATTTGGCTACCAAGATATTGGAAGCTTTCAACATTCTCCACTGGTTGCCCGGCTACTGTGAAACTGGAAGGAGTCACCGTGTTTACATCCAACGATTTGGTTTTGTTGACGTTGATGACTAAACCTGCCGAGGAGGAGCGATCGGCAAGGTCGTTGAGCTTACTCTGCATATCAGAGCGCCGTTGCGCGAGTAGTGCAACGTCATCCGCCAATTCGAAGTCGTTTAGGTGCTCCATGGTTATAGGCTGCCATAACAGCCCGCGGTTTGGTTCACGGTCAATCGCATCTACCAGAATCTCATCGATTACGATGAGGAACAGTAACGGTGATAGAATACATCCTTGCCTCACACCAGCTACGACCCGGATAGGGTCGGACAGGACCCCATTGTGCAGCACTCTACACGAAAAGGCCTCGTACTGTGCTTCGATGAGGCCGATGATTTTCTCAGGAACCCCTTGCGTCTCAGGGCGCCCCACATATTCTCGTGATTGAGACGGTCGAAAGCTTTTCGTAGTCAATGAATACCAAGTAAAGGGACTCTTGGAATTCGTTGACCTGCTCCAAAATGATGCGGAGCGTGACAATATGGTCCACACAGGATCTTCCGGCACGGAATCCGGCTTGCTGCCGCCGGAGAGTCGCATCGATCTTCTCCTGAATCCGGGCTAGGATAATTTTGCACAGAACTTTGAGAACGGTACACAGCAACATAATGCCTCGCCAGTTATCGCATACAGTCAGGTCACCCTTTTTGGGCACCTTCACTAAGATACCTTGCATCCAGTCGACCGGGAAAGTTGCGGTGTCCCAGATATTACGAAATAAACGATGCAGTAGTTGAGCGGATGTCATGGGGTCAGCTTTGAGCATCTCGGCTGATATGCGGTCGACCCCTGGGGCTTTATTCGATTTCATGCTTTGGATGGCTGTTTGAATCTCTAGCAGTGATGGAGCTTCGGTATTGACACGTGTTATACGTCGGATCCTAGGCAGATCATGCCGAGGTGGTGATGGCCTGGTTGGCACTTGAAAAGTTGTTCGAAGTGCTCGAACCAGCGTTTCAGCTGGTCAGTTGGGTCGGTCAATAACTGATCATTCGTGTCTTTCACAGGCATCGTTGCATTCATCTTCGCCCCGCTTAAGCGTCGTGAGATATCGTAGAGGAGGCGAATGTCCCCGGTTGCGGCGGCTCTCTCTCCTTCGTCGGCCAGAGAGTCTGCCCACGCTCGCTTGTCCCGTCGACATGAGCGTTTTACTTCCTTCTCAAGAGCCGTGTATCGTTGACGGGCTAAGACTTTGGCTCCTCTGGTTTTCGATCGCTCTATCGCGGCTTTGGCTTCTCTTCGCTCCTCTATCTTCCTCCAGGTCTCATCGGTGATCCATTGTTTCGGTGATCGATTGATCGGTGATCCATCATCAGTGAGCACGCCTGATAATAATGATATTTATGATAGGCAAATCTCGAACAAAGAGTTTTTCCCATTAGTCCGTAATATGTAGTTCTCTTCACAATGTGCAAATGAATTGGTCTCGGTGACTACCTCTACAATTCTTTAGTTTTAAAACTTTCTGCGGCAATTTGGTTCAGAGAGGAGAACTCAAATCGATGCTTCATGGCCAATCACTATTCACTGAACGCACATATCTTTAGAACAAAACCTGTTCGATACCAATCTGTGTATATGACATAATGATATCGATCACGTAGTTTGGTATTGTTCTGGGGGATCACAATGTGGTATATATGTAATCCAGCTGTCCACGCTCGCCATAATAGCGGATGCTATAAAAAGTTTGTCATTAACAGTTTCCAAACACTGAACTGAAATTTCCATCTAAGTAAACATGGATTTACATTGATGATTCTCGTCGACAGCCTAAAGCTTGTTATTTGTTCATCAACAAGAAAATGTACTCAAGTGTCGTTCATAGTTTTTACATTCCACTTCTCGTGCTTAGGATCATACGTATGTAACTGCATTGATCGATTTCACTTCGTCGATGTTTTCTTCTGATCAATGCAGCAAATTTCGGAAGTTTTCCGTAGATTTTATGTGTTGGAGGTGATAAAGGATGGTCGAATCTTACACCTGAATCATCAGTCACGGTTGTAACTTTCAACTCAGTTGAGTTATTCACAAAAGAAGAAAATGATGAAGAGAAATCGATCAATCCAGTTATGCCCGAATGATCCTAAGCGCGAGATTTGATTAAATTTCAATTAATCGGGGAAGGGCCGTTTGGCCGAAAACCATTTGGCAGAATGCCAATAGGCCGAAAGTTGTTTGGCCAAATATCCCATTTGGCCGAACAGAACATTAGGCCGAAAGTCATTTGGCCTAAAAGGTCATTTGGCCGAAAGGGTCGTTTGGCCGAAAGAGTCGTTTGGATGAAAGGGACATTTGGCCGAAAGGGTCAATTGGCCAAAAGGGTCATTGGGCCGTATAGGACATTTGGCCGAATAAGTCGTTTGAAAAGTGAGTCTTGAGAGAAGCGTTTTTGTGTAGATATAAATATATTATTTGGGATATTGCTTGGAAGTTTATTTGTTTTAAGAGACTTCTGAAAATTAACTAGAATTATTTTAATTTTCCAAGATTCAAATTAGAAAAAAAAATCAATTTAATTAGGTCCCATTAGTTTATCCAGGAATTCCTCCTCCATAAAAAAATTCCTCCGCTTATTTTTCTAGGCCTTCCCCCGCAGTTTATTTTAGGAAATCCTCCAGATATTGCTCCGAAAGCTCCTCTAGGTATACCTCAAAAAGCTCCACTAGAAATTTCTCCCGGATTTCTTCCGGAAAATGCTCCAAAAATTCATCCGGAAGTCCTTCCAGGAATTCTTCCGTAAATTCCAAGAGAAATTCCACCGGAAGTTTCTCGAAGATTTCTTCAGGAAGTTCCTCCAGAAATTCCGTCGGAAGATCTTCCGGATGCTCCTCCAGAAATTCTTCAGAAGTTCTTCCAAGAATGCTCCCGAAGGTTTCTCGAAGATTTTTTCTTGAAGTTCCTTCAGCAATTAGCCCAGAGTTCCAGAGGAATGGACGGACCACTTGGACAAACTTTCGAAGGAATTCCTTAAGGAACTTCCTGAGGAATTCCTTAAGGAATTTCCTAAGGATTTCCTGGAGGAAGGATTTTCTGGAGGCATCCGGAATAACTTTCGGAGGAATTCCTGGAGGAACTTCTGAGAAAATTCCTGGAGAAACTTCAGAAGGAATTGCTGGAGGATCTTCTGGAGGAATTCCTTGAGGAACTTAGGGAGGAATTACTGAAAGAACTTCTGAAGGAATTCTTGAAGGAACCTTTGGAGGAATTCCCGAAGGTATCCCTGGAGGAACTTCTGGAGGAATTCCATTAGGCCGAAACTCATGTGGCCAAAAGTCATTTGGCTGAAAGGGTCATTTGGCCGAACGGGATATTTGGCCCAAAGGACCATTTTGCCGAAAGGGTCGTTTTCCCGGAAGGGTCATTTGGCCAAAAGGGTCATTAGGCCGGAAGGGTCATTTGGGCGAAAGGGTCGTTTGACCGAAAGCGTCATTTGGCCGAATAGCACAATTTGTGGAGGAACTTCCGGAAGAATTCTTGCAGAAACTTCCTGAGGAATTCCTTGAGGAACTTAGGAAGGAATTACTGAAAGAACTTCTGATGGAATTCACGAAGGAACCTTCGGAGTAATTCCCGAAGGAATCCCTGGAGGAACTTCTGGAGGAATTCCTGGAGGAACTTCCGGAGGAATTCCTGGAGGAACTTCCGGAGGAATTCCTGGAGGAACTTCCGGAGGAATTCCTGGAGGAACTTCCGGAGGAATTCCTGGAGGAACTTCCGGAGGAATTCCTGGAGGAACTTCCGGAGGAATTCCTGGAGAAACTTCCGGAGGAATTCCCGGAGGAACTTCCGGAGGAATTCCTGGAGGAACTTCCGGAGGAATTCCTGGAGGAACTTCCGGAGGAATTCCTGGAGGAACTTCCGGAGGAATTCCTGGAGGAACTTCCGGAGGAATTCCTGGAGGAACTTCCGGAGGAATTCCTGGAGGAACTTCCGGAGGAATTCCTGGAGGAACTTCCGGAGGAATTCCTGGAGGAACTTCCGGAGGAATTCCTGGAGGAACTTCCGGAGGAATTCCTGGAGGAACTTCCGGAGGAATTCCTGGAGGAACTTCCGGAGGAATTCCTGGAGGAACTTCAGGAGGAATTCCTGGAGGAACTTCCGGAGGAATTCCTGGAGGAACTTCCGGAGGAATTCCTGGAGGAACTTCCGGAGGAATTCCTGGAGGAACTTGGGCGAGAATTCCTGGAGGTACTTCCGGAGGAATTCCTGGAGGAGCTTCCGGAGGAATTCCTGGAGGAACTTCCGAGGAATTCCTGGAGGAACTTCCGGAGGAATTCCTGGAGGAACTTCCGGAGGAATTCCTGGAGGAACTTCCGGAGGAATTCCTGGAGGAACTTCCGGAGGAATTCCTGGAGGAACTTCCGGAGGAATTCCTGGAGGAACTTCCGGAGGAATTCCTGGAGGAACTTCCGGAGGAATTCCTGGAGGAACTTCTGGAGGAACTTTCGAAGGAATTCCTGGAGGAACTTCCGGAGGAATTCCTGGAGGAACTTCCGGAGGAATTCCTGGAGGAACTTCTGGAGGAATTCCTGGAGGAACTTCCGGAGGAATTCCTGGAGGAACTTCCGGAGGAATTCCTAGAGGAACTTCCGGAGGAATTCCTGGAGGAACTTCCGGAGGAATTCCTGGAGGAACTTGCGGAGGAATTCCTGAGAGAACTTACGGAGAATTCCTTGAGGAACTCCCGGAGGAATACCTGGAGAAACTTCCGGAGAAATTTCTGGAGGAACTTCTGGAGCAATTCCTGGAAGAACTTCTAGAGGAATTCCTGCAGGAACTTCCGAAGGAATTCTTAGAGGAGCTTTCGAAAGAATTCCTGGAGCAACTGCCGACGAAAATATTGGAGGAACTTACGAAGAAATTCCTGGAGAAATTTCTGAAGAAATTACTGAAGGAACTTTCTTCAGGAATTCCTGGAGAAACTTCCGGAAAAAATCTAGGAAGAACTTCCGATTGAAATCATGGAGGAATTTCTGCGGGAATTTTTGGAAGAATTCCTGGAGGAGCTTCCTGCTGGAGGAGCTGAGGAATTCATGAAGGAACTTCCCAAGGAATTCCTGGAAGGATTTCTGGAGGAACTTCTGGAAGAATTCCTTGAGAAAGTTTCCGGAGAGTTCCTTAAGGAAATTCCGGAAGAAATCTTCGAGAAACTTCCGGTGGAATCTCTCTTGAAAATTACCGAAGATTTCCTGGAAGAACTTACGGATGAATTTTTGGAATTTCTGGAAGAAGTTGTTCGAGGGACTTCCGGAAGAAATCCGGGAAAAATCCCTAGTGGTGCTTTTTGAAGTATACCTAGAAGGGCTTTCGGAGGAATATCTGAAGGATTTCCTGAAATTAATTGCTGAGGAAGTCCTGGGGAAACTTGCGGAGAAATTCTTTGATGTATTTCTGGACTGCCCATGATTTCATAGTTGACGTATTAACCATTCACAATTTCGGCGAATTCGACTTATCATGCGTTTCTTGCATTACCGCAACATCCATACGATGCATATTCCAAGTCTAATTTAAGTGTTTACGGATTGACATAGTTTAAATTTGCGATGTTTGTCAATAAATCATGCGAAATACATGTAGAAGTGCAATGGTAGTTACTCCAACTATGATATTATGGGCAGAGGAGGAATTCCTGGATAAACTGGTGGGACTTAATTGATTATTTTTATTTTGAATGAATCTTGGAAAATCAAAATAGTGCTAGGTTATTTAAAGAAGTCTCTTAAAATAAATAAACTTCCCAGCAATATCCCATATAACATATTGATATCTACACAAAAACGCTTAAACGGAAAAACTTCCGAAGGAATTCCTGGTGGAAGTTCCGGAGGAATTCCGGGGGATCTACCGGAGCTTCGGGAGGAATTTCTGGAGGAATCTACGGAAGAACTTTGGGAAAAATTCCTGGAGGAACTTCTGAAGGATTTCCGGGAAGATCTTCGGGAAGAGTTCCTAGAGAATCATCCGGATGAGTTACTGAAGCATCTTCCGGAAGCATTCCTGGCGGATTTTCTGGAGAATTTCCTGTAGTAACACCCAGAAAAATTCCTGGATGACTTGAGCAAAAATTCCTGAAGGAGTTTCTTCCAGGATTTCTGTAGAAACTTCCGGAAAAGTTCCTGGATGAATTTTGAAAAACTCTAGGAACTCTTTCAAAAGTTCCTTCAAGAATCCATCCGGAAGTCCTTCCAAGAATTCCTTCGGGAGAATTTCTGCAATAATTCCTAAATGATGAACTTTGTAATTAACTTAAAAATCACTCTAATAAAGAAATTTAAAATAAAAAAAGCAGGGATTCCGAATGAACTCTGGAGGAACTCCCGGAATTACTTATGGAGGAACATTTGGAAGGACTTCCAGAGGAACTTTCGGAAGAATTTTTGGAGGAACCTTCAGAGGAGCTTTCGGAGGAATTTGGATTCCTGGGGAATTGAAAATATAATTTCCGAATGATTTTCCAGAGGATTTCCCAGAGGAACTTACCAAAAATTGCTGGACTAACTTCCGGAGCAATTCCCGGAGGAACTTCCGCATAAATTCTCGTAGGAACTTTATGAGGAAATTCTGGAGGAACTTTAGGTTGAACTTTGGAGGAATTACTGGAAGATCTCCCGAAATAATTCCTTCGAGCAACTTCCGGAAGAATGTCATGATGAACTTCCGGAAGCATTACTGGTGGATTTTCCGGAGGAATTCGTGGAGTAACATCCAGAAGAAATCCTGGAGGAACTTCAGGAAAAATTCCTGGAGAAACTTTATCAAATATTTCTGGAAACACACCCGGAAAAATTCCTGGAATTCACCCGAAAGTTCCTCCAGAAATTCTGCCAGAATAAATCAGGAAATTCCTCCAGGTATTTACCTCAAAATTTCTCCAAAAATTCTCACTGAAGTTACTTAGAAGTTTTTTCAGGAAGTCCCCTGTATAGTAGATAAGATCAGGTCTATAAAATATCGAAAAAAGTGATCCACTTCACTGCATTGTGATATTAGCTACCAGTAAATTTCTTATTATAGTTTACTTTTTTGTTGTGTATTTATTTTTAATGTGTAGCGAGCTACCTTGGTTTTAAGATATATTGATTCAATCTACCACGAAAACATTTCGGAATGATCGTGTCAAAAAACGAGGTGCGAATCAGTTTGCTGAGTATTGTTGCGACGAACGGACGAGCCTAGAAACATCGTCTGGGTTACAACAATGACGCAGCCGGTAGATTTTAAACCGTTTTTTTGTTGATTTTATTTTGCAGTGCTCCGTGAAAATATGTGTGACACGTAGTGAATAGTGGGGTCAAGTAACGGTAAGCAAAAAAAAGGAAAATACAAGAAAAAAGATAGAATAACAAAAATGCAAAACAAAAAAGCGAAAAAAATGAACGGAAAATGTCCCCGGTAGGCTCTCTGACTGACTGACAAGAATTTATTTAATGGTGTCAATGTTTTCAAAAGTGTAGTCTTTTTTTAATCAAATGATAAAGTATCATTGACAAAACACAATTACACTATTGACCAACTGGTTTTATCTTTTTTCCGATTGTAACAATAACTGCGAATCAGTCGTTTGGACGAAACCCATTCGGTCGAAAGCCATTTGGTCTTCAGGCCGAAACTCATCTGGCCAAAAGTCATTTGGCTGAAAGGGTCATTTGGCCGAAAGGGTCTTTCGGCCGAAAGGATCATTTGGCCGAAAGGGTCGTTTTGCCGGAAGGGTAATTTGGGCGAAAGGGTCGTTTGCCCGAAAGCGTCATTTGACCGAATAGGTCATTTAGCCGAATCGCACATTTGACCGAATAGGTAATTTGAAAAGAGATAAATGGGAATTGAGGCGTCTCTCATCTCAATTCTTATTGCTCACTTTTCACTTCGCACTCCTCATTTTTTACAGTGAGAAGTGCGAAATGAGAAATGAGAAGTCTCACTCCTCACTCCTCATTTCTCACTTCTCACTGGGAAAAGTGAGTAGTGCGAAGTGAGTAGTGAGACGTCAAATGACCTATTCCGCCAAATGTCTTGTTTGACCAAATGACGCTTTCGGCCAAATGACCCTTTCGGCCAAATGACCTTTTCGTTCTAATGACCTTTTCGTTCAAATGACCTTTTCGCCCAAATGACCTTTTAAGCGAAGTAACCCTTTCGGCTTAATGACCTTTTCGGTCTTATTACCCTTTCGGCCCAAGGACCCTTTAGGCCAAACGACCCTTTCGGCCAAACGACCCTTTCGGCCAAATTACCCTTACGGCCAAATTACCCTTACGGCCAAATGACCCTTTCGCCCAAACGACCCTTTCGGCCAAATAAACCTTTCGGCCAAACGACCTTTTCGGTTAAACGACCCGTTCGGCCAAATGACTCTTTCGGCCTAATGACCCTTTCGGCCAAATGACGCTTTTGGCCAAACGACCCTTTCGGCCAAATGACCCTTTCGGCTAATGGTCTGTTCGGCTAATGATCTGTTCGGCTAAATGGTATATTCGGCCAAATGGCATTCGGGCGATTCCAACATTGTCGTTTTCTCTGTATATTTACATCTGTTTTCATCATTTACCGACTGAGTTTTTCCAAATTAATCGTATGTCTCGATCGATTTCGATTATCTATCATATATAAAACACGATGCTGGTGAAATCCATATTTTAAATCATCTATTTTGCCCAGTAGCATTGAATTGTTAAATAGCATTGTTTATACATCTTACTGTTGAAGTTCGTAGAATCACTCAAACGCAAGGTGGAAATACGTGGAGGACACTGGGGTATACTTTTAACCGGGTTCTTTCAACTAGGGTTAGGAAACGTCTGTACGGAGTTAGGTTTCAGAATAGACTGACTTGTCGTTTATTCTGAGCTTCGTTTGAGCCCCTCGACTCTTGCGCACGCGTTAAGGAACGCGCGGTAATATGAACTGTTATTATAACAGAATGAACAAAGTATTCGAATTCACAGGTATATCAATTCTTTCCCTTTTATACAAGATTTTGATATTATTTTCAGAACTGACATTTGTCAAAACTTATATAATGCAAAAGGTAATTAAAGTTTGTTTCAAATTCATTTTAAATTTTTCTTAGAATAATCTTCAAAACTAATCCGAAGTCAGCTTAACTAATAGTAAAAATCTTCATAACAGTTTGTTTTCTTAGCACGTCCGGAAGGTTCGTCCGACTGCCCGAAGTACACCTTTTCCTTTTTCTGACTCCCGTTGGAGCATTAGTTTCTGTTTCACTGGTGACCAAGTCATTGTTGGAACTCGTTGGGTCTTCGCATCTTCTTGCGCTTTCGTTGTTATTTGTTTCGTTGCATCTTGTTATGACTACGTTCGGCCCTTGCCTTGGCGTACCGTCTTTGCAGACCTTAATCTGTGTTCGATGCGCCATTAGGTTGACGCTTCCAATGGATATCTGAATTGTCTTCGATGTCGTCGTCGTCGTCGTCAGAATCCTGTGTTCTCATGCGCTCCAGTAGCTCCGTGATGTGCCTATCCGCCGACGGTCCGGGTTTGTACGATTCGATCAGGTTCACCGTTTATCGGTTAAGATTTTTCAATTTAAAGCACTTTTTTTATATGCCCTTTTACTCCACAATAGTTACAAACCATTTGGGAGTAATCGGGCCGTATCTACTGTCGTTGTCCTGATCCTTGACCCTCTTGCCGCGAATGGCCCACCCTGGCCCCGTATGATCCTCGGCGTCCATGAAAAACTTGATTTGTTCGGTCATACGGTCTGCCTCCCAAACGACTTCTTACTGGACCCCTACCATTTTCTGCTGCATCACTATTTCCTGTTCCTTGGTATTGCCTTGCCAACTCGTATACTTTAGACAAGCTTCTCATTACTGTTCCATGCGGACCCTGTGGTGTATTTTCTACCATAGCTACCGTATTCGCAACCTCTCTTCTCTGGGGGTCAGCTGCTCCCGCATTAGCTTGAGCCACCTCCCATGTTGCAATAATTTTCTCTGCATTCGTCAGCGACAACTTTTCCTCGCTCAAAAGCCTTTGCCTCAGGTTTTTATCTTTGATGCCAGAAATTATGCGGTCTATTATAGCATTTTCCTTGAAATTTGCAAAACCGCAAAATTCGGCTTGCAGTTTCAGACTTAACACGAAATCCTCGGTAGATTCGTCCAGATTCTGTACTCTAGTACTAAATTTGTACCGTTGTACAAGATCTGGATCGGTTTTGTCGAGGCGGCTTTTGAGCTTGGACACGATGTCTTCTAACTTCGCTTCTTCAAAATCTCCAGCTGGGTATAGGAGTTTGATCTCCGCAAAATAACCGGTCCACTCATAGTGATAAAATATGCAAATTTGTCCTCTTCTCTGATATTATTCACACGGAAAAAATATTTCATCCGTGTGAACCAGTCGTTAAAAGGTGTACCTTTACGGTACGGTTCCATAGTAAAAGCCATATTTGCGGAGGACATTACGCTTTGTTGATTAAGGTTCAAACTAATACCGAGCCACGGTACCACCAGTGCGTAAATTTCCAATTAGAAAAAAAAGGTATCTCTCGTTCGACCTTTGCTCACCCGTCGGATTACAGGCTGTTGATTTTACAAACACCTTTGCGTACCACCGAAGCTTGATTTACCCTCTGCTATGCTTTACACTCCAACCTGCGGCTGGAAGCAGGTCTCACTAGCGCAATTCGATGTACTGCCGCTGAGTCCGATGCCGTGACCACCGTCGTAGATGAAAAATCGAACCTCCGTCTGGTTTCTGCAGTGATGTTGCTGCCAAAATTTCCAACTACCACACGCGTTAACTAAGTTTTCCTACTCGTCGCCACTGTTGAAGTTCGTAGAATCACTCAAACGCAAGGTGGAAATACGTGGAGGACACTGGGGTATACTTATAACCGGGTTCTTTCAACTAGGGTTAGAAAACGTCTGTACGGAGTTAGGTTTCAGAATAGACTGACTTGTCGTTTATTCTGAGCTTCGTTTGAGCCCTTCGACTCTTGCGCACGCGTTAAGGAACGCGCGGTAATATGAACTGTCATTATAACAGAATGAACAAAGTATTCGAATTCACAGGTATATCACTTACTTGTTCGTTATTTTGACCAAAACTCATGGTTTAATTTCAAAACATTGAATGTTAAGTAGCGGATATTTATTATTATAAATATAACCATCAAAAATAGCATTAAATTACATTAATCGCTTTTATAATAAGGAACATTCTCTATACGCTCAATTTTGTCACATCTAACAGGCGTATTTTGAGATTATTTTCAAATAAATAAACTTTAGAGAAAAAAATTCTATCATTTTATGTACGCATACATTGAAGGGAAAGATTAATATTGAAATGCATTAAAAACAACCGAGCCATGCTGTATGCTCAATTTTGAGAGTGTACCAAAGTATTTAGTTTAGTTATTTTTAATTAAAATCTCGTATGTTTCAAATATTATATTTCAATTTGTCTTTTTCTTTCATCTGTTGAATCAATGCAAATTGCCAGTGTATCAGTACCTTTGAAATTCACCAAATGGAGAAGCATAGTGGTAAAGAAAATCTAAAAATTTCAAAACTCATACAAGATTCAAACCATATAGGAACCCAACTCTCAAAATTCATCGACCATAATTGCTTGTGCGCAAAAAGCAGCGATTTAACAGTCTTTGTGTAGAACAATATTGTGTGATCAAAATAAAAGCTCCTCGCTTGATTTTGAAGATCCATTGAAGTGAAAAAAATGTTCAACAGTTGAGTGATGCGTTCGACTTACCTTGCAACGATAAAATTAGAGCTGCAACGAAATGACAATAATTCCTCATAAATAATACCTTCAACATCCGACTCATCTCTATCTGCTCACGCCCTGATCCAAGGATCAGCATCGTCAGACATGAAAGAATGCTTTTTTCGCTTTACCGGGGAGGAATCTTTCTATCCTTGGCCGACCACATGCAGACGGAAGTCAAGGTAACCCGTCACCTCCGCCATTGTCGCTATTAGCTTATTCATAGTCATAGCCGTCGTCGTCGACGACGTTGGTAATCCGGCACCATGCTCAACTAGCATTTTGCAGCCACCTTCGCATAATCTAGTTGTTTTCTTTTTTGTGTGCTTCTTGACAAGGACACAGCTTTCTCTCACGTGACAGGTCCCCTAAATCAGTGCATAGGAGTGTGTTAGTTTTGTGGGGAAAAAATATCTGCCATTCCATCACACACCCCAATCCCACACACGACAAACTGCAACGCAGCCAGCAGTAACTTGGTTTCGGATTGCTCTTTTCCATACAACGAGATCCGGTGTCCCCTTCCGACGACAACTACGACCCACCGAAGTCTCCGGTTACTCGTGCAGTGGCAAAGAAAGCTCATAAAATATGCAACAAATCATAGCCCTTGGCGGGGGCAAGCAGATGCTAGTTGCAAGAACAACGCTAGAAACCGGAGCTGGTTGGCTTTTCTTTTGATGCTCCATGAGTGCAGCAGCAGCAATTGCATTCAGTGTGGGAGGACTCTTTCTCGCTGCAATATGGGGCATCTCGAAATGATGGACGGTCATGCATTCTCGAACCGGTCTTTCTCCTTACTTTTGACGACCAACATCACTCATCCATTTCGATATGCATAAAAGACACCAATTTTCTATTTTCCTTTCAGATGCTGGAAGCTTCTTTGACAATCGCCGAGAATCTACCGGAGGGTGCTGACGGGCTGTGGGCGTTGGTTCACTGCGATGTTTGGTGCGCCCTTGGCGAGCTCGAGTGGATTCCGTTCCCGGTCATGAGGAAGTCGTTCGACATCAACGTCCTCGGTGAGACAATTTCCGCTCTGGGGGGCGGAGGTGATTCGAGCAAAATGTATTGATCAAAAATCCCATTTCACCGCAGGGGCCTCCCGGCTGTCGCAAATCATGCTGCCATTGATTCGCCGTGCCAACGGGCGACTGGTGTTCCTCTCGTCGGCCATTGCCCACATCCCATCGCCGGTGCGGGGCATCCAATGTGCCACCCAGGCCGCCATCGAGGGTCTGGCGTCCTGCTTGCGCCACGAGCTGAAGACCCGTGCCGTCAACGTATCGATTGTGTGCGCCAGCGAGTTCTCGTCCGGGGACGCCTGGCTCGACGATAGCAAGATGATGGACCAAGCGAAGGCCATGTGGGAACAGTTGAGCGATGAGCAGAAGTCGGTGTACGGAGAGGACTATTTCGAGACGGCTATCCGTTCGCTGGAGAAGTATACCAACACGGTGAGTGGAATATGGGTGTGGTGCTAATAAACCACAGGTGGAAGTCATACATTGTAGTGTTGTAAAATTTGAAACGACCTACCTGGGGGAATAAAAAATGTAACAATCTTTCATTATCCGGTAGGAGAACAGAATTGTAGAATGGGGAGGGCAGTATTGGAGTAGGTCATGCTGGTGCGCACTTCTGCCATGTGTGATGGTTTCGAATCTTGTGCACGAATTTGGTGGTGGGACTTTTGGAATAAAATTAAATGATATATATTCTGCTTTTGGTATGAAGGTCGTTGTACTAAAGTAAACTTGTTAAACTATTATTGTCCATTCACGAAAGATGTTCATTGTTCATGGTTGATTGTAATAATTATTCTTTATTCCATAGCTAGTTGACCCTACAGATGTTGTCATGCATAGTAGGCAAGAATGAAGAGTAGCAGAGACTATGTCCAGGGGCTTAACGACCCCACCCCACGGCCTCTGCCAGTTAGGACCTCTGTTAAACATCTACAAAAAGCTGCATGTGTCCGCAAGCAGGCCCTATCATAGCGACTGATGGGGCCTTCTAGGACCTCTGGGATTCCGTGGGAGGATTTACTTCCACTGGTACAGTAGCCCAGAAAACGCAGCAAACAATTACTCACAATTATCGAGCCGAAAACTAATCAATTAATCGCCACAGCTGCTTGCCAGAATCGTAGGCTCTTCGATTTACGGTTTCCCTCACAACTTAGCCACCTTATTGTATGTAATGCGTTCAACTTGCGCTCAACTCGCGGGATTGAGTTTCGGATCAAAAACAGAATTCGTCACTTTCTTTCAGCAATTTATTGAACCGTATACACCAATTGGGGGAAAAAACACTATAAGCCCGATTTTAACGTTCACCGTCCGAGGTTTATTTTCATACTAAAAAACGTTACTGTTGGACGTCGGTTGGATTCTACCTCTCTTCTCATTCCAATTTCGTGGTCTGACTGACCTGCTGACCACTACATAGCCAGTGTGCACGTAGGAGCGTAGAATTATTATTTTTTGATCGGTGATCATGATTGATCTTTAGGGTGGATCATACTTTTAAGTTATTTCAGTTGGAAATGGAATTCATCTTAATTTAAATTTAGTCCTTAATCTAATATTATATACAAATTCATTCATCAGTGACCGTGTGCCACTCAAAGCGCACTGGAGCCCAGGGAGTGCCAATTGGCACACCAGGATCAATGCCAGCGAGATCCTGATTATGGCATTCTGGCTGCGTGTTAACAGACCTTGTCTTGAGGGCTGGTAGTCTGACATTCTACTCTCTTAGTAGAGCCATGTGACACTAACTCGAAACGGCGAGTGGGTTAATGGCTAGGCTGTCTTCCGTTCCCTAAAACCATGGCAGGCCTTGTAGCACGCTATCCAATCTTGCCTCCAAGCTTTGCTTGCTGGGTGGGAGTAGGCTCAGATGCTCTTTCCCGATGTGCGCTGATCTGGCTGTCAACCCTTGCATGGCCTTCCTGCATGCCGAAAGGCATGCAAAGATTACTATGGAATCATTAAAGGCGACTATTCCAGTAGGAATCGACGGCAGCCACAAGGGGACCCAATTACAATGAGTGATGCAAAAAATAATTCTTTTGACGATGCGTTAAGCCAAGAGGGGTTTGGTGATGTCCTCTCCCAGTGAGGCGGAGAGCGGAGTGACGGAGAGGTGCTTCCTTTGGCACGCAGGTAACCTACTTTAGGTTGCCGGTTGCGGAAGCCAAAAAGGTAATGGAGCGAGGGAAGTTAAAGATCGGCTGGTCAGTATGCCCAGTGAGCAAACTCCATCCGCCTTCAGTGGACAGGTGCTATCGGTGCTTAGAGTTGGGGCACAACTGCTACAACTGTAAGGGCCCAGACCGTAGCAACCTGTGTCGTCGTTGTGGTGAGGAAGGGCACAAGGCGTAGGAATGCGAAAAAGCACCAATGTGCCTCATCTGCGCCATCAAAAAGCAAGCCTGTAACCACTTATGGGTGAATCTTCGTGTCCCATCGGAGATAAAAATAAGAAGAAGGCGTACCAGTAACACAGTTGAATATTAGCCACTGTGTAACTGCCCAGCAGCTGCTGTGGCAGTCGGTCTCGGAGTTGAGGACCGATGTCGCCCTCCTGTCCGACCCGTACAACGTCCCTGTCGATAACGGCAGTTGGGTGGCGGACGGGTCTAGGATGGCGGCTATTTGCACGACGGAACGCGGAGGGTGTCGCGATAGCCAAGATCAAGATCAATGGTGTGTTCTATTGTAGCTGCTATTCCCCAGTCCCCCCTATGCCCACAAGTCAACCAGATGCTCGATAGGCTATCGTCTGACCTAGTGGGTCGAAAGCCGGTCGCCATAGCAGGAGATTCTAACGCTTGTTCAGTGGAGTGGGGCAACCGCTGCATCAATTGAAGAGGTCAAGCGTTACTATATGCGCTAGCGAAGCTCGACGCAGTGCTAGTCAATGATGGTTCCGCTAGCACGTTCAGACCCGAGTAGCACAACCCACACTGATTTGGAAGCAGTAACTTAAATGTGACCAAATTTGGTTGCATATGCGTTACTAAAACTTATATGGGTCGAGTCATGGATTGACGTAACGTTTGTCAGTCCTGGTCTGGCACCAAACTTGGACTGGAGGGTGGACGAGGGTTACACCCTTAGTGATCAATTGATCATCTAGTAATTCGCTTTAAGATCAACTATGGCGTCCAACATCCGACGTCCTGGGATCCCTGTCAGGTCTGTGGGTGGAGAACCAATCATTTCGACAGTGAAGTTTTCACCACGTCCCTGGGACTGGGACACTGAAGGTCTAAGCGGGGATGCGTTGGTAGCCCAAGTAACAAAATTAATTTTATGATGCACTTGAAGCACACTTCTAGACTTGTGCCTTAAAACCACATTTAAAACCAATTCTTTTACAAGCTTGCTCTAAGACAGCCATAAAACCACTATAAGACGAAAAAGACCCACTCTTGAGAAGGTGTTCAAGACCATTTTCCAAGGTTCGCTTAAAACTTGTTAGTTTTATCAAAGTGAGCTTATGATGGCATGAAAGATCAGCATAAAACCCTGTTAGGATTACTAAGGAATTTGACAGAATGTATTTTCGTTATCTAGATCCGCTGATGTTCATACTTGTTTATATTGAACTTTGTCTGAACCAAATCGAACAGTATCTCATAATGATGAAAATGATGATGGATACGTTGAAAAATTGAAACTTAATTGCATTGTGATCGTGTAATTCCACATGCCACAAACACTTTGTCGAAGCTTTTCTGAATAAATGTAACAAATAATGAATGCGCCTTATTTATATTGCAAGATATAGTATTATTTCGAAAAACTATTTCTATTCAAAAATGTACACACTCAAAAAATAATTGTTGCTCTACATTTTATTTCGCAGATGTAACAATATTTGTTTTAGGTCCCAATCTGTGAAAGGACTCATGCATTTTAAATGAAATCAAATAGTTTTCAGCGTTCATATAGAAATGGCATCCATCAAAAAAATTGACGCAGACGATAATCCGCCATGATTTCAATAGTTTTATGTAAAACCATCATAGGATTGGGTTAAACCCACTTTATCTCATACAAAACCTGTTAGCTTTATGCGAGAGCATGATAAATTGAACTAGATTTATCGCAATCTTCACGAAGCTTAGTTTGTCCTGAATAAAACTAACTAGTACTGGCAAAACTAAGAAGTTTTATTGAAGAGCGTTATAAGTTTGGAGCTTTCATTATAACATGTTGTTTACATATCCATTGAAAACAAATTTGGAAAGAGTTCGCCGTTAAATATTTATATTTAATAAACTGAATACTTGCACAAAATGCTGAATTAAATTAAAACTCAATAGGGTTACTGCTCCTCGGGTTCATAATATCTATCTACATCAATAACAATAGAAAACAAAGAATTGAAGTCCAAAATGTTTTGTATTCCATGTTTGTGATGTTTTTCAGTAGTGGGCACGCATGATTGCAATAAAAAAATGACGCAGATTAAGCCGAAACCATCCATTTTGCGAATATTGTCATATAATAACATGCAATTCAACTGGAAAAAGAAATGCGTATAACTTATTTGTTAACCTTTAGTTAAACATATATAGGGTTATTTTTATTCAAAAACTAACAAGTTAATACTCTTTATTAAAAATAACCCTGCTTCGAAATACGAGTAGATTTGATAATTCGATAATAGTTTTTGGTTGCGATTTTGCAACAATATGTTAAAGATTTTAAAAATCTATCTAACAAATACTAAACTCGCCAGAAATTTGCCTGTGTGTTGTACCCAGTTGGTTATGGTTATGAATGCCCAAAAATTGAGAAAATGTATTTTGAGGAAAATTGATCGCTCATATGGTAAATGGGAGGATATGCATTCTGCCTGGTATTGGAACATCAAGACAGCTGGTGATAAGTTTGATCCGATAGAAAGAAAACTGCAGCTGGTGATCCGATAGAGAGAAAACTCCGATAGAAAAAAAAACAGATGCTTGCGCTAATGGAGTTTCCATATATATGGGATAAATTTACATTATTGTTGCCTTTGATCCACTAGTTTTTAATTTATACACTTATTTGCGTTCAATTTGACATTATGTCTTGTTTGTTTTGATGTATTCTACAACAAGAGCAATTTCTCCCAACCAAAACCACTTAGTTTTAAGGAAGTTTTATAATGGCATTCTCAAGATCGTTCTTTCTTAATGAAGAGTACCATAAAACTTTCTCAAAACTATTTGGTTTTAATTGGGATAAACTGCTCTTGCTAGATAATTTATCAAAATAAACAGCTTAAGATGGACCTGGAGCATATCATAAAACTATTATAAGGTAATTTAGCGTTGAGGTAACTTGGACTAGACGAAAACTATGATAAAACTCTACAGTTTATGCGAAGCCTTGATAAAACTGCAATAAAACTTGAATAAATCCAAATAGAATTCAAAATGTTACTTGGGAGCTGTCCTAACACGTGCGTGCGACGCCACCATACCGAGGAGATCCCTGCCGAGGAATGACAGACACCTGGTATACTGGTGGAGTCCCGAGATTGCGGCCCTCCGACCAATCTGCCTCAAGCCTAGACGAAGGATGCAACGTGCTCGCAGCGAGGATGAAAGAGCGTACCGCTGTGAAGTGTTTCGAGCTGCGAAACTGGCCTTTAACAAGGCCATCAAGAGCAGTAAGAGAGCGTGTTTTGACAACCTATGCGAAGGACCCAACACGAATCCGTTGGGTGACGCCTATAAAATAGTAATGGCCAAGACCAAAGGGAGCTCTTCACCCCCCGAACGGTTCTCGGATCGGTTGACGAGGATTATCAAGGTACTCTTCCCGTCCCGAGCCACAAGTCCTTGGTCTCCTGCACCGAAAGGCAATATGGGTGCTGCCAAAATGGTGGCTCCGGTGACGAACGAAGAGTTACTCGCGATGGCCAAATCCCTGTTAACGAACAAAGTTCCAGGGCCTGATGGAGTTCCGAACAGCGCTCTCAAGGCAGCAATCATAGTGAACCCGAATATGTTCCGACTAGCTATGCAGTGATGCCTAGATGAGTGTAGAGTCACCGAAAGATGGAAACTGGTGTTGTTGCCGAGGGCCAGGAAGCCGCCGAGTGACCCATCGGCGCATAGACCAATCTGTCTTATAGACACAGTGCTAAAATCGTAGGGCTTCGCCGATGACGTAACCTTGGAGGTCTACGGGGAGTCCATTCCCGAGGTAGAACTGACCGCAGCACACGCGATCAGCACGGTGGCAGATTGGATGAGCGCTAGAGGCCTGGAGCTCGCTCCCCATAAAACGGAGTGGTTATCGTCAACAACTGCAAGTCGGTTCAACATGCAGTGATTCACGTGGGTGAAGTCGCGATCGCATCAAAGCGGAGTTTGAAGCTCCTTGGGATCGTAATAGACGACAAGCTGACCTTCGCCAGCCATGTCGACTATGCGTGCAAGAGTGCTTCGATTGCTGTTGCGGCATTATAGAGAATGATGTTCAAGGTGTGTGCCAGTAGACGTAGGCTACTGACAGGCGTTACCGTATCTATTCTTACGGCTGCCCGTCCTGGACGAGAGCCGTGGGGGTAACCAGTTACCTGCGGAAGCTGGAGAGCACGTACCGCTTGATGTGTCTCAGAGTGATATCTGCCTACCGCACGATATCACACGATGCAGCCTGCGTGATTATAACGCTTCTAAAGGTAGGTGGACCCACCGGCTGATACCTAACATATCGCGCTGGGTGGGGAGACCCCATGGGGAAGTTCACTTCCATCTGACACAATTCCTGTCAGGCCATGGCTGCTTCCGACAGTATCACCACAGCTTTGGGCACGCGGACAGGTTTGGGCACGCGTCTGCCCTGACTGCCCAGGTGTTGATGAAACTGCAGAGCACATACTGTTTGTAGGTGTTAGTATGGACTGCACACACTGTTGTTACCTATCGCTATCGACACCTCGAGGCATGGCAGAGCAGAGTAGAGCATCTAAGTCAGCCTCACGTGGTATGTTAAGGGCGAGCACCCAAGTCCGTCTCACATGGCATGTCAGAAGTGAGCACCCAAATAAGTCTCAAATTGGTGTGCTAGAGCGTGAATCAGATAGTAGGGTGAGCATTCAAGTTAGTCTCACATGGTGCGTCAGAAAGAGTGTCAGGGTATGTTAGAGAGTGTACCCAAGTAAGCCTCATACGGGGTGAGTGCCTGTGTGAGCGTGAATGAGCGAGTACATTAAGTACTGCCTATCCCCCAGAAGTAATGCTGGGAGGCAGTACCTGGGGGGATCAGGGTATTAGCAGAGAGGGTAACTCAAGTAACCTTCCGCTGCTTGGGTGGGTTATGTGGGTCATCCATCTGTCAACCCCACTCCCTGATTTGCATACCTCGATAGTACGTACAACGTTATTTTAGTGTACGAACTATCTAAGCCAGCGGTTCCCAACCTTTTCAGTGTCGCGACCCCCTTGACGATCAGCCCACGGCCCCCTTAATATGTTATGCTGAAATCAAGAACGGGCAGCAGGGACTATGTCCAAGGGCCTGACGATCCCTCCCCAGGCCATCTGCGAGTTGTGGGGCTTGCCTAGGATGTGGTGGGGTTTGACAGTGGGCCCTGTTAAATTCCTATAAAAAGCTGCATGTATCCGCAAGTAGGCTCCACCAAAGCGACCGTGTGCCGCTCAAAGCGCACAAGCCCAAGTCCTGGTGTTGGGACGCTAAACAGCCCTGACACGACGGCCCTTCGACGAGACAGGAGGTTTGCGCAGTCGCTAAGTTTCGCAGGTTGTGACAGGAAGATCTACGATGAATTACATCCCCGCAACTTCGGCGTCGTGGCGCTGCAGGAGATTGACTGGACAGAACAGAAAGTGTAGAAAGGCGGGCATCGAGCGGCTACCTTCTACCAAAGCTGTGGCACCACCAACGAGCTGGGAACCGACTTCATAGTGCTGGGTAAGATGCGCCATCGTGTGATTGGGTGGCAGCCAATCAACGCAAGGATGTGCAAGCTGAGGATTGAAGGCCGTTTCTTCAACTATAGCATCATCAACGTGCACTGCCCACACGAAGGGAGACCCGATGACGAGAAAGAAGCGTTCTACGCACAGCTGGAGCAGACATACGATGGATGCCCACTGCGGGACGTCAAAATCGTCATCGGTGACATGAACGCACAGGTAGGAAGGGAGGAAATGTATAGACCGGTCATCGGATCGGATAGTCTGCACACCGTATCGAATGACAACGGCCAACGATGCATACACTTCGCAGCCTCCCGCGGAATGGTAGTCCGAAGCACCTTCTTCCCCGCAAGAATATCCACAAGGCCACATGGAGATCACCTAACCAAGAAACGGAAAACCAAATCGACCACGTTATAATCGTTGGTAAATTCTTCTCCGACGTCACGAACGTCCGCACTTACCGCAGTACGAATATTGAATCCGACCACTACCTCGTTGCAGTATGCCTGCGCTCAAAACTCTCGACGGTGTACAACACGCGTCGAAGTCGGACGCCGCGGCTTAACATTGGGCGGCTACAAGACGGTAGACTAGCCCAAGAATACGTGCAGCAGCTGGAAGTGGCACTCCCAACGGAAGAGCAGCTAGGCGCAGCGTCTCTTGAAGATGGCTGGAGAGATATTCGATCCGCCATTGGAAGCACCGCAACCGCTGCACTAGGCACGGTGGCTCCGGATCAGAGAAACGACTGGTATGACGGCGAATGTGAGCAGTTAGTAGAAGAAAAGAATGCAGCATGGACGAGATTGCTGCAACACCGCACGAGGGCGAATGAGGCACGATATAAACGGGCGCGGAACAGACAAAGCTCGAATTTCCGGAGGAAAAAACGCCAGCAGGAAGATCGAGACCGTGAAGAGACGGAGCAACTGTTCCGCGCTAATAACACACGAAAGTTCTATGAGAAGTTAAACCGTTCACGTAAGGGCCATGTGCCACAGCCTGATATGTGTAAGGACATAAACGGGAACCTTCTTACGAACGAGCGTGAGGTGATCCAAAGGTGGCGGCAGCACTACGAAGAGCACGGAGAGAACGCGCACAGGACATAATTTTACCGGCTCCGGATCTCCAGGAAATCCAGGAGGAGATTGGCCGGCTGAAGAACAACAAAGCCCCTGGGGTTGACCAACTACCAGAAGGGCTATTTAAACACGGTGGTTAGGCACTGGCTAGAGCGCTGCACTGGGTCATTACCAAGATTTGGGAGGAGGAAGTTTTGTCGCAGAAGTGGATGGAAGGTATCGTGTGTCCCATCTACAAAAAGGGCGATAAGCTGGATTGTAGCAACTACCGCGCAATCACATTGCTGAACGCTGCCTACAACAAACTCTCCCAAATTTTCTGCCATCAACTAGCAGCAATTGCAAAAGAGCTCGTAGGGCAGTACCTGGCAGGAATCATGAACGAACGCTCTGCCACGGACAAGGTGTTCGCCATACGTCAGGTATTGCAGAAATGCCGCGAATACAACGTGCCCACACATCATCTATTTATCGACATCAAAGCCGCATATGATACAATCGATCGGGACCAGCTATGGCAGCTAATGCACGAAAACGGATTTCCGGATAAACTGATACGGTTGATCAAGGCGACGATGGATCGGGTGATGTGCGTAGTTCGAGTTTCAGGGACATTCTCGAGTCCCTTCGAAACCCGTAGAGGGTTACGGCAAGGTGATAGTCTTTCGTGTCTGCTATTCAACATCGCTTTGGAGGGAGTAATACGAAGGGCAGGGATTGACACGAGTGGTACGATTTTCACGAAGTCCGTCCAGTTATTTGGTTTCGCCGACGACATTGATATCATGGCACGTAACTTTGAGAGGATGGAGGAAGCCTACATCAGACTGAAAAGCGAAGCTAAACGGATTGGACTAGTCATCAACACGTCGAAGACGATGTACATGATAGGAAGAGGCTCAAGAGAGATCAATGTGAGCCACCCACCACGAGTTTCTATCGGTGGTGACGAAATCGAGGTGGTTGAAGAATTCGTGTACTTGGGCTCACTGGTGACCGCCGATAACGATACCAGCAGAGAAATTCGGAGACGCATAGTGGTTGGAAATCGTACGTACTTTGGACTCCGCAAGACGCTCCGATCGAATAGAGTTCGCCGCCGTACCAAACTGACTATCTACAAAACGCTTATAAGACCGGTAGTTCTCTACGGACACGAGACCTGGACGATGCTCGTGGAGGACCAACGCGCACTGGGAGTTTTCGAAAGGAAAGTGTTGCGTACCATCTATGGTGGGGTGCAGATGGCGGACGGTACGTGGAGGAGGCGAATGAACCACGAGTTGCATCAGCTGTTGGGAGAATCATCCATCGTTCACACCGCGAAAATCGGAAGACTGCGGTGGGCCGGGCACGTAGCCAGAATGCCGGACAGTAATCCGGTGAAAATGGTTCTCGACAACGATCCGACGGGAACAAGAAGGCGAGGTGCACAGCGGGCAAGGTGGATCGATCAGGTGGAGGACGACTTGCGGACCCTCCGCAGACTGCGTGGTTGGCGAAGTGCAGCCATGGACCGAGCTGAATGGAGAAGTCTTTTATGTGCAGCACAGGCCACTCCGGCCTTAGTCTGATGATAAATAAAATAAATATTGTGGTGGCCCGATGTTTGTCGCCACAGTTGGCACACTTGGGATCGGCCACCTCCATTTTGTCGCACTCATCAGTCAGATGGGGTTCGCCACACTTGTTGCAGCGCGGCTTCATGCGGCAGTTCCTGGTGCCGTGCCCGAAATTGAAGCAGTTGGTGCACTGCGTGACGTCGCGGTGCACTGGCCGATATCGCTCCCAGTCAACGACGGTGTAATTTATAACGCCGACCAGCTTCAGGTCCTTCCACGTAGTGGAGCCGTGCTCCAGGTGGACCAGGTAAAGCTGGTCGCGATATCTTCTCGTCTTGTCGTGACGAGCGATCTTGTGCACGGCCACCGGTTTCAATCCGCAACTTTCGAGCTCAGCTTTGAACTCCTCTTCTTTCATGTCGTGGAGTCCTCGCAGCAAAGCCTTTAGCGGCTTCGTGCCGGGGTGGTCATGAGTTTAGTACTCATACTTGTGGACTTAGAGGAATTCCACGACGAATTAATGATGATCCTTGTTTGCCCTCGCTGCAGAGCCGAAATGTACACTTCAGCCCTTTAGCGATTAACTGGCGAATTTTTGGGCGCAAATCCGGTGGATCGCCCTTGACAAACACGGGCGGGCACTTCTCCTTCCGTTCCGGTTGCACCTGCGGCAGCTGTGATTGCTGCTTCTTCCTCTTTTTCGGCGGACTGCCGGCGTCATCAAGTGGCAACGGAGAGAACACGTTGCTCTGCAAAAGCTGCTTGGAGGGGTTACCCGCGCCTCCAAGAGCAGTGCGCTTAGGCACTTTTCCAGCGACCGAATCGGCCACCGAGTCTCCCATGACGGGTCCGGGAGAAAATAACGCCAACGCGACAAGCGAAAACGTAAACAGCGAACAAACGAGAAAAAACACTTCGAAAAAATGCGCGAGCAAAAAACACGTCCGTACGTGTTGCTGTCTCGAACTGGAATGTGACGAAGTACATGATAGGAAGAGGTTCAAGAGAAGACAATGGGTCGTATGAATAAAAAGTAGCAAAACTCAACGCTTGTAGTAACTACTCAAAAATAAAGTCCACAGAGAAAACTACATGTTTGATATGAATAAAAACATTTTCGAACTTATGGCATTTGCTACATTCGAACTTAGACTTTACTACAGTTTACTACCATTTACTACACGGAGAAACGTCAAAACAAAATAGACCCCATGATGACGATGATGATTTCATCATTTTTTTGCGGCTAATCAACAAAAGACATGTCTGTTTTATTTGTTTTCCCTAAATTGGACTTCTATTTTCAAGAACAAAGCCGATTCGCTTCGATTCTGATGAATAATCTGCATTTGAAACATGAGTAGCAACATCTTGAGCAGACTACAAGAAATCAGTAGTAAACTCGTGTTTTATTCATACCGAATCAGTTGTTTGTAGTATGTTCGAAATGTGTAGTGTAGTAAAGTCTCTTTTATTCATACGAACATGTTCCACAAGTGACGTTTACTACTGAAAATGTAGTAAAGTTGAACTTACTACTTTTTATTCATACGACCCAATGTGAGCCACCCACCGCGAGTTCCCATCGGTGGTGACGAAATCGAGGTGGTAGAAGAATTTGTGTACTTGGGCTCACTGGTGACTGCCGAAAATGATACCAGCAGAGAAATTCGGAGACGCATAGTGGCTGGAAATCGTACGTACTTTGAACTCCGCAAGACGCTCCGATCGAATAGAGTTCGCCGCCGTACCAAACTGACAATCTACAAAACGCTCATTAAAACCGGTAGTCCTCTACGGAGAGGAGACCTGGACAAGGCTCGTGGAGGACCAAGGAAGAGGAAGGAGATAGTAGTCATTTGGAGGACAAAATCAATACAGATGTATACAATTCACTAAAAGATCAAAACAAACGATTCGAGATTTGGATCCTCAAACAAGATGAAAATGTATGAAAATCATGCTTGTCTGTACACTTATTTTTTCGACGGTATATATAACCCCTGTAATCCTTTTTAAAAAAGAAGTGAAAACAAATTCAGATAAAACAAAAGAGTCAGTTAAAACTTCAACAAATTATCAAATTGATATTTTATAACCATTACTTCTTTTAACTAATATTCTCTGCTTCCAGGACGGCGACTTCCACTCCACTGTGCGAGCCCTGACCGATGCCATCATTCGTTCGTTCCCACTGTTCCGTTACACACCGTTATCCCGTTACGAAAAGCTCCAAACCATCGTGTCCGAACATCTGCCACGCTCCGTCTACGAACTGTTCTACCCAAACTAGAAGAGAAAGCTTGTCTTATGCTTATGAAATATTTTGTTTTGTATTATCGGAAGTTCACCATGAATAAGAATTTCCAGGGAAATAATGCTTTTATAATAAACTACACATATTTATCACTTGAAAATTAAGCTATCTACCAGACATGGAAATATTTATAGGATGATTTTAGACAGTTCAAAAGAGATTGTTATACATCGAAATAGTGTATTGATGGATTTTGTGTGTTGGAATAGATATAACAGTAGCTGGTATAAAAGTAGCTTGAGTGAAGCAGTTTATAGGAAATGCATGGTTTCTGTTTGTCATAAATTAGTGTTTGTTAGTATAGAGATGGCTGGTCAACGAAAGAGCTAAATATTATTTAGTACTAGATGTTATAAAACGGGAAAGCTTCCCACAGAAGCTTTCCTCAAGTGCTGCCATCTTTGCATGGCAGCTAAGAAACTTAATTATTTATGGGTAACGTTCGAATGTCACACAATGTTGCTTTGTTTATATATCGCAAGCTTGCATAAACTTACGCACACAAACTCAGTTATAGTCGCGGGTTTGTATTTCAAATCGGCATTTTAGTTAGTAGGTAGGTATTTGTCGCAGAATCTAGCAGAGAAAAATAAACACAACAAGGGTAGTCTTTTACCAAAGGTAAACAAGCAATCAGCATTAACGAAACGGTTCCATAACAACGAAACAAGTGCATCGTAGACAGGGGAAAAAAGTCAAACATTTTTCAATAAAAGACCTGTGGATTCAAAGTGATATCTTTCATATCAAGTAAATGTGAAACTCCTGATTAGGTAAGCCAAGTTTGTTATCTGTATTTTATCATTATTTATCAATTCAATACTCGAAGCCTCAACCCGGCAATGATAACAACGCAAACGTCATCGCCATGGAGCGCATGCTCCACGTGGCGCTCTCATCCAGTCGTTCCGGTTTTCTCTCGCCTGAGTGGATCTCCCCATCTGGGCCACCAACACATCAAAGCGGCGGATATTTGTATCCATTCATTCATCGAAAACACGATTTTTATTTGTTTTACCACTGTATAAGTTTGGAATCCTGCGTTATGAGTCGGAAAATATCGTCTACATTGGTGTAGAACCGAAAACAACGAAATTGTGAATGAAAGTTCCAGGTCAGGAAGGAACGAGGTCATAATTAACCTGTGGATTGATTGCCATCTTGGGCGTAACTTGAAACGAAGTGCGGTGCTGCAGGTCGCCGGCACGGATGCATATCGGTTATCGATTGTGTTACCTTGACCTGATTTGCCGAAATTTTGCGGTTCAGATAGTCTTGAAAAGTGGGTCGGTGTGCATTGATTGAAATGTTTGTTTTTCACATGTTCATGGCATTATGTTCGCTTCGAAAATTTATTGATGGTAGGCGAACCGAATTGACCCCTCGATATTGCACGATGAGTTAAGGTCAATTTTGAATTTTGTATTCGCCCACGATAGTTAATAAAATGCGTATTCAACCAACCCCGTGGATCCATTTAAAGATGTTCTGTGAGTTTTGGATAATTGATTATTAAAAACTTCGCATTGAATCTGTAAAAACCAAACCGATCGGCTGTTGAAAAACCGGCAAAATTCATTTGGCACTTTGCAAGCTTTTGGGGCTATACAAATTTATTCTCAATCAAATTGAAAGCAACAGGTTTTCATTCGTGGATGATGACCATTCAGTTTTTGTTGCTTAAGTTTAACAGAGAATAAGAATATTCGAGCTGTCATTTTTTTTCATAATTTTGTTCAGTTTTTTGCCTTTCTCGTATACTCGTAGGAATGAGGAAGATATCCACCCGTTGTAAAGTTATTCGGATACGAACACAAACTAATTAATTTTACAATAAAAAATAAGCAGAAAGGTTTTTACAGCGCATACTGTTTCCACATTGTCCCAAAAAATACATGAACTAGTGCTGAAAACAAACGATTTTCGAAATTAAGTGTTTGTGAAGGTTGGTATGAGTAAAAAAAAAGAACCGAAGATGCTCTTCGTCTTTCTCGGTCATGAATAATGCATTTGCAAAATTTCAGGCAAAATCAAATATACAAAAAAGCCTTTCGATTTCAACTGGGATCGCTGTGTTAAAAACTGGTTTACGACTTATGTGTCACTCGGCCAGTGAAGGCACACCGGGCCCAAAAAAGCTAGAAGACCCACAATACCTGTTATGTGATCAAATTGGTGAAATTCCGTGACGCACGTCACGCCACATAATACTGTAAGGTACCCGCCAAGTAAACGCGACGAGCGATGCGACGCGACGCGACTCACGTAAAAGAATAACAATCATTATCATCAGGCTGTCAAATTGCACTGTCGCGTCGCATCGCACGTCGCGTTTACTCTGGCTTGCCCCTAAATCTGCAAACCGCCAACAAGTTGACGAACGTAGAGAGAATCGCGTTCTCCCACTGTATCTGGGAATTACTCTTCCCCTTGTGGACTGGTATTGGGTGATATATCGTGCAACAATTGTAACTGGTTAGAATCATGGTTATCCGTATTCCGAATAACACCAAGAAACGAAACAAATAATTCCAAAATACTTCACCAAATCCCTGTCAGTCGCCGGAGGTGCAGCCCAAACGGTGGCGTTTTGGGGTACGCGTCTCGCCGACACGGCTGCCCGACGACTGACAAAATTGTTCTTCTCGGAGGCAACGTTACCCGGATAAATGGAGACCAAACAATGTAATGAGCAATTGGATACACGATATGGACAAAATTTGTCCTTCGTAATAATCGAAAGAGAAAGTAAACAAAGAGAGCCTTTCTTTTGGACTTACGACGTTTTCAAAAATCACGCGAGAAATGGACACAATGGACTCACGATGAGATGGACTCGGCAATGATAACAATAATGAATGTCTAAAAATAGATTCTGTGTGGATTATGTACAGCAGAGTACCACAATAGATCACGGCACAGTAGCGGTTAAGAAACACAAAGTGCCTACCAAATAAAGTATGGAATAAATAAAAATATGTTCCAAAATGACAAAATGTGAATATTCTCACCCTTAAATGTGAAGAACCGGGACCATGGGATCTGCTCCCTGAGAAAATCATCATTTTCGGGTTGTAGCTGCCCGAGTGAGATAAAGATTTGCACTAACACCAATAATATTATTATACCGCGAATAAAAAAAAACTACTCCCTCGCATATTTTTATTCGCAACGAATAAAAGACAGTCGCCTAAGAAAAATATACCCCCAGAAAATAGCCACTTCGATATTTTTGAAAATGTGGGGTGAATGCTTTGATAGCATGTGCTATTTGTACTGCGGATAAATGTTACACATATCTATGAGAGCCTTTAAAAATGTTTTTTCTACCAGTGTTATATTTTCTCCATAAAGCCTTGTTAGTCCCCTACAATTCGTTCTCAGACAGTTTTTTCGTACAATGAACGGTTTCCGAGTTACATTTTTTTCATAATACCAAATTATGACACGTTACAGAAAGCAAACGATGACAGGTGCGGCACACTTTGTCAGACAAAGGACAATTTTTTGCACGACAACCTTCTGATGATCATTATAAGAGTATGATATGCCCGAGTGGCCCTCTCTACAATCTTAATTTTATTCGCCGAGATCTCAGCATAGTTTTAGTTATTTTCTCGAGATGGCAAACATGATTTTTCCCGAGATCTCAGTAAAAGTGACGTTTCGGTTGCTGAGATACGGTAAATTTTTAGCCGAAAATCAGTGAAAAACCCAATTTTCTGCCGAAGTTCAGTTCTGAAATTTACTGAGCTACATCGGTGCCAGATTTTGCCGAGCTCGAGAAAGAAAAACTTAGTGCGTAAATAACCACTATTGGCCTATTATAAGAGTAAACAGAAACCCTTTTTAAACCATCTGCAAATAGGGACAGCTGTCAAAAATGTGCTTTGAAAAAAAGAAAAATATCTTTGCAGAAAAATAATAACAAAATTAATTATTAATGCCAATCATGATGAGAATGACTACAAAATAATATTTTTTCAAGTTTGTTTTTCGTTGGGGAAGGGGCATTTGGCCGAAAGGGTCATATAACCGAATAGGTCATTTGGCCAAAACAGATATTTGGCCGAAAAAGTCACATGGCCGAATAGGCCATTTGACCCAATAGGTCATTTGGTCGAATAGGTCATTTGACCGAATGACCTATTCGACTAAGTGATCCGCTCCGCCAAATGACCTGCTAGTCCAAATGACTTGTTCGGCCAAATGACTTGTTCAGCCAAATGACCTGTTCGGCCAAATGAATTGTTCGACCAAATGACCTGTTCGGAGTATTCGGCCAAATGTCCTATTCGCCTAAATGACCTGTTCGGTCGGATTACTAGTTCGGCCAAATGACTTTTAGCCAGACGGATTTCGGCCGAACGACCCTTCCCCGGAAATTTGGCCGAATAGGACATTTGGCAGAATCGGACATTTGGCCGAAATAGCCATTTGGCCGAAAAGGTCATTTGGCAGTATGTGACGTTGAGAAGTGCGGCCGAAAAAGTCATTTGGCCGATCATTTGACGTCTCACATCTCACAGAAAAATATGAAGTTAGAAGTAAAAATAAAAAGGGCGATTGTTCCAATGGATGCGTCTCCCTGGTATTAGGCGAAAGGAAAAGATATCTTTTATATGGTAGCGTCTACCCGGTACAAACTGAAGGGAGGAGAGTATAAGGCACAAGAAAGATTCTGCGAATGGATGCGTCTACCTGGTAAAAGGCGAAAGGAGTAAATAATGTCTTTTTTAAATGAAGGCGTTTGTCCGGTATAAGGGAATGGAGGGGTGATCCCAAGTAACATTTTAAGTTTTATAACGCTCTTGAAGACCATAATTCACTCTTTAAGAATGTTAAAAAACCAGAATAAAACCAAAATGTTACTAGGGTTGCCTTCTTTAAATGGTAGCATCTGTCCGATACGAGGCGAAGGGAGAAGACAGTGCTTTCTTTGAATGATCACGTTTGCTCGGTATAGGGCGAAACCCGAGTAGCACCCATGTTGTGTAGATTATATCACCTATATACAGCTAATTACAGGGATTGAATCCTAAAGAGAAAGAGCAAGTCTCCCAAGTAACATTTTAAGTTTTATAACGCTCTTGAAGACCATAACTCACTCTACAAGAGTGTTATAAAACCAGTATTAAACCAAAATGTTACAAGGGCTCTCACTTATCACCTCTGTATACATATACGATATGTAGCATACCGCGAGAAACGTTTTTCTGTCATGATAGAGAACTGATTCGGGATGTTATACCCCATGATAAATTTCTTTTAGAAAGCTCCAAATGTGGGGAGCACTGGCTCTGATTATGCATTTCAACTTGTTCTACACAGCTGTGCAGTAACCAACACGAAAGGAGCGAAAACAAAGCGAGAATCACCATTCTTCTGTGGGGGCTGCCTGTCGCCGATTCTGTTTTTTTTTTTTGCACTTGTAAACAAGTTTGATAAATTTGTTATCATGGCTTGTTATGATTCGGCCCGATCCCGATTTGTAAATTTCCTTCAAACTCGGACTCGACCTGAATCCGGAATAATTTTTTTTATCGAACCCGAAGCAAACCCGTTGGGTTTGAGTTCGTTTCGGGTTTCAAAGCCTGAAACCCGACCCGAAACCCGAGTTGATAATGTCTTCTTTAAAAGAACGCGTCTGCTCGGTATAAAGCGAAGGAAGGAGTAACTCCTTCTTTAAATGTAGCAATCTGCCCGGTATAAGGCGAAAGGAGTTGATAATGCCTTTTTTGTTTAAAATAACGCGTCTGCCCGGTATAAGGCGAAGGAAGGAGTAACGCCTTCTTCAAATGGATGCATCTGCCCGGTATAAGGTGAAAGGAGTTGGTAATGCCTTCTTTGAGTAGATGCGTCTGTCCGGTATAATGCGAAAAGAGTTGATAAAACCTTCTTCAAAAGAACGAATCTGCCCAGTATAAGGTGAAGGAAGGGGTAATGTCTTCTTTAAATGGTAGCGTCTGCGGAGGGAGGATAGAATGCCATATATAAATGAATACGGTTTCTCGCTATAAGACGAAAGGGATAAAAAAGGATTATTCATAATAACGTCTTTCCGTAACAAAGTAAAGAGAGGAGATAATCTCTTAATTATATCTGGCCCGTCTGCCAAATATAATGAAGGATTTGTAAGGGACAATTGAAATTGTGAAAACTACTTCTACATATGCTGGGAGGCCTTCCTTAGCCGTGCGGAAATATGAGTGGTTGCCAAGCAAGACTATGCTGAAGGAGGCTGTGTTCAACTTCTGGCCCGGTCTAGGATATCAATCGAGACTTTTTTTTCGACATTTTTAGGTATAAAAGTTTCAACGTGTTAATTCTCGTGTTATACGAATGCAAAAAAATGGTAACTTGGCTTAGAAACCTCGCAGGTAATAATTATGGAAGTGTTGAATGAACACTAAGCTATTATTATTAGTAAAGCCTGCCCACGTTAAATTTCGGACACCCACCTTCCAAAGCGATTTTTAAACAATTTTATCAACCACTGAGACGATATATTTACATGACAGCTCAATTACAACTCGCTTTACTGATGCTTTCAGCATGTCTTAGCTCTCGTACAAATTGACGAAATTACAACAGGCTTGAACAGGCTTTATTCTGCGAAATGGTGCATTCCGCGAAATGGTACATTCCGCCAAAAGTCAAGTTGAGGTCGAAATACGTATCTGTCAAGATACAATTAAGTGATGGAATTCAATGGGATTGTACAAACTCGTCTTATGACAAGTGAAGACATTCCACTAAAAAGCTCAAAATAATTTTCTTAACATTCTAGCGAATTGATTCTGGCAAATGGTTTTCTGGCAAATGTCATACAATCAATCGGCCGAATGACCTTTTCGGTCCAATTGGAATCAAAATAGAGACTTGACTCAATTTGCATTTTTCGGCAAAACAGCCGTAACAAATAAATTTTTATTATATATTTTACGGATGACGTCATTGTAGAGAATGGATGATTCTACTAAAGATTATAGTGTCTTTTCGAGCCAAGAATATTCGGCCAAATGTCCTATTCGCCTAAATGACCTATTCGGCCAAATGACCCATTCGTCCAAACGACCCTTTCGGCCAAACGACCCTTTTGGCCAAATGACCCTTTCGGCCAAATGATCCATTCGGCCAAATGATCCATTCGGCCAAACGACCCTTTCGACCAAATGACTCTTTCGGCCAAACGACACTTTCGGCCAAACGACCTTTTCGGCCAAATGACTCTTTCGGTCAAACGACCCTTTCGGCCAAACGACCCATTCTGCCAAACGACCCTTTCAGCCAAATGACTCTTTCGGCCAAACGATCCTTTCGGCCAAATGACCCTTTCGGCCAAACGACCATTTCGGCCAAACGACCCTTTCGGCCAAATGACCCATTTGGCCAAATGACTTTCGGCCTAATGGTCTGTTCCGCCCAAATGGTATATTCGGCCAAACAACTTTCGGCCTAGTGGCATCGGACAAATGGCTTCCGGCCAAATGGGTTTCGGCCAAATTACCCTTCCCCCGTGCCAAGATAGGCAAAAAGATCCAGGCAACGATCTCCCCATGTGCTGTTCTGTTTTACGATTTTATCGATCGGCAGGTTTATGCGGAATTCACACTACCACTCATGGAGGTATGTCCATATCGTGACATGTTCTTCCAATCACCCGATTTCGATCTTATTGGATAGAACCTCATTTTCTTGTTTTTAGCCAAATTTATTTTCATAATTGAAACAGATTTTACGACCGTGATTGTAATGAATGATTTGATTATCAGCTTTATCGGTCGGTTCTACTCAAAGTATGAGGAAGTAGATAATCGAAAGAAACGAACGGCTTTCAATCTGATGATTTTAAATTATCTTTCGATTATCTACTCCCTCATACTTTGAGTAGAACTGACCCGATAAAGCCGATAAACAAATCATTATCTATTTGGTGTTCGCTTTGCTCCGGTCGAGAAAGGTGGGATTTTTTATGGTTTGCGGTGGCTATCGGGCAAGTAAGTACAGAGTGCTGCGCGTCTGTTCGGTCGTTCAAAAAGCGATTCTCTTCAGTTTTCTTATGTCACCGGGCGTGCATGGTTGAACTTTTTTCTCGTCGCGAGAAATTATTTCGCGAGTGTTATTTCCCTTTTTTTATTTCCCTAAATTATCCTTTGTAGCTAAAACGATATCCTATCCCAAGACAATCGAGGAGATGCAGAGGTATACTCGGTCTCTAGTAGCAACGAGAGATGAACTAACAATCCTTCCCTTCCTATATGACCGTACCGACGCGGCCGGCGCCGTTATTGACTTTAAATATCTGAGCTCCCGAAACGTGTACATTGAGAATGGGTAGCTAATCCCAAGCCCCATTTATTGTGTTCTCTATAAATTTTCGCAAGCTCTAGTCAATCACGGAGTAGCAATTACGAATTGTGCGGTCATAATGCTCATGCTCTTGCTCAGCTTTCAAACGAACCTTTTCATACGCCTGCTATTCATCCATATTGCTCGGTTTTTAGTTAAGTATAATATATATCTTTTATTATTATTATCATTATTATTATGATACTTTGATATAGTTATGGTAATGAATGAGTCTTCTCTTAGGTCTAGATCATTGTGTTTGGATATTGGATTTGCTTTATGTTTTTGAAGCTATCCGAAAAGAATATCCACTGTATGTTTCTTTGTCAAATACAATACGATGTCTCAGTCAAAAAATATTTACTTATGAATATGTGGAAGACATCATTCGTGATTTTTTTTTTAAAGAGTATCAAGAGCATGTTTTAAATCCAGAACAAAACTAAAATTTGAACTTAATAGTGATAGATGGATAATGTTTAATGATCATGCTCGCGAAACCAGAACGAATGCCGAACAATTTTTACAACCGGATTGTTTGTAGTTTTTGAACTGCCGCTTCGAAGTTTAATTTGTTGGAATTCAGGAATTACAGACCAAGAATGGTTCATGCATGAATATGTAGCGCTCAATCAGCGTAATATTTCTGTTCAGAGACAAGTTTGACAATATGCATAATTTAATGCATATTTTATTTTATTTTATTTTATTGATGTATAAGTAGGGTGACCTGGAGATCACCACTGCAGACAGAATCACAAATCGACCACGTTCTGATTGATGGACGGCACTTCTCCGACATTATCGACGTCAGGACATATCGTGGCGCTAACATCGACTCTGACCACTATCTGGTGATGGTTAAACTGCGCCCAAAACTATCCGTCATCAACAATGTTCGGTACCGACGACCGCCGCGGTACGACCTAGAGCGACTGAAGCAACCTGATGTCGCCACTGCATACGCGCAGCATCTCGAGGCAGCGTTGCCGGAAGAGGGTGAGCTCGATGGGGCCCCTCTTGAGGACTGCTGGAGTACAGTTAAAGCAGCCATTAACGACGCAGCGGAGAACAACGTCGGGTATATGGGTCGAAGTCGACGGAACGATTGGTTCGACGAAGAGTGCAGACAGATTCTGGAGGAGAAGGACGCAGCGCGGGCGGTCGCGCTGCAGCAAGGTACCCGGCAGAACGTGGAACGTTATAGACGGAAGCGGAGACAGCAGACCCGCCTTTTTCAGGAGAAGAAACGCCGCCTGGAAGAAGCGGAGTGCGAGGAGATGGAACAGCTGTGCCGTTCTCAAGATACACGCAAGTTCTATCAGAAGCTCAACGCATCCCGCAAAGGCTTCGTGCCGCGAGCCGAAATGTGCCGGGATAAGGATGGAAGCATCTTGACGGACGAACGTGTGGTGATCGAAAGGTGGAAGCAGCACTACGAGGAACATCTGAATGGCGCTGAGAGTACAGGCAGTGAAAGTCAAGGCAGCGGAGGAGATGATCACGTCAGTTCAGCGGACGATGGAAGCCAACCAGCCCCCACCTTGAGGGAAGTTAAGGATGCCATTCAACAGCTAAAGACCAATAAAGCAGCTGGTAAGGATGGTATCGGAGCTGAGCTCATCAAGATGGCCCCGGAAAAGCTGGCCACTTGCCTGCACAAACTGATAGTCAGAATCTGGGAAACCGAACAGCTACCGGAGAAGTGGAAGGAAGGGGTTATATGCCCCATCTACAAGAAAGGCGACAAACTGGAGTGTGAGAACTTTCGAGCGATCACCATCCTTAATGCCGCCTACAAAGTGATATCCCAGATCATCTTCCGTCGTCTGTCACCATTAGTGAACGAGTTCGTGGGAAGTTATCAAGCCGGCTTCGTTGACGGCCGCTCGACAACGGACCAGATCTTTACTGTACGGCAAATCCTTCAAAATGCCGTGAATACCAGGTCCCAACGCACCATCTGCTCGTTGATTTCAAGGCGGCATACGACAGTATAGACCGCGTAGAGTTATGGAAAATTATGGACGAGAACAGCTTCCCTAGGAAGCTTACCAGACTGATCAAAGCAACGGTGGATGGTGTGCAAAACTGTGTGAAGATTTCGGGCGAACACTCCAGTTCGTTCGAATCGCGCCGGGAACTAAGACAAGGTGATGGACTTTCGTGCCTGTTGTTCAACATTGCGCTAGAAGGTGTCATGCGGCTCTCAGCGGTGTAACAGCCGGGGTACGATTTTCAACAGCTCCAGTCAATTAATTTGCTTCGCGGATGACATGGACATTGTCGGCCGAACATTTGCAAAGGTGGCAGAACTGTACACCCGCCTGAAACGTGAAGCAACAAAAGTTGGACTGGTGGTGAATGCGTCAAAGACAAAGTACATGCTTGTGGGCGGAACCGAGCGCGACAGGGCCCGCCTGGGAAGCAGTGTTACGATAGACGGGGATACCTTCGAGGTGGTCGAGGAATTCGTCTACTTCGGATCCTTGCTAACGGCTGACAACAACGTTAGTCGTGAAATACGAAGGCGCATCATCTGGGGAAGTCGGGCCTACTACGGGCTCCAGAAGAAACTGCGGTCGAAAAAGATTCGCCACCGCACCAAATGTGTCATGTACAAGACGCTTATAAGACCGGTTGTCCTCTACGGACATGAAACATGGACAATGCTCGAGGAGGACTTGCAAGCACTCGGATTATTTGAGAGACGGGTGCATAGGACCATCTTTGGCGGTGTGCAAGAAGACGGTGTGTGGCGGCGAAGAATGAACCATGAGCTCGCCCAGCTCTACGGCGAACCCAGTATCCAGAAGGTAGCTGAAGCTGGAAGGGTACGATGGGCAGGACATGTTGCAAGAATGCCGGACAGCAACCCTGCAAAGATGGTGTTCGCTTCCGATCCGGCAGGTACGAGACGGCGTGGAGCGCAGCGAGCGAGATGAGCAGACCAGGTGCAGAACGACTTGGCGAGCGTGGGGCGTATCCGAGGATGGAGAGATGCGGCCTCGAACCGTGCATTGTGGCGTCAAATTGTTGATTCAGTGTTATCTGTTTAGATGTTAACTAAATAAATGAATGAAATGAAAGTAGGGTGATCATTTAGAATTTTTACAAAGGAGGACAATTCACCTAAATCGTAGAAAAAAAGGAGGACATTTGGTTAAAAAGGAGGACATTAATTATCGATCGATTTTTGATTTTGTTGTTCTTGTTGTTATTCTTGTTAAACTCAACGTATCCCGGGCCGTGGCCAATCTACGTTTTATGACACTAGGCAATACGTTTACACTGCTGGCTTAAATTTTCAACGTGGCGATTAATATATAGAACTCAGAAATCAATGTGAACTCTACTTGTGGAAAACTTATTCCAGGTTATCCGAGGCTTGTGATAGACTTTATATCACAACGGACCTTTCCATCCACTGACTGGTAGGCTCGAGCGTCCCGTCCTCTGATTCAGACCCATAAGGAGTCCGAAACAGTTCAGTTTCAGGGTAGTAAACTTGTGAGAGAATAGAAGATAGAGGAGGAGAATGTGGAGCGGCTTATTGACCGCTTCCGGCTCTAGCGACTGCTATGGAACCTATTTATTAGAGAATTGTTTGTAGAGATAGAAACGATTGTGTTTATGTACATGATAGATGTTCAGACAGTTCGGGATCGCAACGATAGAGTTTGTTATAGCTTAGAAATTTTTCAGATGATTTATACTTATGGTAGAAGGGAAATGATTGAAATCCGTTTTCTGATGATTGTCGAAAAAGCTATGTAGATTGGTATGATATAGGTACATGCAGTTTGGGATTAGCATGATCACGTTGGTTTAAGTTTGGAAACATAAAATAGAAAAGGAGGGAGCAGGAGGGGTGGGGGAACAAATACCTAACCATTTAACGTAGAAAGATTAAAATAATTAGACTGAATTAGAATTAATCAATTAAATTTTACACTTTTGATCGAACTTGAGTTAAAAATGTGTTCCAAGCGTGCCCACCGAATTAAGTATATTACGAGTACTGATAACCTATGCTACTAAATAAAGCTCGTGATTAAAAAATGGAGGTTGGCTCATCAAAATATAATATTATTCTAGATATTCTCTTAAGTATGAAAACTGAATCCTAACTATCCCGAAACTGCTTTCACCATGCTGCCGCCCAGAGCACAGCCGCCTCTGCCACTCATAGGCAATGTCCCTCCCACCGCCTTGACAGCCTCCAGAAGTATCTACCAAAATATTCGAGAACTAGAATGAATTATTAACATGTCCCGCCATTACATAAAATGATTTGTTCAAGCAAAGGCGTCATAGATGCGGGAACGACATCGCCATAAACGACACGGGACAACCATGCCCCACACGACAGTGCAACCTGAATCTAATGCTGTACAAATGGAAAAGAATGATAGAAGAAAAGAGGACGATTGTGGTACTGTTTTTAGATCTCAAACGAGCATTCGAGACAGTTTCTCACTCTATTATGCTAAAAGTTTTGTGCGAATATGGTATTGGAGGAAAAGTCCTTAGCTGGTTTGAGACGTATCTGAAAAGTCGTACACAAGTTTGTAAATACAATGATGCTGTTTCCGTGTCTAAACCAAGTGCCGTTAGGAGTACCACAGGGCAGTGTTTTAGGGCCGTTACTTTTTATTTTGTACATAAATGACATGAAGAAGGCTGTCAAAAATTGTGATATTAATCTATTTGCGGATGATACTGTACTATTTATTGGTGAAAAGGACCCATATTTGGCAAGCAGAAAAATCAAATGTTATATTGCTACTTTAACTAAATGGCTAAAATTTAAAAAGTTGAAATTGAATATTCAAAAAACTAAATTGATGATAATTACCAACAAGAAGCAAATTGACTATGAAGACATGAAAGTTGAGATCGATGGATTTGAAATCGAGAGAGTTGATGAGTTTAAGTATTTAGGAGTTCATATTGACCATAAATTGACATTTAAGGAGCACATAGATAATGTAGTCAAAAAAGTTGCAAAGAAATACGGAATGCTAGTACGATTGAGAAAACAGTTAACTTTTTGGAGTAAAATATTTTTATATAAATCTCTAGTTGCACCACACATGGATTATTGTTCATCGGTTTTGTTCCTTGCTAGTGACACTCATTTAAAAAGATTACAGAAACTGCAAAATAAATTTATGAGGTTTATTTTGAATTGTAACAAATACACTCCTATTCAAGTGATGTTAGACACATTACAATGGCAGTCTGTGAAACAAAGAATTACCTTCAATGTGCTTTTGTTAATATTTAAATTGACAAACAACATGACACCGGAATACTTAACCCATATTATTGTAAGAGGTAGAAATGTACACCGACACACAACAAGACAGGCTGACGATTTGCGGGTGGTTCCATTCACAATGACCACCAATCAAAAGTCAATTTATTACAACGGAATACGACTTTTTAATCAGTTACCTTCAGACGTGAAAAATGCAAGATCAGTAATGGAATTTAAAAGAAAATGTACTGTGTTTGTCAGAAATATGTATAGATTAAGTTAAACATTGTATGAATTGTATTATTATAAATTATCTAAATTATAAATTATCTGATGATAAATAAATGAATTACATACACACAACAATGCACCGAATCGGGGACCTCCCAAACTTTTCTATGCAACGCAGAGTTTTACCCTCTCTTGCGTTATGTGATGTTGAAAATAAGCTCCTAATCATTTGATGGCAAAAATAAAAATAAAATAAAAATAATTAACCCTTTTGTTACCGACAAAAAAAACACCCTTACGTTACCGACAGGGTACCCGGGTACCCACGGACTTAAAATGATCATAACATAGTCAGTTTTTCACCGATTTCGACGATTTTGGTTGCTACGGATGCAGGAACTTACCCGCTATTCGATACATGTCACAGAGAACCGATTCGGATTACCTGGTGACCGGAATTCCGGATTAACTGGGCCAAGTCCCAAAGTATGTGTGAATTGAAGATATATATTCAACCAAATGAAGATTTCTTGCGTGATGACTAATCAACTTCGTTGGAAATTTAAAGAATATAACTTAACTACGTTACAGGACCATTTTATGAATTAATCCCGGAACGGTTATTCCGGAAACAGGTTCCCGTCGGGCCTAAAGTGGCCACAAACTTATTCTGAAGAAACCCTGGCAATATGGGTATCAAAATTCATGAAATTGTTTCGGAAGCATGATCCGATAAGTAATTGGACCATAGGATGGTTTGACAACGGACCGGTCATCCTGGAACAGGTTCCCGTGGGGCCTAAAGTGGCCACAAACTTATTCTGAAGAAACCCTGGCAATATGGGTATCAAAATTCATGAAATTGTTTCGGAAGCATGATCTGATAAGTAATTGGACCATTGGATGGTTTGACAACGGACCGGTCATCCTGAAACAGGCTCCCGTGGCGCCTAAAGTGGCCACAAACTCATTTTGAAGAAGCCCAGGCAATGTGAGTATCAAAATTCATGAAATTGTTTCGGAAGCATGATCTTTTGGGTTATTAGGCCATAAGATGGTTTGACAACGGACAGGTCATTCTCACACCCCAAGCAGCACAACTTGTTTCACTACTGAACATTTCACTGTGTTGCAACTATTCGGCAAGAAACAATCTTTGCGTATGTGCCATCAAACATAACTCTCTTGCAATCTAAAAAGCGCAAGAGGTGGAGCCTACGGAAACATCCTTCGATTGCAGTAAAATTGCAATAATGTTGCAAAATACTACAGCGGAAAAAATAAAATAAAAATATAAAACTGGATTCGATTTATGGATCTTGTGATTGATAGTCCTTCACTCTACCACAGCACCATTCAACACTTCGAAGGGACTGCATGTTGACTCACCATAAAAACCATACGATTATGAAGTTTTGTACTCGGGTTTTCTGTTACTTGATTGCACCATCACCGGGAAAAATTGTTAGTTGTCAAAACGTTAAACGATGCTAAATTAAACAAGAAGTCACACTCAACTTATCTGCAACTTAATTTAAACAAACAAATAAATTTTGAAAGACGCATTGAAGTTACATGATAAAAAATATGCAACTTGATGATTTTGTTTCGTGTTTGCAACATAAAGTGCAGTATTCTTTGGTTGTTTGTTTCCAACTGTCAAACACGTACTGCATTGCAATGCTAATGAAACATTGATCACAACTCGAACATTTTTGACATCTTGATGCAACTTTTTCGTGCTTTGATGTTTTTTCAATGCCTTTAATGAAACTGAATAGAAACAATGTGCTTTTTGGAAGATGTTGCGTGTGCTACTTGGGCAGGTTTCCGAGGGACCCTCATTTAGAAGAAACACTTGCTCTCTTCTTTTCCCGTTATTTCTGGTCAAAAAGACTTAAAAATTCTTGACGGGTACTCAGAAATTATTTATAATGAACCACAGACGCTATAAGTATCATTGGTGTTTGCTGAATAATTTACAAAAATAAAAAGAACTACTGAAATTTTAAAAAAAAATTATGGATGCAAAATGGGTCAAAAACGTAACAAAAGCGGAACGTGATGAAATCAGGTCGAAAATGTGATAAAGTCGGAGGAAGATAAAATCGGGAGTGACAAAATCAGGTCAACACTGTGTAATTTTTCACTTCTCTCTTCTCATTTCTCTCATTTCACTTTTTACTTCCAATTTCTCACTGCTCACTTCTCACTATTCACTCCTCACTTCTCTTTCGACCCAATAACCATTCGGCCTAACAGCCATTCAGCCTGATGACCCAACATCAGTCTTATCTTCTTGGAAAAACATGTTTCCGAAAATGTCTTCTAAATGAGTTTGTGGCCACTAAAGGCCTTTCGGGAACTTGTTCTAGCATGACTGTTCTGGTTGATATCCATCCTATGGTTTCAACTTTATGAATAACAAGTTTCAGGAAAAATTCCAAGAATTTTGATACCCATATTGCCAGGGATTCTCCCAAATGAATTTATGGTCACTGTAGGCCCTCCGGGAACCTGTTCCAAAATGACCATTCCGGTTGATATCCATTCTATGGTCTCAACTACATGGAAAACATGTTTCCGGAACAATTCCAAGAATATTGATACCCATATTGCCAGTGATTCTACCAAATGAATTAATGATCACTTTAGGCCCTCCCCTCCGGGAACCTGTTCCAGAATGACCGTTCCGGGTCTTATCCAATCTATGGTCTCAAGTACATGGAAAACATGTTTCCGGAACAATTCCTAAAATTTTGATACCCATATTACCAGGGTTTATTCTAAATGAGTGTTTGGCCCTGCGGACCCTCGGGGAACCTATTCCAGAATGACCGTTCCGGTTGATATCCATCCTATGGAAAATATGTTTCCAGAACAATTCCAAGAATTTTGATACCCATATTGTTAGGGTTTATTCTAAATGAGTTTTTGGCCCCTACGGGCTCTCCGGGAACCTGTCATAGAATGATCGTTCTGGTTCATATCCGTCCTATGGTCTGAACTACAGGAATAACATATCTCCGGAAAAATTCCAAGAATGTTGATACCCATATTGCCAGGGTTTATTCTTAATGAGTTTTTGGCCACTACGGGCCCTCCGGGAACCTGTTCCAAAATAACCGTTCCGGTTCATATCCATCCTATGGTCTCAACTACATGGAAATTATGTTTCCGGAACAATTCCAAGAATTTTGATACCCATATTGCTAGGGTTTATTCTAAATGAGTTTTTGGCCACTACGGGCCTTTCGGGCCCTACGGGAACCTGTTCCAGAATGACCATTCCGGTTCATATCCATCCTATGGTCTCAACTACATGGAAAACATGTTTTCGGAACAATTCCAAGATTTTTGATACCCATATTGCTGGGGTTTATTCATAATGAGTTTTTGGCCACTACGGGCCCTCCGGGAACCTGTTCCAGAATGACCGTTCCGGTTCATATCCATCCTATGGTTTCAACTATATGAATAACATGTTCCCGAAACAATTTCAAGAATTTTGATACCCATATTGCCAGGAATGAATTTGCGGCCACTATAGGGCCCACGGGAACCTATTGCAGAATGTCCGTTCCGAGTCCATATGATCACGTGGTCCTAATACGTTGGGAAGTCATAATCCTCGAATTTTCTGCGAAATTGGTAGCTCAGGGTACAAGAAATCATCATTTGGATTCTATAAGATCAACTTCTCCATTTTTGAGACATGATCTAGCAAATCCGGAACTCCGGTAACCAGGTAATCCGGATCGGTCCTATGTGACATGGAACGGATAGAGGATGAGTTTCTCAATCCATAGCAAACGGAATTATCGATATCGGTTGAAAACTGTCGAAGTTATGGTCATACCAAAACGTGGGTACCCAGGTACCCTGTCGGTACGTTACAGGGTAAAAATATTCAGAAGCCCTCCCCAAGCCCCCCTTACTGGATTTTCATTTTCGTACCACCCAAACCTTAATTTTGCCTAGTTTGAAGATGTCACGGAGTTTCAATTTCCTGCGATGTTCAGAACCCTAAAAATTTCACTTGAAAACGAAAAAGGTACCCGGGTACCCTGTCGGTAACAAAAGGGTTAAACAAAATTTAAATATTCTAGCTAAATTTTACTATTTTGGTCGAGCATGGGTCAGCCGTCTGACACCCGCGATATTTAAACGGAATATTATTGGGAATTCTGAAGAGGCAGACAATCTATGCAGTTAGATTGCCAGGTAATACGTGCACATCGTAGCACTGGTGATGCATCACAATCGTATATATACAGGAGTATATGCACTATATGATGACATTGACCGGAAGATTAGATATGCATTTCCCCCCGATATCGATCGATTTTTGATCTTAAAAACAAAAACAAGAGATCGTATATCAATGCGAATAAGTTCACAAAGTGGAGGCTATATACGTACACTTTGCGTGAACTCAAAGAGATAAATGTGCCTATATCGCCCCCACCTCGTACACTTATTCGCTAGCATATACAACTTTGTTTTACCTGGGAGATACGACATTTTCTTCAAATTTATTAAGATTACTTCTCCAGATGGAATATTTCCAACTGTCTTTAGAGTCTATATTAATCACTTTGCAGTTATAAACTGCAAGCACCTTCTTTATAATAGTAAAATTTTGGGTTCAACTTACGTCGCGGGGATGATGGGTCAAATGGGGGTGAGAATGGGTCACTGTTTCAACCACTTAGAATGATTGTAGATTGGATTGAATGCATCTGAGGGCAAAAAGACTAAAATATAAGAGACCCTTTTGAACGATTTTGCTCTACGATTTCTAGACTGCCGGTGAGTCCATTCTCACCCCCAGACCCATTGTCACCTCCGATGACGGTATTTTTAAAATCATCAGTGAACAAATCTCGCTTAACTTTTCAAAAGGACCTAAGTAACATTTTTTTCATGAATTAATTTGAGTACTGCAATCAAAAGCTTTCATATTGGTCTGTTGATTGCGCTATTAAAATTAATTCATGAAAAAAATGTTAATTAGGACCTTTTGAAAAGTTAAGCGAGAAATGTTGAATAGTAGTATGCTCCCGTTTTCAGCTATATTCCACATAATTTTAACAAGAAAAGTTCATCGCATACAATTCTGAACATTTGGCAATAGATATCTAACAGAACATTAAGTTCAATAAGAACCGAAAACAAGATGCTTAGTATACCAGTGGAAATTTTTTTTCTTGACTGCCATTGAGAATCTCAAACATAAGAATAATATCGTCAATTGTATCAACTTATTAAATTAAAAACTGTTCAGATTTAGACTAAAGAAACTCAACTGTTCAGATAAGTTCAGATTTCTATTCCATTCTAGGGATGGCATACAGGCTGCTTTACGCCTTACATTCAAAAAACGTATCGTGCGATGCGTTTCAAAGGCAATTCGATGGATGGCGAAGAAAATTATGAAAAGTGTTTGCATTTTTCCTAATCAATTTTTCTCAATTCCGATTCTTCTGCTATCGCCGACACCTGTGTTACTGTAACTCAAGCATTTCATTTTTGATATTAACATCGATTTTATTCAAAAACTCAAAGGAAATTTTTTCATATTAGTAAGCAAAAAACGCAAATGTGTGCAACACGATTAATTCGCGAAGGGATCTCTGTTGCAGTATTGTTCAATAAACTAGAATTTCTACAGAAAAAGTTTTTTATTCAACTGTGTTTTGCAAATATTAAAAAAGGAGGACATTTTAGCGCAAAAGGAGGACATCTGATTTTTAATGAAAAAGGAGGACATGTCCTCCTTAAGGATACCATATGGTCACCCTATGTATAAGGGGGCCAAGTCACCGATGAAAATTTGAAATTCACATCGTCCATGATACACCAGGGACTAAAGGATAAGGCTTCACAACATCTTTACCCATGGGGGTTTTAAGTTTTGCGGGATATACTGCTAGTATATCACTGCCTAAGGAGTATGGGCAGGTTGGGGATATTTTTATGATGAATATTAAAGCTGTGGAGAGATGTTGGTTATAATATTTGATTATATGTATTAATTTTGATTCCAATTATAAATCACAAAGAGCTTCCCTTATATTTAGCCGGTTAAACAAATGTGTTTGTTAGTATGTCGTGTTGATATCTGAATTCTTCCAGTTAGAGTTATGTCTGATGTTACAAATTTTAGTTGTCCAGCAAGGAAACCCTTACAAATCCTTAGTCCTAAATGATCAGTCTATTCGTCATTACAGTCTGCTGTTAAGGCCTGATCCAAATAGTTCTTATAAAAAGTCTCTTTCAATATTGTTCGGAGTATTCAGTGTGAGTGGTATTGTTTCGAAGTAGTTTTCCCATCAGTAACGTTTAAGTAATGTCCCCATCAAACAAAAGAAACTCAAAAAATTTTGAGCTTTTTAGTGGAATGTTTTCACCTGTCATAAGACGAGTTTAAATAATCCCATTGAATTCCACCACTTTGTGTTCTTGTACTTGACTCGACTTGAAAGTCGAGTCGAGTCAAGTACAAGACACTGAAGACGGCCTTACTGTTGAGGTCGAAATACGTATCTGTCAGGATACAATTAAGTGGTGGAATTCAATGGGATTGTTTAAACTCGTCTTATGACAGGTGAAAACATTCCACTAAAAAGCTCAAAATAATTTTCTTATCAAAATGGCATCCAAGCGGAACGAGCGTAGTACTTTCAAAAAATTTGCTCAAAATCTTAATTTTCAATCGGGAGTCAGTGTTAATACAATTATGTTGATGTGTATATAGTATAGGAATTGCGATACATCTAGATAAATTTGATTGCTGACTATACTACCATCATACGCATATTTGTTCCATGTTTGCTGGGATTCCCTATATACATGGGACAGTTATGCGTATAACGGCAGTATATTTCAAGTAAACACCTTTAATGAAAACGTATTTTGAAACTAAAATATCGTATTACAATTTGATGAGTATCAATAATCGTCCAAAGTTTTGAAAATTATCTAGTGAAAGCAGTCAAAACTGAATCGAAAAGCCAAAATGGGCCACAGTTCAGAACCGTTCACCAAACAATCTTAAAAAAATTGAGCCTGCGATTTTAACAACTACATATTTTGAACCTTGTTCCAAGAAACCGCCTAATACTATCTTTGCGGACTTACGACGGCCTTGCAAAGCATCATCATCATCTCGGAACTAGATTCAGTAGGTAATGTTTTCAAACCATTTCGTGAGCTTCCATTTGATGATGGGCACAAAAAGACGTTAGTTGATCCTCCTCACGACCTTAGGTGGTCAAACTATTAGTCATGTAGAGAAAAGGATAGTGGATGAAAGCATCATATGGTCTATTCTCATGTACATAGGTGGCTATGGTCTCAGTTAAACGTGACTCTATCTCTTGTTTTACTATCTAGCGCTGATCATAAATCCATTCATTATCGGTCATTTAATGTGTTATAAGGTTATCTGTCTTTCAGAATACACTTAGTCACGTCTTCTATGTTCTTTAATTTAAATTACACAAAAGAAATAACAAATACATTCACCGTATATAATGCAAAATAAGTAAATCTACAGTATCTACTTTTACTACTTACTGTATACTGAACTATGAACTACAATTGGTGCAATGGATGATCGTTTGCTTCCCAGTCTTTTGTGTTAGTATTTTGTTAGTTAAGACTGGTACTAGACCCTGCCGGAACCTCCGCAGCATATACTCAAGCAGATGTTGTTAGATCATGCGACACCTTCTCTAAGTATTTGCATGGAGGTATGATATATCAAGTGTTTAATTATTTTCTATATATTGGCAAAAATATTCGACGCGTTTCTGTTAAATTGAAATGTTACCGGGTTTAAAGTACTTACTTCAGTACTGCTTAATAGTGTAACCATACTCGGATGCAATTAAATTCATCTCGTTATCGTCTAACGGTAATGTGTTGGGTACTAATAATACTTCTATACTAGCAATGCGTACTATAAAAGAACAAATTATTTCACAATTTTAACAATATGCAGACACTTGACTTATCAACGTTGACCCCATCATCCGTGGACAGGGAATATGCATAATTTAATGCATATTTATGACAAAATTAAAATAATAGATTTGCTCACCAAGCTGCGTTGGATGGCAGCAGGAGTTACAAATCTGTTCCCTTAAGGCAATGAGTTCCATCTGGCCGGGGTTCTGCCAAATCGCACCAAGCGTTAACAAAAAATTTCCCATTTCCTGCCCAAAGTGTTATTTAACAGATTTAATTGGTCGCAAATCGTATCGGATATAGTAGATGAAGGTTTGACACAGCTCGAATTATGAACTGAGCAGTTGTGGCAGAGAAGAAGAACTGTCAACTGACAGCCATTTGAACACGTGTAATTTCTCTAAAAATTGATTTTTTTTTTCAATGATCAAAAATATAAAAAGTTTGATGGTTGAAAACATTTTAAACATTGATTTGTCAAACAAATAAACAAAATAATCAATGGTGGCTTCTTTTTTTCTGTTGAACACAAACAAGTGTTTCATTTTGCCTATACTCCCTCATATTTTGTCAACCAGAGAAAACTTTCCTCTTTCTGGTTCAATTTTTAAACTACTGCAGCTGTCACTTCATACTTTTTCTCTGCTGTTTGGCATAAAATTCTACGATGACAACGCCAAGTATCAGATTTTGTTTCAGTGCATTGAAGATTTTCAGACTAGCGGTAGAATTTTTTTTTTAACTTTATTAAAGTCTTTTCTTGCGGTAGAATTTTGACAGCTGTGGAAACATTGTATGGAATCCTCAAAATGGAAAATTTTGAAAAGATCCGCTAAAACCGATTTGATGATTTCTCCTTTTAAAACGCGTTGTTTAGATAATATACAGGTCGGACTCGATTACCCGGGGACTCGATTATCCTGGGTTTTAATATCCGGAATAAAAAAAAACGAAGAAAAAAAAAATATTCCGGATAATCGAGTCTAAACGATTATCCGGAATATTTTTTTTCTTGGATTTTTTTTATTAATATTTTTTTTTATTCAATATGATTTTTTGAAGAAACAAGAGCGTAGCTGAAATGGGAGGAACTGATGGAGGGATTATTTATTTATTTATTTCAATGTTAAGTTTATCTCTGTAAATATATTTATTTTGTTATTTATTTAAATTATAAAACTTTGCATTTCCAGTTGCGTCTGTTGGAATAAATCTTTGGGTTGGATCACCGCAAGAATAGTAGCTTAGCTTAGCTTAGCTTTGACTGACTACACATATCTATGGTTGCTACTCCGTGATTGACCAGAATCAGTGAAATTGCACAAAGAATCAACTGAATGATTGACTGGGATTGTTCAAGCATTCTCATTGTGCAAGTTTCAGTGACTCTAAAATTCAAATGATCAATAACGGCGCCGGCCACGTCCTTGTAGTCAGTTAGGAAGAAGGAAGGAATATTAGTAGGTGGTTTTTGCTATTTGAAGACCGTGTTTACCTCTGCGTCTCCACAAAAACCACAGGAAGGATTATCAGTTAATTGGTAGGCATCGTTGGATCTGGATTCACTCTGATAAGCGATACGACCGTGTCATTCTTTATACACAGTGATTTTACCTAGCCATGAATCGGGCGCGAAAAGTAGTACAAACTAACTACCGGCCTACCGGGAGCGCAATGCAGAACACAATATTTCGACCGATCGCGCGATCGTCGTTCTGCTGTCCGAAACAAGAGAAATCTCGCACTGAACTGATTTTTATTACCGGCCGCGCAAAGCAGAACACAATATTTCGTCCGATCGCGCCATCGTTCTGCTGTCCGAAACAAGAGAAATCTCGCACTGAACTGATTTTTATTACCGGCCGCGCAAAGCAGAACACAATATTTCGTCCGATCGCGCCATCGTTCTGCTGTCCGAAACAAGAGAAATCTCGCACTGAACTCGGTTGGATCACCGCAAGAATAGTCAAGAAGAAGTAAGCCATTGAGCTACCTACGCTAAGAATTGAGTCTTATGAGTTCCCGACAGTCAGCTACCAAAGAAACACATGGTGTTTAGCCAGCATACAGCGCATCATGACGCCAAAAGTAGCGCGTGGCCAACGACCCGCACGCCGGTCTTTTGAAGTTGCGTTGACCTTTGGCTTGTCCAGCATTCCACGCTTGGCACGATTCTTATCGAGCAAACTTACTGGCTAATTTGAATCGTCTGTGGGAATGCACGATTTTGGGGGATTTCGTGGATAAATTCTTTCGATGCTCGGGTTCGCAAATTTCCGTTCCGTGGAAGAGGCAAAAGCGGTCAATTTTGTTCCGTGCCGTAGTGTGTTTAAAAAGGTGAAAAGTGACATAGATTTTTAATAGGTGTTAGCTGATGTATGTTCTTGTTTCCCTCTAGTCGAGCCAAAGTATATAAAAGCTCAATTAAAGAAATTCCGTGTAGATTGTTTGTGTGCAGATCCGTGTTAAAAAGGTAATTTGTTAATTTGTGAATTGGCAAGATAGCGTCTCCAACCTCGTGCGTATGTGCTTTTGTGAATTGTTTAAAAAGGTCCGTGGCAGCAAATGCAGCCGACACACTACATCCGGGATAAGACCGTCTTTTGACCAGTGGTGGAAATACTTGCTTCACGAGTAAGAAAAGAGTGTAATTGGGCCTACCAAAAATGCCATACTCGCGCGAACCAACTGCCTGCATTTTTCTGGCGCTTGCTTTGTTCGCGAGTACGGGCAGAGGAAAAATAAAAAGGCGGGCTGTATTACGGAGAAAAGGAAAAATTTGGATGGATCCGTGGAAATAACGCGCAGTCAGCTATCTCCGCATAGAGTAAATGCTGCATACACGGAAGCTCTCAAGTACCCATTAATGGGTATTTTCGTACCCATTTTGAAGAAAAGCGGCATAACTCATTAAATGAGTAAACGCAATTTACTCATTAATGAGTATTCCCTCTAAACTTCAAATAATGGGTATTTTTTGCTCCTGAATTTTATTGACAAAATCAAATCAACTTCCACATTCACATAATTCCTCTCGGGAGGCAGGCAAAAGATGAATTTGACTTGCGGAAGATGAATTTGATTCGTCGGGTAGCTGCAAGGCCATAGTTCTCTGCAGGGGATAGTTGTTTGAATACGAAATCAGAACAGATCACTGTGAAGAACCAAAGAAATCCCATATAGATACATTTGTTGTTGTATTGCGAATGGAAAAACTTACCTCACTCACGGCTCAGAAAAATCCTACCGCTAGACATCAACGGATGTTTAGCTTTCCGCCCGGAAACATTTCCGAATCGGTGCGCACACTCCTGACTTTTGATGACATCTTTCCAAAAACAAACTTCCTTTGTAAAAATGATGGCGGTGTTGAAAAAATATTCCACGGGTAATGTTTACGCATTAAAGTTAGTCGAGGAGAATGTATAAATTGTGGTTAATTTACCCATTTTATGTTGTCATCAGAAAGCCCATTTTTTGACATCTTCATACCGATTCAAAAAATGGGTACCTTAGACACATATAATGGGTACTTCCAAATGTCCGTGTAGCAAGCATTGAGTATTACATTCATGGTTCAGCTTATTGACAGTAATCTCTGTTTTGTGTTTATTTGTTAATCTACCATTAATTTCTCTAAACTATCAATTAAATGTTTTCAATAGCACAACGATGGCTGAGGTTCTCCGAACGCTGACCCATATTATCTGGGTCGATCGGTATGGTATGACACTAATGAGTTTTTCAATTGAAAAAAGTGTAACCTTTATAAAGCAAGTACAGCTTCCTTTTTCGAAAGCACTTTGATGTGAGTATGAACACTGCATCCATTATTGCCTAGATATTGCATGCGGGTTCACCTATGAAAGATTCCAATACCGGGTTTTATCTAGCTATCAGAATGTACGAATGTCAGAATGTGCAAGAGTGCAAGAGTCTATGCTTTGAGACTTTCACTACCTGTTGAGACAGTCAAGATGCTATGTAATACTTTGTTGGATAATTGAATTTTGCACAATACCTGGGTGGACAAATACCAAATTTTGATATTTTTTCCAAACATTTTTTCAAATTCCAGCTTCCAATGAGTTAAGCATAGTCCAAAGTTCACTGGTCTGGATTAAATTTTGTGATGAGCATCAGGGCAAACAGAATGGAATGAGTGAACGTCCCATCAAATAATTGGAGATAGGCTTTTGATTCTTCCTAACATGTCAATGTTAGGACAAACATGTTTTAACTTTTTTTACAGGGTTTATTAATAATATTGTAAATAACGAAATCGTACAAAACTCTACTAGTGATCAAAATCAACATGGTTTAGAACCCACGCAGCTAATGTTGAGGAAAATTCATCATCCAGGACAGAAATCGTGCTTCTAATAGGTTTTAACATATTATATTTTGCATTTCAAAACTAGCTATACGATAACCCATAACTCCCAACCCACTATCATCTTATGAAGATTTGAACGATCTTCTCTGAGTTACCAAACCATGCGATTCAACACATTATTTTAGTTTTGGGCAATGCGTTAGGCGTGATTTTACAAAACAAGTTCAACGAAAAGTGTTTCAGGTGTGTTCCACCCGTGAAAACTCACTGCTTTCCTGAAAATTGTGATCAATGCAGAGCTTTTTAATTCAATCAAAATTTGTTTTTTAATACTGCCCAAACAACACATTTGAATGACAGAATAGGATACACAATCAAAAACAAGTGATATCATGGATGACTATGATGATTTTGGTGGAATATTTACTGGTAGGCGCGCTCGAATTTTCCTGAAAACCAAATTTTTCTTGCAATGCGTAATATTTTGTTCGGAAGTAAAAACACGGTCGCGAGTTTTTGTGATTACTTCGAATACAATGGATAGATTTGACTTGACCTAAACACAATAACAATAACCAATGAATTATTGACAGTGGTTGATTTTCTACCCGCCGCAGCCACATCCAGGCGCTATAGTATATGCACAAAATAGCCAGCAAGAGTTAACCGCCAGAAATTTATATGGCGAAAGACATCTAACGCTGGTTTTCTCAAAATTAGGAACTTTTCATGAAAAACTATTTGGTACCGGTTATGAGGGATGGTATCCGCTACTACGCCTACCAAATATTTTTTCGATTAAAGTGCTTAATTTTGAGAAATCGAAACTTAGATGCCTTTCGCCATACTGATTTCAGAAAGTTAACTCCTAGTGTGCCGCTGTAAGCACGCTCAAAGCAGTCGATTCATTGTGTCTGACTCGCGAAGCTTCACGAACATTTTTCGGGGTTCGTTTTTTTGTTTTCTCTGCGAGTAGTAGATAGGCAAGAAAAACGCAAAACAAATGTTCGTGAGTCTTTTGCATTGCCTACTTCTTTTTTTTTTTTTTTTTTTTTTGTGTCTTTATTAAGGAGACTTTCAGCCCGAGGCTGGCTCGTCTCCGTTGCCTACTTCTTGTTTTGTGAGTAAGATTCGCAAATTTCCACCACTGCTTTTGACCCCACGCATCGGCTACAAACAGAGGCGCATCCATGTTCCGAGTCATGGGTAGGACAAATAGGAAATGCCGATTTGAGCAACAGTTCTGGAATAAACAATAGAATTAAGCGATTCGCAGGCTTTACAAGACTATTGTGTCACTTACATCCGTTAACACAAATAATAATTTTGGACTGATCACTGGAAGCAAGGCACTCTTCAACAGTCGAGATCTGTCCTGGCCCCGTTCTTGTGAATGCTGGAGGGAAAAGAATGGTTAGTTGGGAAACCTATACTTAATAAAGGAGCAGAGAACTCTACGTCCTCCCATCGGTGCCACGGGAGATTTTGCAACTGTTAGTGTGAAAGCTGTAACGGTAGGAATCGTTTTGGTATAGAACGTGAAACACAGAAAGAATTAAGACATACAGAATAGGAACCCATGATCTCCTGCTCTTAGGCAGAAACGATAGCCGCTAGACCACCGATCATGTCTCCGATTTGGGCAACAGTTCTGGTATTGAGAAATTAATGCAAATTTTACCTATACTACCGCTGAAAGCATAACTGCACACTAAAAAATTATGAATATTACAGATTACGTATGTGAATAAAATGACACAAAACCACATGACATAAACTTAATCGTATATTTTTCAATGTTAGATGATTTAAAATTACATGTCATGGAACCTAAACACAGCACCCGACGCACCTAATGCTCTAGCAGTCTATGACTTGATGCAGTGAAAAACTTGTTCAGTGCAAATCGTGGAACCTGCTTTACTTCGATCATCGCTCCTTCAAGAGACGAAGATAGCTGAGTGGTAACGTGTAGAAATACTACAATAAGAGATCGGCGAAGACGCCATCTTGTTTCCAATCGAACCGTCAAAGGCGGTTCCAATTCGACTTGTTTACTTTTTGCACCCATAAGAAGCAAGCAAAAAGTTCAAGTGATGCCAGCATTATTTTCACGGTTTCATGCATTTTCATACGTTGCCATTTCGACAGTTTTTCACTCCGCCGGTCTCTGGTTATAGGGTGGCTAGTAACGTGTTGGGCTCTTACTCAGCGGCTTATATTCAATGCTCGTTCTTATCCTTTATTTTTTTTTGTCAATTAGGTTGTGATATAAAATTAAAGTATCACCCAATTTTACGTCAAAAGTGGCGCTCGTATATGTCGTTGTTACTTAAATTACTTAAATTAAATTACATGATTATTTTTAGGTGTGTGTACCATGTTCAAATGAAATCCATTTCAAAATGAAAAAGTTATGCTTGCTTATAATCAATTCTAAAAATAATCAGAACTTGAAAAGTTCTTGTGGCCTGAATATTTGTATAATTTGTTAAAATTTCCTCAATTTTTAGGAGAAATATTGCTTTTCCATTATCGATTATCGAATATATTTAAAAGCTTCTAGAAAAAGTCACCGATCACAGAAATTTGAAAAAAATAATCAATTATTTCTAACTGCTAGGATTTCATATTACCTCCAGGATTTAGCGATCCAAAGCAAACTACCAAAAAATCGCATGATTGTCAATCTGTTTTCGGAGCTCAGAACCCTTTAAGAGCGGTCTTCGGTATGTTTCTGGTTCCTCAGATTTCACCTTTTGAGGTTTGAAGAAGACTTTTTCCGTGAGCTTTGAATAATCCACTACCAAAATATTTTCACCTCTGTAAAACCTAGACTTCTTTGAGCGCTTTAGGGATTTTAAAGTGCCTGAAGTCCTAAACAACAATCAGTAGTCTATTGCTTTAGGATCCCAAAAACATCTATGATTATTGTTTTGATTCTGATTAACTTTAAAATCATCTTCTACTAACACACAAATTCTTGCCATCCAATGACTTCATATGTTCTTACCACAATCATGGGTAGGACAATGCTTTGACTGTCCCACCCAGGAAAATTCATGCGTAGGACATGTCCTACCTGTCCCACCCACTCCCGGCGCCACTGGCTACAAAAGTTCCCGGGGTACACTTGGCCGGAGAAGGTTGCGTACCGTCATTTTCGCACCTTTGGCAGGCGAAGCCAAATCAACAGCAGCAAATCAACATCAATCAAGTTTGCATCGTTCCTCCAACCGCATAGCAGCAGATCGCCATTGTCGTCGTCATCATCGTCAGCGACTACCGACGGCGCCTCAACAATTTGCTTTGCGCGCCAGGAGGACGAACGGACGCTTGTACCGCGCCCATGCGTAAGCCCGCGCACCGAAGGAGGGAGTGAGTGACCGTACAACATCGACGCAATGCGCCGTCCGTCGGCGTGAGTTTATGGTCCGGAGTAGTGCACAATGCAGCTCCGACCCCATCCGTAGGTCCCAGTAGAAGCACATCAATTTATTATTGTGAGTTCATAGTAGCCCGTTGAAGACGGCTCACTGAGAAACGTTCCGCTTGTGAGGGAGTGAGTTCGAAGGAGAAGTTGTCGGCGTTAGCCGAGGAGGAGAGTCGCGTAGCCGGAGGTACCGCCGGCGAAGAGAACGGGAAAGCAGAAGTGAACCGGTGCCAGCGAAAGTGGTACATAAACCATTTTTGTCAATTTTGAGTTTTTTACACCAACGGCTTCTATTTGCAAAGATCTAGTAAGGTAACAACGAAAAAGTGATTTTTGGCAACTAAATCTGGAGATATGCACATTTTATTTTCTGGTATATATCACAATGGCCATTTCGTTGCCAGAAAAAGTGGTACATGTACAGTTCCACCCACTAAAATCAGCTTATTTAAAAGAAAATTCGGCAACATGACTGTTTTCGCAACAGATTTTAATCCCATTTTGAATTTCAAGATAGCTTACTGCCGTTTAGAATGATTTTAAAAATGTACATGTACCACTTTTACTGTCAACGATTTTCGGTTTCTGTTTCATTTTGTTCCCATTAATAGTGGTACATGTGCATTTTGTTCTAACAAACATGAAATTTGTCAAGAAACTTCGCTTATTTTTCACTAGTATCTTTAGGCACATCAGTCATAACATGTTGGTACAGTTAAGTTGCAGAAAATTGCAAATATGAATTTATTATTCGATGTTTTTGGAAAAAGGCGTCTCCTGAAAAATTTACTCACTGTAACATGTACCACTTTCGCTGGCACCGGTTCATATGTAAAGAACGTGTACACTAGAGTGGGGCGTCATGGTCATTTTTTCAAATCAATGGTTTTTCGAAGCCATTCTGGGTCCTGAACAACTGTGCAGAATTTGGGACCGATTGGTTGCTTCCTCGCTTTCCGCATCGCGTTTGAAGTTTGTATGGAAATTAGTATGGGAGAACGTATATTTTTGCATTTCTACTACTAGAGGTTTCCGTTCATCGTAAACCAAGTGGCACATTGCGTTAAAGTATAACCCAAAGGATGCCGAAAACCTTTGCTGAAGAAGGCACCAGGGTTGCCAAAAATACAGATTAATCTGTATTTATACAGATTTTTTACTAGTTTTGAAATACAGAATCTGTATATACAGATATACAGATTTTTGAAACCACGATCTGTATGTACAGATATTTTAAATTTGTATTTACCAGAATCAAAAAATGTGTGTATTTTTTAGTGTTTTATGGACTTTCTATTTGCAACAACGAAGTTAATGTGTTCATGCAGTTCAACAGTCTGGCAGTGAGAAATTTCACGGTGGTAGAACTGTAAAAGGAGTTGGCGACCGTTTCACACAATTTATTGCAAAAACCCATTGCTATCAAAGTGAAGAAAGGAACTTAACATATACAGACGGATAGAAGTATGATTTTAAAAGAGGTTAAACAGACAAATAATCTCCATTTATTTGAAGAAAGCTGAGTATAAAGGCACGGCAAATGCTGGGTAAAGCGTACCATTGGTACTTCGCGTACCTGAAGGAATAAAATAGACCCCATCTCGCGGTCCTTAGCCTCTTACCCAGCAACTCCTATCCCTACCTCCCGCGGTGCTGGCCGGGATACGAGCAACCTTAGGGAAGATCGGGTAACCAACCCCGGTGGGAACTATGGTCGTATGCTGACAGGGAAGGGGGGGTTTGCGAGGTGCAAATCTTATTGAGCGTCTGTTCTCCATGTCAGGATCGGCTCACAACAGCGTCTGTTCTTCATGTTAGGGCGGCTGATCATCGTCCGAGTGCCAGCGAGGGACTCTAAGTGAAACTGTGCACCATGGTCCACCGGAAATAAGGAGGAGTGGTCCTTCGGAAATTTAGGGGATTTGATGTCAGGCCCTGTAAGCCAGCCTTTAAAAAACATAAGCAACGAACAATCAACAAGAGAGTACGGACCGGAACCATCGGCGAAGACCACTGCGACGAAAAGGGACTAGCTATTGGAAACTCGGTTCGTGGAACTGCAAATCTCTCAACTTCATCGGGAGCACACGCATACTCGCCGATGTGCTCAAGGACCGTGGATTCGGCATCGTAGCGCTGCAGGAGGTTTGTTGGAAGGGATCAATGGTGCGAAAGTTTAGAGGTAATCATACCATCTACCAGAGCTGCGGCAACACACACGAGCTGGGAACAGCTTTCATAGTGATGGGCGATATGCAAAGGCGCGTGATCGGGTGGTGGCCGATCAATGAAAGAATGTGCAGGTTGAGGATCAAAGGCCGGTTCTTCAACTTCAGCATAATCAACGTCCATAGCCCACACTCCGGAAGCACTGATGATGATAAGGACGCATTCTACGCGCAGCTGGAACGTGAGTACGACAGCTGCCAAGCCACGACGTCAAAATCATCATAGGAGATTTGAACGCTCAGGTTGGCCAAGAGGAGGAGTTTAGACCGACTATTGGAAAGTTCAGCGCTCACCGGCTGACGAACGAAAACGGCCTACGACTAATTGATTTCGCCGCCTCCAAGAATATGGCCATTCGTAGCACCTACTTCCAACACAGCCTCCCGTATCGGTACACCTGGAGATCACCACTGCAGACAGAATCACAAATCGACCACGTTCTGATTGATGGACGGCACTTCTCCGACATTATCGACGTCAGGACATATCGTGGCGCTAACATCGACTCGGACCACTATCTGGTGATGGTTAAACTGCGCCCAAAACTATCCGTCATCAACAATGTTCGGTACCGACGACCGCCGCGGTACGACCTAGAGCGACTGAAGCAACCTGATGTCGCCACTGCATACGCGCAGCATCTCGAGGCAGCGTTGCCGGAAGAGGGTGACCTCGATGGGACCCCTCTTGAGGATTGCTGGAATACAGTCAAAGCAGCCATTAACGACGCAGCGGAGAACAACGTCGGGTATATGGGTCGAAGTCGACGGAACGATTGGTTCAACGAAGAGTGCAGACAGATTCTGGAGGAGAAGGACGCAGCGCGGGCGGTCGCGCTGCAGCAAGGTACCCGGCAGAACGTGGAACGTTATAGACGGAAGCGGAGACAGCAGACCCGCCTTTTCAGGAGAAGAAACGCCGCCTGGAAGAAGCGGAGTGCGAGGAGATGGAACAGCTGTGCCGTTCTCAAGATACACGCAAGTTCTATCAGAAGCTCAACGCATCCCGCAAAGGCTTCGTGCCGCGAGCCGAAATGTGCCGGGATAAGGATGGGAGCATCTTGACGGACGAACGTGTGGTGATCGAAAGGTGGAAGCAGCACTACGAGGAACATCTGAATGGCGCTGAGAGTACAGGCAGTGAAAGTCAAGGCAGCGGAGGAGATGACTACGTCAGTTCAGCGGACGATGGAAGCCAACCAGCCCCCACCTTGAGGGAAGTTAAGGATGCCATTCAACAGCTAAAGACCAATAAAGCAGCTGGTAAGGACGGTATCGGAGCTGAGCTCATCAAGATGGGCCCGGAAAAGCTGGCCACTTGCCTGCACAAACTGATAGTCAGAATCTGGGAAACCGAACAGCTACCGGAGGAGTGGAAGGAAGGGGTTATATGCACCATCTACAAGAAAGGCGACAAACTGGAGTGTGAGAACTTTCGAGCGATCACCATCCTTAATGCCGCCTACAAAGTGATATCCCAGATCATCTTCCGTCGTCTGTCACCATTAGTGAACGAGTTCGTGGGAAGTTATCAAGCCGGCTTCGTTGACGGCCGCTCGACAACGGACCAGATCTTTACTGTACGGCAAATCCTTCAAAAATGCCGTGAATACCAGGTCCCAACGCACCATCTGCTCGTTGATTTTAAGGCGGCATACGACAGTATAGACCGCGTAGAGTTATGGAAAATTATGGACGAGAACAGCTTCCCTAGGAAGCTTACCAGACTGATCAAAGCAACGGTGGATGGTGTGCAAAACTGTGTGAAGATTTCGGGCGAACACTCCAGTTCGTTCGAATCGCGCCGGGGACTAAGACAAGGTGATGGACTTTCGTGCCTGTTGTTCAACATTGCGCTAGAAGGTGTCATGCGGAGAGCCGGGTGTAACAGCCGGGGTACGATTTTCAACAGATCCAGTCAATTTATTTGCTTCGCGGATGACATGGACATTGTCGGCCGAACATTTGCAAAGGTGGCAGAACTGTACACCCGCCTGAAATGTGAAGCAACAAAAGTTGGACTGGTGGTGAATGCGTCAAAGACAAAGTACATGCTTGTGGGCGGAACCGAGCGCGACAGGGCCCGCCTGGGAAGCAGTGTTACGATAGACGGGGATACCTTCGAGGTGGTCGAGGAATTCGTCTACCTCGGATCCTTGCTAACGGCTGACAACAACGTTAGTCGTGAAATACGAAGGCGCATCATCTGTGGAAGTCGGGCCTACTACGGGCTCCAGAAGAAACTGCGGTCGAAACAGATTCGCCACCGCACCAAATGTGTCATGTACAAGACGCTTATAAGACCGGTTGTCTTCTACGGACATGAAACATGGACAATGCTCGAGGAGGACTTGCAAGCACTCGGAGTATTCGAGAGACGGGAGCTTAGGACCATCTTTGGCGGTGTGCAAGAAGACGGTGTGTGGCGGCGAAGAATGAACCATGAGCTCGCCCAACTCTACGGCGAACCCAGCATCCAGAAGGTAGCTAAAGCCGGAAGGGTACGATGGGCAGGACATGTTGCAAGAATGCCGGACAGCAACCCTGCAAAGATGGTGTTCGCTTCCGATCCGGCAGGTACGAGACGGCGTGGAGCGCAGCGAGCGAGATGGGCAGACCAGGTGCAGAACGACTTGGCGAGCGTGGGGCGTATCCGAGGATGGAGAGATGCGGCCTCGAACCGTGCATTGTGGCGTCAAATTGTTGATTCAGTGTTATCTGTTTAGATTTTAACTAAATAAATGAATGAGTATAAAGTCATGCAAAAAATAGCTAAAAGTTGAATATATATTTAGATGTTCCAAATACATCATTAAGTTGTGTGAGCATACATTTTTGTCTAAATGGGCCAAAACTGGTTTCCCAATTTCTCTAACACCGATGCTAAGCTAAGTCCATTTATTAAGATTTGAATTGTTTCAGTAAACCCAAATTGATTCACCTTGTAGTTAGCCAATACACTAATTTTACATGATTCGATACACCATTTTCTTTATAACTTTTTAACGCGATGACCAATCATTACAAAATTCAAAATTCATTACAAAATTCAATAGCCACTATCGAATACAAGATGTGCGATAAAATCGATTAAGGATTTCTATACAAAAGTATTACAAGGGGGCTGGGGGAAGGGATCTATTATTGTTCAATTTTGTGTTACGTAGTTTGAGACTCGTAACTCTTTGTTATATCGAAAAGAGAAATTGATTCTTTTTTCTCCAAAGGTGAGTTGAACTTCATTATATTAGTTCATTTTACAGCGAATGTCAAATAATAAAAGCGCCATCCTGTCATAGGATATTCTTCATCATTTAAACATTTTTGAGAATTTTTCTATAGACGTAGAACACAATTTAGCGGCAATTACAGTACAATACAGATATCGATACAGATTTTTTGAGCGAGAAATACAGATGAAAAGATTTTTTTGGAAAAAAATACAGATTTTCATTTGGCAACCCTGGAAGGCACGTTGCTGGAACGTCCACGAAAAAAGTTATAACGCTTTGAACATTGAGTGTTCAAACCATATGCAAAAAATCGTTTATTCTGCCAGCACTGCCGTACTACGTAGAACAATAATTAAACTGAGTGTTATTTCAAAATAATTGATCTTATAGGGCCTTAGAGCTAATGGGAGCTATCCGGAAATATTTCACAAAGAAAAAAATCCGATGAGAAGGAAGATGGTTTTTGGCCTTCGATAACCATAGGCTGTCCGGTAGTGCTGGCAGAAACAGTGATTTCTTGAATATGGTTTAAACAATCAATTTTCAAAACGTAATAACATTTTTTGTAGACCGTTCAGCTAAGTACCTTCTTCGGCAAAGTCTTTCAGGATCTTTCAGACTATATGCTAACGTATTGATTCACGTGATTGATGATAAATTAAAACCTGTAAGAGCAAAAATGTAAAAAAGTACGTTTTCCCATACTAATCTCCATGTAAATTTAAAACGTGATGCGGCATGCGAGGTTGCAACCAATCGAGCCCATATGTTGCACAGTTTATTGAGGTCCCAAAACGATTCAGAAAAACCTTGATCTCACTTGATCGGACGAAGTTTGCGTTTTTCCATACAACTGCGCCCCACTCTAGTGTACACACGTAAAGAGTAGAGAAGATTAGATTGCACGCACACGTAGATAGAAGTTAGAGGGAAACAGTGGGAATGCTAGGCCTAGGCGAATGCAAGGAAATAAACGAATTGCAGTAAAACCCATGTAAAAGTAAATTGGAGCTTCATGTATGGGAGGGATTAGATCCGAAATAAATATCCAAAATCTAACCGTTAGACCGGTTCAAATCCACTGTTCTGAATGTATTTAGTTAATGTCTTGTGAAGAATTTATGTCACTTCGCGGTCGTTTGTAGTTTGTTAGTGAATATTTGGTGTGTTTACTGGGTAGTCAGCCCGATTCTGACTTCTGACCGCTTTCCAATCTTGGACGGGGTGAAACGGGAAACTTTTTTGGGTTGGTCCTATGAGGAAAACCACCGCCTGAATGACTTTGGTTCCTTGTCGGATATCGAAAGAATTTATTCGGGAAATCTTTTGGAATTAGTTGTGTCCGCTCGGAAACGAGAAGTACGTAGGTTAGTTATGCAGGTTAGTCAGTCCGCTTTCTCTTTAATAAAAGTGACCCTTCCCCTAAGAAGGTCTCAAGGTCATAAGCCGCCCAATTCTAAACCGGAAACGCGACTGGCCGACCCGTTATACCATGAATCAATTATTTTCTTTAGAACATGTCCACAAACTTCTCGCTTCAGGAACTTTCTGTCGGACTTCCACGTTTCCTCTCTCGATTGTCGATTGCGCTGTTTCATTTGAGACAAAATCTTCGGATTTGGCATTTACATCAATCCAATGTGGTTCCAATACTGATGAAGTAATCGTTCATTCGACAGATGGAAACGCAACCTCGCCACCATAGAACGATGTGTTTGGGTGTATAACAAGGATTGCAGAATTCGCTCTCAATTGATAATTAACGACACTGATAACACTAACTTTCCCCTGAAGAAGACCTGAAAAATGGTCGAAACGTTGGGATAAAATCAAAATTATCGTTTGATTACCAAGACTGCATAGCCAAAACGTAGCAAAATTACCCCGATCAGTCGATAATTAATGACGATAGACGAGAAGCATGAGGCTTTTTCGATCATAACAATACATGAAAAAAAAATGCTCGTCACCTGATACAAATGGGAAAAAGGGGGAGAGAAATATTTCCCCCACCGACGTTGTTATAAAACGCTTCGTTTTAGTACAATTACCATTGAAAATTGGCCAGATCGGGCCTATGGGATCAGAAGTTATGGCCAACGTACTATTTTTAAAATACACGAGAAAGGCTCCATCGCCGCTAGGTGGATTAATCAGTGTTTTTCTTCATTCTTCCTTCATCCTTTTTCTTTCTTCTTTCTTCTGTCTTCGTCCTTCTAACATTTCCCTTCTTATTCCTCCCTTTTCTTCATTTTTTTTTCCTTCTTTCTTTTTCATGCTTTTTTCTTCCCTCTTTCTTCTTCCTTCTTTCTTTTTCGCTCTTCCTTTTTCCTTCTTCTTCCTTATGCCTTCCTCTTCTTCCTTCTTTCCTCTTTCTCCTTTTTCCTTCTTTCTTCCTTTTTTTCTTCTTTCTTATTTCTTATTCATTTTTCTTCATTCCTTCTTCCTTCTCCCTCCTCCCTTCCTTCTTCTTCCTTTTTTCTACATCCTTTTTTCTTCTTCCATTCCATTCTACTTCTTTCTCACTTGGCACTACTCACTTCTCACTCTCCACTTCTCATTCGGCCTAATGGCCATTCGGCCTAATGACCATTCGGCCTAATGACCGTTCGACCTAATGACATTAGGCCTAGTGGCCTTCGGCTTAATGACCCAGCATCAAACAAAGCAGACGTTTTGAACCACCCACATTTATTGCCGTGTAAGTCAGATCAGCAGTTTTTGTTTCTACCGATTTCTCCTCCGGTTCTTGGCCATATCAATGTGTACCAAATGGTTTTCAAACACTCCAGAGTAAATATTCTCCAGAAGTGCTTCTCAATTACTCAAAGCTGGTTGATTTATGCGGTATTTTCTGAAGTGAACTTTCGAAAATGTTTGCCGAAAATTTAAATACATTTTGAAGACCTAATGAATCCGCGAAGAGCAGTGAAAATAATCGCACTCAGCTGTGTATTGTGTCAGAAGGCAAATATTCAAACATAGATAGTGATTGAATTGTTCCAATATTTACCTTTGTAATTATAGCCCGAGCACGTAAATATTTAATATTTTCACGACTCATGTACGATTGATTAGTACCGGCTCCGAAAAGTTCGCGGCAATGTTTTCTATTTTTTGTACAGCAAAGTTGTTCTGAAAGGCTATCATTTCACTTCGTAAAGCATGGCTCATACAATCGAAACTCTTACACTTTAACACAGAGTTGTACTATAGTTATACTATGCGTGTTATACATACTTTCTTAATGTTGAATCATTATCATGCTGTTTCGAGGTTCCATCAAGATTATGCAAATTAATCTGAATTCATTACAATTTGATGTGATGATAAAATTTAAAATACATCTGTACTGCAAAATATTATTCCATCTGTATTGAATAGAACGAAACAAGATTCACACTTATAAATCTAAGATCAAACGACGCATGCACATACCTATAACAATGTTTGATAGAAGATTAGGGTCCACCTTAGCCAAGCGAGGTTGGTTAGGTTCGATGGCCGGGTAGGTCAAGCAATTTTTTTCGACTTCCTGGTCATACAAGTATCATCGTTTTCGACTCACGATAAACAAATGCAAGAATGATGGTTTGGATAACGAACCTCGTGGTTGATAACGGTGCAAGTGCATAAAAATACTACAGCTGCGAGGCGGCAATGTCCCTAATTGGGGATGAAATACCAGTAAAAAAAAAAGAAACAAAATTGAAGATTATATCGTAGATGAATAATAACTTGTTTCATACTATACTCAAGCCTTGACCCTGGTCGCGTGAATGCGTGCAATCCTCCAATAATTGCCGCACACACACACACACACATTGTGTACACGTCTTACGTTCAAACATCAACCTTCATTGTCATATTGAGAAAATTACTTAACCTATCGTGCTTTCCATACGCGGACTCGGTAAGCTTTTTTCGCCTTGATGCTTTACATCCTCTAGTACGCGCAACGCAAAAAAGATCAAAGGCGAACCCCCAAACCAACATCAGCCAGCAGATCCATAAAATCCAAAGTCAATAGCAATTCAGTTTTACTGCGCTCTCGCAGGTATCTTACCCAGTCTAGTCGCGCGCAACGAGCGTCAGGTCATTTCTTATTGTGTTTGAAAGATTCTGCGCCAAGACAAAATAGACGCACGTTGCACTACGGGATATGCGCAGGGTAAAGTCGGAATAAAGATTGTTTTCAATATGCCGACTCGAATTTGTTGGTCAATTAGGGACAAACGGTCAATATTCTGGTGAAAACTAAATGTAGCCTAAATCCAAAATGCTATGTACTGACATTTAATAAGATGTACTTCCAATCGTTTTTTTTATAAATAACACACAGTTCATCCTTTGCCATCATCATTAGCTGTGTTCAATGGTTTCGTTTTTTTCCTTCGTGCAACCGACCCAAGTACAAATGGTGAGCATCTAATTGTGGAGACGGTTTTTCTCCCGCAGATGACGTCGTTCAAGATCAATTTGAATGCATGACTGTGTACAACCGGCTGACCTTGAGCTGAGGAGAACACTTCACGAAGATTGATTGTTGACCAATGTGTGGCACGGCACGTGGAAAAGCCAAGGCATCGATCCGGCGCCACCAAAGCTAACAAATAGGTTTGCCAGCTTCATTAGAAGGACATGGCTTTTTTGATGAATTTTTCCTTGGAGCAATGATGGAATTGTTCATTATTTATTTTTTTATTCTGCATCGGTTCAAATGAAACGAACTAAGAACGTGAAGATTTGATTATAGAGGAGAAATTACTATGCCTGGTTTTATTCTATTATTGTCAGAGGTATTTTTTTTATTTACTACCTCCAAAAAATTGATTTCCGCAATTTAACATAGACAACTTTTGCGCTCAATCTTAACCAAAAGAATATTTGTAAATAGAAAGTATGTTGTGGCCGAGTTTCAGAAAGTTTAATATTTGAAAACCCCTGACATTGATAGAATTGAATCTACCCTTCACCTCATCTGCAGAGCTGGTAGCAAGTCACTTTTTAGTGACTTGGTCACTATTTTGAGCCTAGTCACTAAAAAGTCACTATTTGCATCCAAAAGTCACTAAAGTCACTATTTTTCGGAAAATAGTCACTAAAGTCACTATTTTTGCACCACCGCACAGAAGAGTAACTAGAACAAATTCGTGGCCAAAACCCAAAATATTTTTTTCAACATTTTTACATTGTTATATTTTTTCAAGATACTCAAGTCCATTCTGCATACTGTGGCTATTTCAGAAATGTTCCAGATTAGTGTGAAAAAATACAATTGGGGCTTAAAAATGAGGTTTTGAATTGAACTTTTCATGCTTTATTTGTGGAGTATCAAGCAAATTTGATTAAATTACATGTCAAAAATGTTATTTTCAAGCTATTATTTGCACACAATGAGTAAATTATAGTTGTATGCCTCTATTAAGCTTATAACTATAATCAAATTATAAATTTTATGTTCCTGGGAAAGGCCTCTTAAGAACTACTATTTTTGCTTATTTTTCGAGTTTTTCTTTGGAAGAAAAGGTTATCTATACGGCAAGATCCGGCGAAGAGGATTATGTAGGGTGTAACTTCCAGCTATGAACTAAGCATAGCACATGAAAGCTGGTCCGCAAACGTCCGCAAATTAAAATTTGAGCTATTTGAATTAAATGTGATTTTTTATCATTTTCAAGCAAATTTTTAACATCTTTTCTATATGAACTAGCACATATAACGACGCTAGTAAAAAAAAGATAAATTATGGTGTAAAGATAGTGTGCATATATGTTGTCATGACTAAAAACAATAAATCGTTCATAAAGCACGTAATATTTTCTCGGAAATCTCATATTTAAACCACTTCCCATAAATTCTGCATTAAATACAGAGAAATCAGAAACAATCCAAATTTTGGTTGAACTCATTCATGTCACTCAAGATTTCAATACGCATTCAATCATATCCTTTACTAGAACATCAACCGACATGGTAAAATTGTTTTGGGATATTTGGGAGTTAAGAATTTGGGATATACAACTATGACATTAGCTTTTCAGTTACTCAAAATTTCGATATGTATTCAACCCAATCTTTTACATCTTGGTAGATCAGCAGATATAATAGGATAGATTTGTGATATCCTGGGTCATCCAGAAAGAGTTCGGTTTACAACCACGACACTAGTTCTATGTCGTCACTTAAAGTATATAGCATGTCCTTGTAGATCAACGGACATAGTGTGATAGATTCGGGATATTATGTTTCATACAAGCCTCAAGGATAGTTTGAATGACCCAGTATATTCCAAAACTATTTTACGATAACTGTCGAGCTCCTAGGACATATAATGGATATAATCGAATACATATCGGAACTTTCAGTAACAAAAAAGCTTTTTTAGCAGCTATAGACCTCATGTCCCGTACTTAGAAATAGTTTGGATGACCCAGAACACATCTCAGAGATATCGACGGTGCTTCCTTGCCTTCCATGACAAACACGTTTGAATGCGTTTAGAAACTTTTAAAAACGAGAAAAGCCTTTTGGCAGCTGTAGATCTTAAGTTATAAAATTAGGGGAAGTTTCGATAGTTTGGGACGTCCAAGGAAAAAGAATAGTTAATGGATCGTCACGGTAACTTTTAATTACGGGTTTCTTGCTACTCAGTGAAATTTACGCATTTTAAAGCCAATACGTTCACGTAGTGGAAGCACAGGATTTTATTAGAAAAAAAATCTTAATTATTTTGATTTTTTTATCCGATTTTACACTGTAAGGTGGATAGATTGCAGACAAATTGCATTTCACTTATAATTTACAATTATTACTTCATCCTAGGCCACAATAGGCCTAAATAACAGCAAGAAATAGTTTTGGCCACGATTTGACTTTTTTACTCCTATGTGCACCGTTTGTAAAAAAAAAGTTCAAAATAAAATTCATTTGTACCTACCATTATCATCAAGCAAATCAAATGTAAATCTGTTAGCAAAATATATAAAGTTTGAAGAATTGCTCCAAGGCCGTCTTATGAAAGGCAGAGTGGGTTCGAACCATGGACTTCGGGATCGAGAGATACACAGACAGACCACACAGCGAAGCTTGGGCATACATTTAGGCAACGCCGTATATAAAGCGCAGGATTGGTACGACTACTAGGATTTCGCGGTTTTTGCTATTCTCGCGGATTTGATGCGGATAAACGGTTGAGGCTTCGCGCAGATTAGTTTTGGGTGGAAATATAATAAATAAGGAGCGTAGGGTTTTGCTTTCGATAGCAAAATGTCGTTGAGGAAGGGACTCCAAATTTGAAGTCTATGCTTACCCAATTTTTTGGATATTTCCAAGCCATTATTGAATGCATTATACTCTTGAGCACTCGTTTAACAAGCATTATAAGGGTAAGAACTTCCCAGTTAACTTTTTGATACGTATAGCTTTCTATATAAGTTGTCATATACAAGCAGGCAAACTTGTATATAATGCACTGAATCGCTGTATACATACTACACACCTAAAAATAATCATGTAATTTTAGGTGCTGTGACACCGACATATACGAGCGTCATTTTTGACGTAAAATTAGGTGGTGCTTTAATTTTACATCACAACTTTATTGACAAAAAAATTTATTGATCAGAACGAGAATCGAACATAAGTCCGCTGAGTGAGAGCCCAGCACGCTACCACTCAGCTATCTCCGTTTCTTGAAAGAAGGATGATCGAAGTAAAACTGGTTCCACGATTTGCACTGAACAAGTATTTCACTGCATCAAGTAATTGACTGCTTGTGCGTTAGGTGCATTGCAACGGGTGCTGTGTTTAAGTTCCGTGACATGTAATTTTAAATCATCTGACATTGAAAAATATACGTTTCTGTTTATGTCATGTGGTTTTGTGTCATTTTATTGAAATACATCACCTGTAATATTCATAATTTTTTGGTGTGTAAAGTGGAGGCCATATACGTACTAAACAACGACTTTCTTGAGCTTTCGTAACCATCATTACGATCTAGAAAGCACAAAAAAAAATATTTTTAACAACCATGTCTCGAACATTTGACCTTTGGATCTAAAGGCTAATGCTCTACCGATGTGCTAAACAGCAGCTGTTGAAAAGCAGCAACTTTTTGTCAATCATAATCTAGATGAAACTCCAGTGTTGACTACGATATTACAGTATACGATGTCTTTCACGTTTATACGATTCAATTACTATGTTGTTGTACGTACTGTAAAACCTCTTTTTACGCTCCCTCCTTTTACGCTCCCTCCTTCAGTCTTCCCAAATGAACATCAAACTCGCTGAGTACAGCTGTACATGTACTCTGTTTGTACCCTCGCTTCGTGTTTGTACAGATACGCACGAATGTAAACTTGTACCCGAACAGACGTTCGAGTTGAATTTTGTACTTATGTACAGTACACATGTTTGTTTCTGTCATATTCGTTTTTGTCCGCTATTCTATACTGACGTGCTGCTGCTGTGACTGTGTTCAATATTATGATAAAAAGAAAGAAATACGTTGTTTTGCACCTTTTTTGCAATTGGATTCTGATGATTTTTGATAAATTGGTTTTCACCGGTTAGTGAAAAATATAATACCTAAACCAATAAATGATTTCCAAATCATGGTCGTAAAGTTGGCGAACAACTTCGCTTTATTTTCTCATAATAAGCTGCAGAAGTGAAGTCTTTTAGCGGAAATAATATCTGGATACATTAGTGGAGAACCTCACTCTGGGAAAAATCTTAACGCAGCTGCCATATGATATGTGCAACGAATGTGTCGTCATGCTGCTTCCGTTCATTCGAAAAGCTCAACCTCGTACCGCTAACCGTTGTAATTAAATTGCACCTAGAATTTTTTAGAAGAATTTAAAAAAAATCCGTTTGCTTTGCCGTGCAAATTTTTTCAAATATCGTCCTTCGACTTTTTCATTTTTGTGCCACCTTTATTCGCCAATTGCAATTTGTCATCCGAATGCGTCTAAAACGGTTGGTTGAAAAGTTTGAAACATATTGAAAAATACCTATATAAATACATATAAAAATACCTATTGAAAAATACAAAACATCCACGGCACATGACCAAGATGATTCACTTAAGGCAACGAAAGTGAAAACAATTTCGCTCAAAGGGGACGAAGTGGAATTTCTTCCTGGATTGCCTTGCCGATATTCAAAAAGTATAGCGTTTAAAGTTTTCGACAGCTCCAGCTTTGAAAGGCAGTATGCAGTCCCAAATAAAATTGTGCAGTGATTTGTTAGCTGCAGTCATACTTTTTTACATCCTGTGCTATTCCAAATATTCCACAAGGGACGATTCAAATATGACGTCCACTACTTTTAGAGATTTCTAGACCACCCCTCCCCCCACTGTCACGCTTTTTTGTATACCTAGTTTATGCAGTGTCACAAAATCTTAGACCCCCTCCCCCCCTAAAACATGTGACATCATTGTTGAACGACCCCCAAACTGTGACCACCGTTATAATAAAATTTGACAACATTTTTAAAAACATTTTTATTAAAAAAAAATCTGGGAGATCCGCTTTGCACTGCATTGCACCACCAACTCCCCGTGGAACGTTCCCGACTGTAATTTTGCTCTTTCTTTTGCTCCCTTTTCTGCCAGGCAGATCTGAACGCAAGTTTGTACATCAGTTTTGTACTTATGTACGAGTTCGTTTTCACAGGTACAGCGTACAATGCTGTACATGCGAACGTCGATTTTTTGCGTTCGGTGTTCAACACATGTTCAAGAAAAAGTACTTGAGTTGTACATCACACGTGTTCGTGGGAAGACTGTTTTACGCTCAAAATTCCAAATAACGCTCCCTCTTTTACGCTCCAAATTCGAAATAACGCTCCTCTTTTTACGCCCTATAGGAGCGTAAAAAAAGTTTCAAGCATTTATATGAGGCAAATTTGGATTAGTTTCGGAGGTTGGTTTTAGATGATCTAAGTACTGCGGATGTTCTAGAAACAAAATATAGGCTTGCATGCGCAGTGGTATTAGCTGTTGTCATGATCCACGAACTCCACACAGTCAAGATCTGTTGATCAACCTCCGTATCGGAGACAGTTATTGGAGAATAAACAAGTTGTGTAACCCCTTCTTGTTATATGTTTGTATTCCTTGTAGTTCATGTTGTTGTCGTAGGCTCCAGGTAGTCTACTAACTCCATAGAGTCAAGGTCTGTGGATTAACCTCAGTAATGGAGACAGTTATTAAAAAATAAAAAAAGTTGGGAGACCTCTTCTAGGTATATACTCGTATTTCATGCAGTTCTTGTTATTGTCGTGAGTTACAGGTAGTCTACGAACTCCATAGAGTCAAATACTACGGATCAACTTCCGTAATAGAGACAGTTATCGAAGAGTGCACAAGTTGTGTGACCCCTTCCTTATATATGTGTGTATTTAAAGTAGTTCTTGTTGTTGTCGTGAGTTCCTGGTAGTCTACGATCATAGAGTCAAGGTCGGTGAATCAACCTCCTTAATGTGGGCAGTTATTTGAAAATAAACAAGTTGTGTGACCCCTTCTTGGTCTATGTTTGTCTTTAAAGTAATTCTTTTTGTGGTCGTGGGCTCCGTAATGGACGCAGTTATTGAGCGTTTAACACTTGTTGTGGCCTCTTCTTGGTACAGTAATATCCCGATTTTATCATTCCTAGTGAATTCTGGGTGATGAAATAGACAATGTGACAAAATTGGAACAATTTTTATTTTTATTTTTTTTTTGTTTCTCTAATATGAATCAGTTTATGCCTTGGAAAGGCAAAATACGTGAACGGAATCCGTAATTTCTTGTCGAAGAGGCTTACAAAATTCTTGACAGGTTCTCTGAATTAATTCATAATAAACCACAGGCGGTGAACGTTATTTCACGAAAATCATTGTAGTTTGCGGTATTATTTGAAAATAATAAAAACGACAAAAATGCGGGGTCGACAAAATCAGAGTAGGAGAGATGACAAAATCGGGTCAATACTGTATATAAGTGTTACGATAGACGAGGATACCTTCGAGGTGGTCGAGGAATTCGTCTACCTCAAATCATTGCTAACGGCTGATAACAATTTTAGTCGTGAAATACGAAGGCGCATCATCTGTGGAAGTCGGGCCTACTACGGGCTCCTGCGGTCAAAAAAGATTCGTAACCGCACCAAATGTGTCATGTACAAGACGCTAATAAGACCGGTTGTCCTTACGGACATGAAACATGGACAATGCTCGAGGAAGACTTACAAGCACTCGGAGTATTCGAGAGATGGGTGCTTAGGACCATCTTTGGCGGTGTGCAAGAAGACGGTGTGTGGCGGCGAAGAATGAAGCACGAGCTCGTTCAGCTCTACGGCGAACCCAGTATCCAGAAGGTAGCTAAAGCCGGAAGGGTACGTTGGGCAGGACATGTTGCAAGAATGCCGAACAGCAACCCTGCAAAGATGGTGTTCGCTTTCGATCCGGCAGGTACGAGATTGCGTGGAGCGCAGCGAGCGAGTTGGGCAGATCAGGTGCAAAATGACTAGGCGAGCGTGGGGCGTATTCGAGGATGGAGAGATGCGGCCTCGAACCGTGTATTGTGGCGTCAAATTGTTGATTCAGTGTTATCTGTTTAGATGTAGACTAAATAAATGAAAATGAACTGTATATTTTCGCATTCCATGTATGTACTGCTTGTTATTGTCATGGGTTCGAAGTAATCTACGAACTCCGTAGAGTCAAGGTCTACTGGTTACCCTTCATGATGGAACCATTGATTGAAAAAAAATACCAAGTTGCGCAACTCCATCTGTTGGAATGTGTGCATGCCAAGTAGTTAAAATTGTTGTCTTTAGCTTCAGGCAGTTATTGAAGAACAAACACGGTGTGTAACCTCATTTTGAAATGTTTGCATTCCAAGTAGTTCTTGTTGTCATGGGTTCCAGGTAGTATACAAAATTCATTCGTATCACGTAATTAACTGTTTATTCCTTGGAAATGCAAAATATGAATAAATTGGAACGAGACAACTTCACGCCGGAAACGTAAGGAAAAAAACGGGCTAATATTGCTTAGATCATGTACCGTATTTATATCAGGTTAAATACCAACTAGTTATTGGTGTAAGCCTAGAAGTATTACTCCATAAATTTCTAGGATGGCCATTAGCACATGCCATGCACACGTTTTATTCTATGGACCACAAAGAGGTTGTACCACTTTTGAAACAAGCCGAAAGATTTCTGGTTACGCGTGTAGATCTTAAGGCCTTTTCAAGAGTTTTTTTTTGATGACCATGAACCTATGCAATGGACGCATTATATTTTATGTACCACAACGAGCTTGTACCACTTTTGAAACAAGGCGAAATATTTTTGGTTGAGCGTGTAGATTTTAAGGCCTTTTTCTAAGGGGTTGTACCACTTTCAAAACAAGCTGAAGGGTTTTTGATGGTTACGTTCTATCCAATGTATCACAAAACACAGGTTCAAGCTCCAGGAGGTTCTTGTAAAACTTTAAATACGTGAAAACGATGATGAACGTCTTACTGTGCGTTATCAAAGATCTGCACCACTCATGACTTCTTGATTTTTTGGCGTACCAAGAACATCTTAAGGCCTCAGCATTCAAACAATTGGACGACCATGATAACGGAAACAATTTGGACGACCCTAACACCAAAATTGGTAAAAGACACATCTTAAGACTAAAAGTGAGTTAAATATCAAATTTTGCTTACCTAAAAGATTGCAAACTTTTTTTACGCTCCAAATTCCAAATAACGCTCCCTCTTTTACGCCCTAAATTCGAAATAACGCTCCCTCTTTTTACGCTCTGATTCCATTTACGCTCCCCCGTTTTGGGCGCAAAAAGAGGTTTTGCAGTACAAATGTAGCTTAAGTCATATATGGAAACTCTTTGTAATTGTTCCGATAATGTTCATGCATAAAACGACTACGCAGCATTTTGAACGATTCTGCTCACATATAAACGATGATGAAATGTCAACATCAACATTTCGCCGTGTTTACCAAGTTATATTGAGTTATTTTCATTTGTTAGAGGTTGAGTTGTTGTTTTTTAATGTTTGACAGTGATACGGATCACAAATCGGCAGGATTTATAGAACGGAATTAAATTACAGCATGTATATGTTCAATGGAATTAAATCACATCGGATAAATTGAAGTAAGTAGAAATGAAATTTATTTTATCGCTGAGATACAGTGAACTTTGGTCAACGCGCAGAAGTACAAACTATTTACGTACAACGCACATCCGTAAAGGATTTTTATGACAACACGTATGTGCATATACGATATTTGCGATTCAATCAGACTAAGCAGATATTGTTTATATCATTTTACGATTTTTTTTAACACAATCGTAAATATTCGATATGCGGGTATTACATACGATAGTAATCATATTTGGGCTATTTTTATAAGTAATCATTTACGAGTGCGATAAATAACTGCAATATATGCATTATGCAATCGAATATATACTTTCATATACGATCTGTGGTTTACTGGGTTCACTTGTTGTCATTTTTTATCGTTTCTGAATATTAATTTTTTTTTGTCGCGTCAATTCTGACATAATTCCGAGATATTTCTTGGTTTCTGATTGATTAACCCCTCTACGACGAATCACACAGCATGGTATTGTCGGCGTAGCACCACATTAGAATTCGGACATCGGAACTTCCGAAGTTTTATCTGCGCTTCTAAGGCGAATCCAGCGCACTACTTCCTAAGTTGGGTAAGTTGCCTGTATCTGGAGAAAAATCCACCTTCGTTATAAAAAGCTTCCTAACTTTGTTTCTCTTAGAGGAACTTTCACTGTAATTTCTGTAGCGATGACCGCATAAATCTTTATGTAAAATTCCGTAAAAATTCCGCCTTGAATTTGGGAAATAATTTTCGGAAGGTTTTTCTTAGGAATTCACCAAACAATATCTACAGGAATTCTCAAAAAGATTTCTACCGGAATTCATGAAAAAATCCACTTGTATTTGAAGGAGATTTTTTTTTCTAGGATTCGCAGAGAAGTTTTTATAGTAATTGACGTGCAGTTTCCGCGGAGATTCCTGAAAGAGACAACAGTAATGTCTACAAAATATTCTGCCTTGAATTTATGGTATGAAAGAATTTCCGGAAGTTTTTGTGCTGACATTCGCCATCGGATTTCTGTTGGAATTTCCGTTTGAACTCCTGGAGAAAGATTTCACAAGGATTGAAGTATTTGATTGAAGTAAAAAAAATCCTAGAAATTTTCACTAGGTTTTCCACAGAAAATCAACTTTCGCTGAAATTTCTGAAAAAAATTCAGAGTTTTCTAAAGCAATTTCTGCATCAAATTCAAGATTTTGGATCACATTTTACGAAACTTAGGAAACTCAGGTTCGGTAAAATTCATGTTATATATGAGTTGATGTTTTTAATGAAACCGAGATCAGGGTCTCGAAAAAACAAATGGCAAATGGACTCTATAAGTATTTAAATTTGTTTCAATTAAAAATGTTATTTCGTACCGTATTTTAAAAATGTCACCATAATTTTGGATTCTTTAATTTTTTTTTTACAATTTTTCCTAAAAAAGATTCATAAGCTTTGTGATTCCAAATAATTCTCTGTCTAGTAATTGATTAGATCATTTTATTTATTTTTTGCCGAAAAACCGTGTTAATTTTTCAACGTGCCAAAACCAATGTTCACACGTCTAACTACATAAAAATTAGCGAAAGCCCAATCCAAAACATCGTTTCATACTGTCTTGCAGCTGAATCATCTATATATGGTGACACTTTTGGGAATATATTTTGACGAGACAATGTTTTTTGATCGATAGTAAAAGGAGCGCAAAATTTGTTTAACTTCATTCTGCCTTTTCATACACAAACTGCAGTTTCACGAAAAACTTCGAGCTCATGTTAAACTTTATTACCACAATGCTGTAGAACTTGCTTCAAAATCGTTATTGAAATTATAAGCATGGTTTAGTGTAACAACTTGTAACTTGTTACATGCTCCCGTGTGTTACGGAATAAAGTTTATCTTGGTCATATTGCTAGCCTCTGGATGTTCCAGCGAATACCTTCCTCAATATCCAACTCTGTGGTATTTATGATGGTATCGCCAAGTCGGTTGTCCCCTGCTAAGATCCATCCTCTCCCTAGTTACGATGAAGATGCACACGGCCAGCAGTAGTAATCCTCATGATTTTGTAATTTTTGTCTTCTCTTGATTTCTGATAGCATTCTAATAAGGATTTGAAAAAAAAAACAGTTTCCTAGTTTCCGATCTGCTACGAGTTACTCAGTAACAATATGAATGCAACTCAGCTCACTACCTGGTTAGTACTTCATACAAAAGTCACTATTTGGTCACTTTTTCTGCTTCTGAAAGTCACTATTTGGTCACTTTTTTCGTCATCGTTGGTCACTAAGTCACTATTTTGAACGGCTTTTATCGCTACCAGCCCTGTCATCTGTCATAAGACGATTTGGTACTATTTTATTCGATTTCACTACCGGGGTTGTAACTTTAAAAATACGTATTAAGACCTCAACGACCGCGACTCGCGATGCCGTTTCAGGCCGAGCGCGTCATCGTCAGCGCTATCAACAGCAGTCTCAGAAATAAAACATAATTAATGTTACCTTGCAAACAGTTGAAAGACTCGAATTCCTCTTGTGAGGCTAGACTGTATGCAGCGGAAACAACTTTTCAAGCAATTAGCTAAAAAACCTCGGTACCCGATCCTAGGCTGAACTGACTGCTGGAAAAATCGAGTTAGGGGTTTAAATATGTACTAATTCTTCTTGCACTGGTGAACAATGGTAGTAAGAGGAACACACGGAAGTTCTTATTACTGAACAAATTCTCTTGCTTGAAATGGTCTTGTATACAGAGCTGAATCCCGGGTTTTATTGTTTTACTGGTGATATTCTAGAAGCAAGACAAGGATGTGGCTAGGGCTCCGATGCATGCCCAAAAACAGTATCACTGTTCTGTTTTCTCAATAAAGGAGTAATTTCCTATTGATAAGGGGCGCGCCTTCAATGGGATTGCTCTCTGTGAAGGGTCTAAATAGCGGGACCTTGTCATGGTGCTCTTGAGAAAACAAAACAACAACTGTATCGTAACCGATACTGCATTGCTTATCAATAGTAATGAAGTAATTCGACATGCACTTAAACACTAAGGATACGGGTAACGCTACAATAGATCTAATAACAGGTCGCAGTGGCACACCCGAACAGGAAAACAAACCTAAGAGAAGATCGGGTAACCAACCCCGGTGGGAATTATGGTCGAATGCGGACAGAGAAGTGAAACTGTGCACCATGGTCCTCCGGAAATTTAGGGGGTTTGGTGTCAGGCCCTGCAAGCCAGCCTTTAAAAAATCATAAGCAACGAACAATCAACAAGAGAGTACGGACCGGAACCATCGGCGAAGACCACTGCGACGAAAAGGGACTAGCGATTGGAAACTCGGTTCGTGGAACTGCAAATCTCTCAACTTCATCGGGAGTACACGCATACTCGCCGATGTGCTCAAGGACCGTGGATTCGGCATCGTAGCGCTGCAGGAGGTTTGTTGGAAGGGATCGATGGTGCGAACGTTTAGAGGTAATCATATCTCGCTTAACTTTTCAAAAGGACCTAAGTAACATTTTTATCATGATTTAATTTGAATACTGCATTCAAAAGCTTTCATGTTTTTCTGTTGATTGTGCTATTCAAATTAATTCATGAAAAAAATGTTACTTAGGTCCTTTTGAAAAGTTAAGCGAGATATCATCTACCAGAGCTGCGGCAACACACACGAGCTGGGAACAGCTTTCATAGTGATGGGCGACATGCAAAGGCGCGTGATCGGGTGGTGGCCGATCAATGAAAGAATGTGCAGGTTGAGGATCAAAGGCCGGTTCTTCAACTTCAGCTTATCAACGTCCATAGCCCACACTCCGGAAGCACTGATGATGATAAGGACGCATGCTACGCGTAGCTGGACCGTGAATACGACAGCTGCCCAAGCCACGACGTCAAAATCATCATAGGAGATTTGAACGCTCAGGTTGGCCAAGAGGAGAAGTTTAGACCGACTATTGGAAAGTTCAGCGCTCACCGGCTGACGAACGAAAACGGCCTACGACTAATTGATTTCGCCGCCTCCAAGAATATGGCCATTCGCAGCACCTACTTCCACCACTGCAGACAGAATCACAAATCGACCACGTTCTGATTGATGGATGGTACTTCTCCAACATTTTTGACGTCAGGATATATCATGGCGCTAACATCGACTTTAACCACTATCACTGGTGATGATTAAACTGCGCCCAAAACTATCCATCATCAGCAATGTTCGGTACCGACGACCACCACGGTACGACCTAGAGCGACTGAAGCAATCTGATGTCGCCACTGCATACGCGCAGCATCTCGAGGCAGCGTTGCCGGAAGAGGGTGAGCAGGACGCAGCGCAGGCGGTCGCGCTGTAGCAAGGCACCCGGCAGAACGTGAAACGTTATAGACGGAAGCGGAGACAGCAGACCCGCCTTTTTCAGGAGAAGCGGAGTGCGAGGAGATGGAACAGCTGTGCCATTCTCAAGAAACACGCAAGTTCTATCAGAAGCTCAACGCATCCCGCAAAGGCTTCGTGCCGTGAGCCGAAATGTGCGGGGATAAAGATGGGAGCATCTTGACAGACGTCCGCCGCGGCTAAACATTGGGCGGCTACAAGACGGTAGGCTAGCCCAAGACTACGCGCAGCAGCTGGAAGTGGCACTCCCAACGGAAGAACAGCTAGGCGCAGCATCTCTTGAAGATGGCTGCAGAGATATTCGATCCGCCATTGGAAGCACCGCAACCGCTGCACTAGGCACGGTGGCTCCGGATCAGAGAAACGACTGGTATGACGGCGAATGTGAGCAGTTAGTAGAAGAGAAGAATGCAGCATGGGCGAGATTGCTGCAACACCGCACGAGGGCGAACGAGGCACGATACAAACGGGCGCGGAACAGACAAAACTCGATTTTCCGGAGGAAAAAGCGCCAGCAGGAAGATCGAGACCGTGAAGAGACGGAGGAACTGTACCGCGCTAATAACGCACGAAAGTTCTATGAGAAGTTGAACCGTTCACGTAAGGGCCACGTGCCACAGCCCGATATGTGTAAGGACATAAACGGGAACATTCTTACAAACGAGCGTGAGGTGATCCAAAGGTGGCGGCAGCACTACGAAGAGCACCTGAATGGCGATATGGCAGACAACGGTGGCGGTATGGTAATGAACCTAGGAGCACGCGCGCAGGACATGCGACTTCCGGCTCCGAATCTCTAGGAAATCCAGGAGGAGATCGGCCGGCTGAAAAACAACAAAGCCCCTGGAGTTGACCAAATACCAGGAGAGCTGTTTAAACACGGTGGTGAGGCACTGGCTAGAGCGCTGCACTGGGTGATTACCAAGGTTTGGGAGGATGAGGTTCTGCCGCAGGAGGGAGTGGATGGAAGGTGTCGTGTGTCCCATCTACAAAAAGGGCGACAAGCTGGATTGTAGCAACTACCGCGCAATCACATTGCTGAACGCCGCCCACAAGGTACTCTCCCAAATTTTATGCCGCCGACCAACACCAATTGCAAGAGAGCTCGTGGGGCAGTACCAGGCGGGATTTATGGGTGAACGATCTACCACAGACCAGGTGTTCGCCATACGTCAGGTATTGCAGAAATGCCGCGAATACAACGTGCCCACACATCATCTATTTATCGACTTCAAAGCCGCATATGATACAATCGATCGGGACCAGCTATGGCAGCTAGAGTTTCTATCCCGGGACATTCCGGGACGAAAAATCCCGGGATTTAAGATAATTCGGGATTTCCCGATACCCGGGATATGATTTTAGAAATCCCGAAAATCCCGGGATACCCGGGACAAAAAATCTTTTTTTTACTTCAGGCTTACTAATAGTGTTTATGCTCACAATTTTTATTGGCAATGAACGCCCAACGCAAAGAAGAACTATCTTACAAAGAAAGCACAAGACTAGAGTTTTCTTTACCCTATGGCGGTCTACTGACTGATTTATTATTATTATTGTCTTTATTTTAGAGGCTTTCAGCCCTAGGCTGGCTCACCTACTGACTGATACTTCTGCCAGCAACTACACTGCCTCTAACCGCAAGTCGAGCACATCTGTATATGGGCCTCCATATACAGATGTGCTCGACTTGCGGTTAGCGGCAGTACACCTCTCTTATATTTAAACTACAAGTACTACAATATATCGCTTGCTAACAATATTCCTTGATATTATAAAAGAGTAGATATATTACACATTGTTATGCACTACTTTTATGTTTTCAGTGTGCATTGATAGGAAGTGAAGCTAGCCGTCCAGCTGTGCTGGTCGACAGCTAATTAAACGCGAGTGTTTGTTTAAGCCTATTGTTTATGTATTGCTGATATTATACAAGATCCATGCACAGATATAAATAGATCTGATCAATAAAGTTGTAGCTCTCGTTTTCTGACAAGCAACAAGTTAAGTTGTGTTTTCTTCTAACATTGTGGATATTATAAACATCAAACTGGCGCATGATTCCTACTTATCTTCCATCTACAACGAGGAGTCGCGCACTATCCGATACATATTTCAGCATTTCTCTACACAGCCTGAAATATTTTTTAAATTTACATTCATTTTGATGCACATATTTGGAGCATAAAAAAAGACGCAAAAATGAACGTTTTAATTCTAAATGTTAATTGATTTAATTCATTAATTGATGTGAAAATTTTTACATTTATATTTTATTTTATTTTCCAATTCTATTTTACACATAATTTAATTTTCATTACATAGTGTGCACGCCTCGTTAATCTCCTCGGCCCTCCTAACACCGAGCTAGTCATCCTGAGCTCTTCGTCCCCTATGTTTATGTTTTGGTCCGAGTTCCTTCAGGACTTCTGCTGACCAGCTTCTGAATGTTTTGGATTAAAGCTCTTCTTAGACTTTTGCTGACCTGCCCCGATAAATTCGGTACGACGCTACCCATGATTAACGCAGCCAATTCATGATCCCACGGCGCCACGCGACTTATACAACCGATTCATGGATCCCGTACTGCGATTACGTCAAAGATTAGTTACCGTCGTCGGGAGTGACAATGGGTCAAATGGGGGTGACAATGGGTCACTGTTTCAACTACATACTTAGAATGCTTGTAGAATAGATTTAATATATATGAGGACAAGAAAACTTTATTATAAGAGACCTTTTTCAACGATTTTGTCATCCGACCTCCAGACTGTCGGTGAAGGCGCTGACCCATTTTTATCCCCAGACCCATTGTCCCCCCGATGACGATACTAGTTGATCGGTACTTAGTTGGTCTTTGATAAAGTCTTTTGGGGACTAGTTTATCGACACTAAGTTGTAGATCTGGAACCATTCCTGGGCCTATAACCCGTTGATGAATAGGTAGAAGTATCAGTCAGTAACCTGCAATGAAGTATAGGGAGCTCTACTATTGTGTTTTCGTTGTGACTCGTGAGCTTATGGTCCCAGTACGATTCCACTGCGCATCTTCCGTCTTCTTTCCGATACAAATGCAAATACTATTTGCTTTTTGAAGTTTAGTTTCAATTTGAATTATGTATCATCTGGCCGTTCTAAAATATGAACTTTACCCCTAAACTTCGAAAACAAAAAAATAATGTTTTTAAAAACATCGAAAATTCCCGGGATCCCGGGATTACCTGGGAAATACAAGAATTTTCATCCCGAATCCCGGGACAGCAAAAATGGCCGGGAAATGTAAACTCTAATGGCAGCTAATGCACGAAAACGGATTTCCGGATAAACTGATACGGTTGATCAAGGCGACGACGGATCGGGTGATGTGCGTAGTTCGAGTTTCAGGGGCATTCTCGAGTCCCTTCGAAACCCGCAGAGGGTTACGGCAAGGTTATGGTCTTTCGTGTCTGCTATTCAACATCGCTTTGGAGGGAGTAATACGAAGGGCAGGGATTGACACGAGTGGTACGCTTTTCACGAAGTCCGTCCAGTTATTTGGTTTCGCCGACGACATTGATATCATGGCACGTAACTTTGAAAGGATGCAGGAAGCCTACATCAGACTGAAAAGCGAAGCTAAACGGATTGGACTAGTCATCAATACGTCGAAGACGAAGTACATGATAGGAAGAGGCTCAAGAGAGGTCAATGTAAGCCACCCATCACGAGTTTCTATCGGTGGTGACGAAATCGAGGTGGTTGAAGAATTCATGTACTTGGGCTCACTGGTGACCGCCGATAACGATACCAGCAGAGAAATTCGGAGGCGCATAGTGGCTGGAAATCGTACGTACTTTGGACTCCGTAAGACGCTCCGATCGAATAGAGTTCGCCGCCGTACCAAACTGACTATCTACAAAACGCTTATAAGACCGGTAGTTCTCTACGGACACGAGACCTGGACGATGCTCGTGGAGGACCAACGCGCACTGGGAGTTTTCGAAAGGAAAGTGTTGCGTACCATCTATGGTGGGGTGCAGATGGCGGACGGTACGTGGAGGAGGCGAATGAACCACGAGTTGCATCAGCTGTTGGGAGAACCATCCATCGTTCACACCGCGAAAATCGGACGACTGCGGTGGGCCGGGCACGTAGCCAGACACCGGACAGTAATCCGGTGAAAATGGTTCTCGACAACGATCCGACGGGAACAAGAAGGCGAGGTGCACAGCGGGCAAGGTGGATCGATCAGGTGGAGGACGATTTGCGGACCCTCCGCAGACTGCGTGGTTGGCGAAGTGCAGCCATTGACCGAGCTGAATGGAGAAGACTTTTATATACCGCACAGGCCACTTCAGCCTTAGTCTGATGATAAATAAATAAAAGGAAATCTCAATTCTTTTTTATTATAATAGATAAATAAGGCTTAAAATAACATAACGTAAAAAAATGTTTGAATATGATGTCTAATATGTATTGATGGAAACTGAGGTTTGTCAAAATATTTTGTTTCACAAATTTTTCTAGCCTATCATTGATATTTTCCATAGCTACTGAATATAATATAGCTTCAAAGCCAAAAACGAATTGAAGGCAGCCCTGCCGTCCTGATTAGTCACGCTTAGTCGACAACTAAGAAGCTTTCTACTAAAGCAAAAATTTGTTTTGGTCTATTTTAGCTAATTGAAACTCAGATTCGCCTACATAGGTCTCAGTATGATAGTTACTATCAACTGTGTGTACAAAAATAGTAAACCAATCGGTTTTACGGTACGACTTCGCACTACCGGCGCCCTCATGTGTCGCAGTTGAGCGCTGTTAGTTACTATCAACTCCCCCAAAGTCAACATGTTGTGCATCCGCGAGTACGGCTTCGCACTACCGGCGCCCTCATGTGTCGCAGTTGAGCGCTGTTAGTTACTATCAACTCCCCCAAAGCCAACATGTTGTGCATCCGCGAGTATGACTTCGCACTACCGGCGCCCTCATGTGTCGCAGTTGAGCGCTGTTAGTTACTATCAACTCCCCCAAAGCCAACATGTTGTGCATCCGCGAGTACGGCTTCGCACTACCGGCGCCCTCATGTGTCGCAGTTGAGCGCTGTTAGTTACTATCAACTCCCCCAAAGCTAACATATTGTGCATCCGCGAGTACAGTTTTGCACTGCCTTCTCTAATATGGGTCTTGATTCTGCATCGAAAGTTTCTTATTGCTCACCTAAAATCGCATTCCAACATCCCCTGAAAACATATTTAATTTTGGGATACTCGGATCATACAGCCCTGCCGTCCTGATTAGTCACGCTTAGTCGACAACTAAGAAGCTTTCTACTAAAGCAAAAATTTGTTTTGGTCTATTTTAGCTAATTGAAACTCAGATTCGCCTACATAGGTCTCAGTATGATAGTTACTATCAACTGTGTGTACAAAAATAGTAAACCAATCGGTTTTAAATGCCCCACCCCTTCCCCTCCATGGCTCTCTCTTGGATTCGAACCAAGAGCATCAACAAAACCGCCAGATTGATGCGTGTGCGCTATCCACTCGGTCACGGTTAACTTGAAAGTTATTACTGTTATAAAATGAAGCCTCGCTTGTCTGAAAAGTCAGAAAGTCGGTGAGCGTTGGTTCTGCGCTCTCCACCCTCATTCGTGTTAATTGCTTCGGGTAGTGAGCTACCATGGTCTGCTAGAGAGAGCGAGTACGCGCAAAATCGATGTTGCAACTCACGCGATGCAAAGTTTATAGTACGATCTTGATGTGCTTGACTACAGGTGTGGGCAAAAGATATTTTAGTTACCAGATAAAGATTGTCGCTGTCGTCGCTGTCCGGAACAACTTTTGCTGGCGAGGATATGGGAGCTAAATGTCAAAGAAGGAAAATCCATACGATTTGACAGCTTGGTATCCAACATGTTCCGGACAGCAGAACAAAGGGAACCGAAGCGACAATCTTTATCTAGTAACTAAAATATCTTTTGCGTGGGCACCCTAAAGTAGTATTTGTTCAACGAAAATTCTTTCTTTTGAGGGAGAAACTCTCAGCTGGGTTGCCGACGATGGCCAAAGGCGACCGAATGTGACGTCACGTCTGGTATACTCAGTACAATTTTTATAACAGACGTGATGTTTCACTACACCCGCCCACTACTGTTACATTTTGTTAAGAAAATTATTTTGAGCTTTTTAGTGGAATGTCTTCACTTGTCATAAGACGAGTTTGTACAATCCCATTGAATTCCACCACTTAAGTTGAGTCAAGTACGAGACACTGAAGACGGCCTTACTGTTGAGGTCGAAATACGTATCTGTCAAGATACAATTAAGTGGTGGAATTCAATGGGATTGTACAAACTCGTCTTATGGCAAGTGAATGTTTACATTATTTTTTCGACTAATACAGACTTAGAGGACTTTGGCCCACACCTTTACTGAAGCACATCGATATAAGCTCTTACAAGCTGCTTTTCTATTCTAAATATATAAAAATGATTCCTTTGAGGCAATATAACTCCCAAACGGACGTACTTCTCATGAATCGATTTGTATTGAGATCAGCTGTGTTTATATTTATGAAGATTGAACATTTTGCCGGGAAAGTTGGAGTGTTATTAGAATACAACGTTTTCATGTGTTCTGGAGAAAGCCATCAAGCTCGAACTTAAATCCATCTATTAGGGGGAATGACGGCTTTGGCAGGTTTTGTGCTATTATTGTCCGGGGGTGTTTTTTATTATGCTCAAATTTGGCCTAAACATTATTTGCATATCAAAGAAATTGTGGCCAAATTTCATAAAATTTAGTCGACAAAAACCACCCTGACAATAATAGTACAAAACCTGCCAAAGCTGTCTTTTCCCCTATTATTGTTATTGGTTTCTTTATTAAAGTGCTAGCTAGCTAGAGTGCGGCGCTACAATCAACTAAACGATTGACAGTTAGATCTTAGTTCTCAATAAATACATTTAATACTGGTTTCGCACTAAAGCCTTCTTATGTTATTCGGCTATCTTGATGAGCTTTCTATTGTTGTTAATTTAAATAACATGTTATTCAGGCCGTAGTGCGAACATAGTATAAAGACATCAAATTATAGTTGTATCACCGCTCATAAAAAAAAATCTACTGGTTCGCTTATTTTTAGTCACAACGAAAAATATGCGTCAGATAGTCGCCCAAACAACATACCTCCAGAAAAAGTAACTTTGTTATTTTGAAGATTTGGTCATTTGGTGTTTGTGTGTGCACAAAGAAATCTCACCCCTTTTTTCGGGCATTTATCCTTAATTATTTAGTCGCAACAAGTTGCATTTGACGAAGAATCCTGCTCCATTGTTTCCTATTTAAAATCGACCACACCATGGGCTCAAAAGTTATGGCAAAAATACTATTTTTATATGTAAAACCCGTGCAAAAAAATCCTAATTATTTTTCAGGCACTCCAGTAGTAAACATTCTTAAAAATATTCCTGGAACACCGTAAAAAATGCCAAAAAGTTGTTTTACCCCAGTTTCCCCTAAGTCATATAAAAAATCGATCCGATCGCACTATGGGCTCAAGAGTAAAGGCTAGAATATTATTTTATAAGCAAAACTTGTGCAAAAATCTCACTTATTTTTCGGGCAATTAACCTAAGCCGATTTGCTTGCAATAAATTTACATTCGGCAGCAATCTTTACAATGCAAAATTTTCAATTTAAGCGAAGGTGAAAAATAAGTCCCTTTTACCTATTAGTGTTATTAGAGACTTCTCTTACATGTTTATCAATTATTTTGAATAAGAGAGAAAAGCATCATCATCAGTAGGTGGTTTAATTAGGGTTTTTTAGATGTTGCTGCCACGTATCATAATAAGCACAATTATGGGCTTCGTGGCCGTGTGGTTAGTGACGTCAGTTGTCTAGATGTAAGTGTTCAGTCTGTGCGACATCCGGTGATTCTGTCTTCTGTCTTTATAAACGCATATAGATGTGGATTGATGAAAAATGGAATATATTCCCATGAAGTGCTACTTGGATCTCTCTAATGTATAACACTTTATGCATTTATTACATAGTGTATTTATTACACGAGAAAGTACCATTACCGCAAGGCGGTTTATTAATTTTGTTTTAGCTTAACTTAACTGTACATGTAAATGATTGCACTACGATCCAAGTGAATAGAGGTTAGGATTTACCACCTATTCTCAAAGTACACGTTTCAGCAGATAACAAATTGAGATCAATAATGGAGCTGCGGCCAAGTCCTTGCAGTCAGTTGGAAAATGAGAAGAATGTTAGTGTGGATTTATTGTAGCTACTAGAGACCGAGAATACCTCTGCATCTCCACAATTACCACGGAAAGGAAGTTTTGTTAATTGGGTAGGGTAGATAAACTGAAGCATAGGTCGAGGATTCACCAAGGAAGTGGATATAGTTCGTGCCACTTTAAAAAATAGGAACGAGCCTGGGATCGAACCCACGATCTCCTGCTTGTAAGAGAAAAGCGGCAGTAACTAGACCACCGATAAAAAGTTATTGATTCGCCATACACACACCATAGCAAGCAAAGCATGCATTTGCATGCTTGTGTAATACCTATATTGTGTAGAATCACCCTATAGTCAAAATAAAGATCATAAACCAAATATTGCATATATTAAGATCATAATATTATAAAGAATAGCTTACGACAAATTTACGCCAATTAGCTGTATCATGCCGCCGATGTCCCAGAATTCCAACTGTTCTACGACCATGCTGCCATACTGCTGCCGCTGATAAACGATCCTTTTAAACGAATTGACGTGCACGTGATATGCACTCCGCTAGACAAAACAGAAAATTTCCACTCTTACACTTTGTGAAACTCTCGACGATCAAGAGTGTCAGTCACTTAATCGCACCAACACGCACTATAAAATTCTTTCAAACTTCGGGAAAATTCTTCTGATCGAACTGGTTTGCTAAGCGATAGCACGTTGCAACACACATTTATCACGTAAATATTTTCTCCTGCACAAAGCATAAATCAGCATAAATCTTATTAACACAGCACAGCAGGAAAACACTTTTGCACTTCGCATTGGTGCGCCAAGCACCAACATTATTTCTGCTAAATTAAGCAAGTATAACATTTTCCTTATATAACTTAAATAACTCATAGGCATTAGCTGGAACTGATGTGCCAACCAACAGCGATCCACTTTGCGAATAATGCCTGATCACATCACAATACTCCTGAACGAAGGAACGTGCAAATTCACCCTAATTTATAAAGAACAATGAACCAATACGAACTTCAAAACATATTCTCGATAACAAAACGCTGAAGAAGTTACCAAGTTTTAACCGAAAAACTAAATTTACACATTTATGGGATTATTAAATTTTTCCATTCACTAGTAAAAGTTGTGTAAATTGTATAATTTATTGGAAATCTCTGGATGAATGTTTGGAGGAATTTCATATAAAATTTCTTAAAGATTTTTTGGTGCAATTCATGAAGAATTTTTTGGAAGAAATCTCTGGGTAGCCTCCGGCGGAATTCCCAAGGGAGTTTGCTAGAGAATTCTTGGGGGAATTGCCGGGAAATTTCTGAAGGAATTTCGAGGAATTTTCTTTAAAAGTTTTGAAATAATTTTCGAAGGATTGTCTGGGTAATTGACGGAGAAATTCCTGAATAAATTTCCGGACGAGTTCTAGGGAAACTTCTGCAGAATCTCTTGGGGGAATATACTTGTGGAATTTAAGGATTATAAATTTCCGGAAGAATGTTCGAAGGAATTCTTTAGCAGGATGTCTTGAGTGAATTGATTAGGTGTTTCTGGAAGAATTTCTGAAAGAATTTCCAGAGAAATACCAGGACTTTGTGTAGAAATTTACTTTGTGTAGAAAATTTGGATAAATTTCCAAAAGAAATCTGCGAACATTTTTCGAACAAATTTCCGAAAAGAAAAATTATTTTGAGCTTTTTAGTGGAATGTCTTCACTTGTCATAAGACGAGTTAATACAGTCCCATTGAATTCCACCACTTAATTGTATCTTGACAGATACGTATTTCGACCTCAACAGTAAGGCTGTCTTCAGTGTCTCGTACTTGACTCGACTTCGAGTCGGAGTCTTCTAATTATTTAAATTTATTTAAAATTATTAACGAACTACCAATTCCATCCAATTTATACAGAAATTATACCTTAAATGGAATCATCAATGGAATTTTCGGAGGAATTCCTAGATCAATTACCGAAGAGATCCTGAAAGAATTCCAGTGGAAACTTCAAAATTTTCCCTGAGAGATCCCGGAAATTTCTCCGGGAGTTCCTGTGGAATTCGTCCAGGAGTTCCACCGGCAGTTACTCCAAGAATTCCTCCAGGATTTTCTCCGAGAATTATTTAGTTCCTACGGGAGTTCCTCTGAATATCTAGAGAATTTCCTCCGGGAAATCATTCAGGCTTTCTTTCTAGAATTCATTTAGGCTTCTTCAGGAATTTATAAAGAAATTCCTCCAGAAGTTCCTCCGAGAATTTCTCTGGGAGCTCCTCAGGGAATTCTCCGGGAGGTCCTCTGATGATGATAATGATAATCCAGCTACATACTCCTACAAAGGTTTCAGCTAGACGAGATTTATCTATTAGATGAATTCTCCAAGATTTTTCGAGTTCTCCGGGGTTCCTCTGAAAATTCTAACGGGAGTTTCTTCACAAATTCTTCCAGGAGTTACTTCGAGAACTCCTCCGAGAGTTCCTCCTGCAATTCATCCGGGAGTTTCTCCGGGAGTTCCTGCAGGGAAGTCCACCAGGTGTTCTCGCCAAATTCCTCCGGGAGCTCCACCAGTAGCTCTTTCAGGAAATCATTCAGGCTTTTTTCAGGAAATCATTTAGGCTTACTTCACAAATATAACTGGAAATTCCTCCCGAAGTTCTTCCGATAGTTTCTCTGGGAGGTCCTATAGGAATTCTTCTAGGAGTTCTTCCTGAAATTCCTCTGGGAGTTTCTCCGGCAGTTCCTTCGGGAATTCCACCGGGAGATCCACCGGCATTTTATCCGAGAATTCTTCCGGAAGTTTCACCGGCAGTTCCTCCGGGTAATTTTTTGAGGAGGAACTTCCAGAGTAATTTCCGGAGGAATTCCAGGGGAAATTTCCAGAAGAATTCTCGGAGGAACTGCCGGTGGAACTTCTGGAGGAATTTCTTCAAGAGCTACAGGAAGGATTTCCGGAGGAAATTCTGGAGGAATTCCGGAGGATCTCTCGAAAGAACTCCCTGATAAACTTCCGTGAGAATTCCCGGAGGAACTCCCAAAGAAATTCTCGAAGGAACTTCTGGAGGAATTTGTAGATAAATTCCTAAAGAAAGCCTGAATAAAATCCCGGAGGAATTACTGGTGGAACTCCCGGAGGAATTTTCAGAGGAACAGCCGGTGTAAAACTCAAAATTGAATTTCTTGAGGAACTTCCAAAATCCCATTTCCCGTGAAATTCCTGCCAAATATCTTCCAGGAATTCCCTGTGAAGTCCCTGGGGGGATTCCTGGAGGAATTCTTAGAAAACCCCTTGGAGGAGCTTCCGGAGGAACTCCCACAAGCACTTCCGGAGGAATTCCCTGAAATAATTATTGGTGAAGTTCCTGAAGGAATTTCCGGTGTAATATCTGAAGAAATTCCAGGAACAATAGCAGGAGGAAGAGAAATTCCGGATGGAATCCTGAAAGTATTTGCAGATGAATTGCTGAAGTCCCGGGGTTTCTTTAGAAGAAAATCCTGGAAGAACTCTTAGAGGAACTCTCAAATTAATTTCCGAATAAAATTCTGTAATAAATTTCGTGTGAAGTCCGGAAAGAATTCCAGGACGATTCCACGGAAAAATTCCCGGAGAAATTCCTAAAGGAATTCCTGGAGAAGTACCTGAAGGAATTCCCAAAAAAATACTTGGAAGAACTTCCGGGGAAATACTTGGACGAATTCCTGGAGAAATTACTAAAGAAATTTCTAGAGGAATTCTTGGATGATATTCTGAAGTAATTGCGAAAAGAATTCCAGAATGAAATCCTAGAGGATTTCGCTATGTAATTTATGTAGGTATTCCTAGGGCCCTCCTTAGCCGTGAGGTAAGACGCGCGGCTACAAAGCAAGACCATGCTGAGGGTGGCTGGGTTCGATTCCCGGTGCCGGTCTAGGCAATTTTCGGATTGGAAATTATCTCGACTTCCCTGGGCATAAAAGTATCATCGTGTTGGCCTCATGATATACGAATGCAAAAATGGTAACCTGGCTTAGAAACCTCGCAGTTAACAACTGTGGAAGTGCTTAATGAACAGTAAGCTGCGAGGCGGCTCTGTCCCAGTGTGGGGATGTAATGCCAATAAGAAGAAGAAGAAGATTCCTGGAAAAAAATATGGAAGTTATCCCGGAGGTATTAAAGGAAGAGTGCCTATAGGTACTCCCGAAGAAGTTCCTAGCAGAATTTCCTAAGAATTTTTTTTATAGATTTACAAGTGTAGTTATGGAGCGAAGCTGGAGGATTTCCGTCATAAATTTCTGAAGAAACTTCTGGAGGAATTATGGGAGGAAGTTCCGTATGTATTCTTGAAGGAACTCTCGAATGGATTCCTGAAATAAATACCGTAGTTTTTTCTGGAAGAATAGCTGAAGAAATGTCTGAGAAGAAAAGAAATCTTCAAGGAATTTCCTTATGAATTTCATAAAAAAAAATTTAGTGAAGGGTTTCTATAAAAATTTTAGGAGGAATTACAATTATATGAGAAGGATTTTCGAATGATTTCCAGAGGAATTCGTGGACAACTTTCCCGGGGATTTTCTAGAAGGATTTCTTGTAGAAACATATTATTTTGTAGGAGGTAGAGAAAGGGAAAATATCGCATCAAGTATGAAAACCTCAAGGAGAAAATGAGATAACGACAAAGTAGATGAAATAAAAAACGGTTCATGAATTTCTTAGTGAACACCTAGAAAGTCAGAAAACCACTAGATAAGATTTAAAATTAGGTTGGATTATAAATTATGTACGGATCTTCAGATCTGATGACCAGATAAATACCATGTTTTGATTCACTTCAAATTTGTTTTATTGTTAATGAACCATTGTTAATAAATATCAAAAATCTTAGCAATGAAAATATAGGTTACTTGGTTGTTTGCTTGATTTTCGTCAGCTTCAATGCGCTAAATTTAAATGTTTCCAAACCAGACGCGCCCGACGTTGTGACACTGATAATTTAGAACATTTAGTACAACAATGCGTTACGCGTCACACACTATTGCGCTACTATTGTACAATAGCAACGCACTATTGTAATCCAGCCTTGACCAACCAACAGAAGAGACTATTCGGCAATCCTATGGTCAGCTAGCTAATGGGTTTTCCACAACATAAAAAAACTCACAATCACTTCACGGAATCCTGCATACCCTAATAAGTTTTTGGGAATCATTCGAAGTTCAACCACCTATTTCTGAATATGATTGGATCATGTGCACATGTTTAGGAAAATTCATTTCAGTACCCGTTCAGTCTTTAAACCGTTTAGGGGGGGGCAACGAACCCCCGGCCCCCCTCTAGCTACGCCCTTGCAAACATTGAAAAGGAATCTGGGAAATTAGGCACTTTCTGAAAAAAATACAATATCCGACAAGACGAGCCTTTCATTGTCAGATAAGGGTATTAGTTTTGTAGGAAATCGTATACATTTCTAGCATGAAAAGTCGAATGTCCACATGAGAGACACTTTTTCAATACCCACTAATTCGCTAATATGTAGGCTAGTTTTGTATTTCTTGCAATATTTTCACCTCAGCACGATGGGCAAAGCTATTTTCTTTAGATCTCTGCTAAAAAATCCAGTATAGATGTCAGTATGGCTTTGCAATAATCGAGAGAGAAAGTAATCAAAAGGAGTTTCTTTTTTTTTACATACCACGTTTTTAAAAATCATGCTAGATTTAATGAATTTGGTGAAATCGAATTGTTTTAATGTGTAAAACAAGTTCTCATCAGAGATGAACCTCGGACTGCAAGTCTTAAGAAGGGTTCGTACACTATTTATATAACGCGAAAATTGACTATTTTCAATCCCCATCAACCCCCTCGTAGCGTTTGATTAAAGAGTTCTCAAATTGGAGACGAGTCAGCCTCGGGCTGAAAGTCTCCCTAATAAAGACAATAAAAAAAAGTTCTAAAATTTAAATAGTTCGTATCGTTCAGGCAGAACCCTCCCACCCCATAATGCGTTATCTAAGTTGTGAATGAGCCGTTACTGAAAAAACATTCTCACCGATTTACACCGCACCGTACCTATAGTACGACTGTCGACCGAAGCGATTCGCTTACTTTTACCGCGACGAAAATAAGTAGGTACTTACAAAATCTACACAACACGCACCGCACTAATAAATTATTTTTCTGGCTGTCCGAAGCAGAAAAATGAACGCGCGCCCGCAACATTCAAAACCGTACTGACGAGCAAAACAAAACACGCACTAGGGTATTAGTACCAGTTATAGTAATATTAGTATCTGTTTGATGTATATAATAATACGGAATACACTTTATGTAATCCCTGTTAATTTTTTTACCGTAATTAACATTAGTTTTGCCGAAAAGTTGAGAAGGACAAGAATGTTATCAATCATTTAATAATTTGCGTTTGATCATTTAGCTGAATTTAGAAGCTGAATTTCAAAATGTGTTGTATCGTGGACTAGTGCGAAGATTTTTTACAACTCTGCCTAACGGTTCGTTGTTTGAATTCCACTCGTAGCGGAGTTATAACTATAGTTTCAGTAACTAATACCAAATGATAACAGAATTGCAATAATTTAGTTCAAGTTAGTGCAACTAGCACTATAGCTCCGTTATTAGTTGAATTCTAACAACGAACCATTAGAAAAAGTTGTAGAAAAACCCTCGCACTAGAAGTTCACCATACACATTTTGAAATTCAGCTTCTGGAATGAGTTAATGACAAACTACTTAATGATCGAACGCAAATTACTAAATGATCGATAACATCCTTGGAACAAGGCTTTGTGCTAATGATTACTGTTATAGTCCATTTAAAAACAAGTGGATGAGTAGCGATTTGGCATGTGTCTGTTTTCCACGCATGTGAGTTTAAAAAACCGATGATATTGGTGTCTCATTAGTTTATTAAAATAGGGCTCTGCACGGACGAATATATTTCTCTTTCGTTCTTCATGAAATTTGAAATTGACTGGCCTTGTTGTTTTCTAATTTCTTAGCAGCGAAAAAGAGACAAAGCAGTCCGTGCAGTGCCCTATAGCCTTAATATATCACGGATACCACCGTTATTGGTACACTGACCCTACCGATGAACTGTGTGAATGCAACCGTAGCAGCACTGACAACCAAGCGAAAGAGTACCTGTCGCCGAAACGAGAGAGTGAGTACATACCAAATGCGTGATGGGAAGTGAGTGGAAAACAGTTCTGCCGCCGCCGGACAGTTGCGAGCGTAAGCAGCTACCATCATTATCACCATCATCATTAGTAATACGCGTTGCGCTTAGAAAACACCACGTGCATCTTGCCAACCATCTCTAGAATTTTTGGTTGAGGAGAGACATTCATGGTATTAATATGCGCCCCAGTGAATTGAAAGTCGTTCGTTCGACTTGAACGCGAATGAAGCGTCTTATAACAATTTTAGCAACATCAAGTAGAAAATGTCACACTTTTGACATGCCAATGGGTTGATCAATTCACTTGCCCAATTCAAACTTAATTTTAGAGTTATGTCTCAAATTTGATCGAACAGAAGTCCTGGTCTTTTCACTCTACTTAGGATTCAATCCAGGTAAAGACGGATTTGTAAAAACCATCTGAGAGTTAAGCGGAGGCGAAGAAATTGGACATAGTCCTTTACCTGCATAAAATAACAAATCTTCATTGTTGTGCCCTTTGTTCAAAATTTGAAATTGAAAAAGAATTACTTGAAATTTTGGTGTTTTACCTTACTTTAGAAGGTTTGAATAAACAATATTAAAATCGATCAAACGTATTCCAATTATCTAGAGATGGTCAATCAAAGCCATATTTAAAATATCGATAATGACTTGTTAGATATTTCATGCGGATGTTGTACGAAATCAATACCGGTAACCAGCAGCTGTTTTCCACACCCGGACAGTGAGATATGTACTTCATGTGAGCAAATAGTTACTTTTTACACCTGTTATGTTCAACTTAGAAAAATATTTAAAGATTTTTGTGGTATTATCTTCACAGCGTTTTTGTTCGGCATTCTTGCAACATATCCTGTCCATTGTATCCTTCCAGCTTTTGCCTCCTCCTGGATGCTGGATTCGCTGTAGAGTTGGATCAGTTCCCCACGCCAGTTGGCACTTCATGGGCTCTTGTGTGCTTTGAGTGGCCCACGGTCGCTTTGCTATGGCCTGCTTGCGGACACATGTAGCTTTTTGTAGATCTTGTAGCATTTTGTAGATTAAATGAAAAGTACTAAACTCGTCTTAGACAGTTGAAGACATTCCACAAAAAGAAGCTTAAATATTTTTTCTGGTTTTTGTAGATGTTTAAAAAAGCCCACTGTCAAACCACAACACGTCCTAGGCAGGCGCCCTAACTGTTGTGTCGTGGGGAGGGGTCGTTAAGCCCTTGAACATTGTCCCTGCTACCCCAGCCCAGGCGGACTCTGTCGCACTCGAAACGCTCACCACCAATCCAAAATTTGCTGCTTCACGTTTCAGGCCACCGTACGTTGTAGGCGAATCCTCGGTCCTCCAGCACATTGACAAGTATCCGCTCCAAATGATGTTGTGAAATTTGCAGTGCCACGAACCGAGCTTCTAATCCCTAGCTCCTTAGAAATTCGCAGTTTTCGAATGTGCGCCCTAAAAACCGCCCTATGGTATCAGCGCCCCCTTAAAATATAAGCGACTAAGTAGCTCATATTTTACGACGACAGGGCTGATTGAAGGATAAAAATTCGGAAAAATTCAAAAGGAAAAAAATTCGTTTGATTTTCAAGGTAATTCGTGGATTGAAGCAAAAATTTATTTTTATTATCATTGTGAAAGGATGGATTTAAATAATTTGGTTTACATTTTAAATTCACTTTCAAATTAAAATGAATAATTAATCTTTTACTGTATTTAGTTAAATATGTGTGTTCCTGACCCGAGGCATAGTGTTACCACCGAAAAGGACGACACCTCTGGATTACACGGCGTGTTTGGTAGAACAATATTATCACACAAAAATGAGCACCGCTAAAATTTCAACTACGTGAAATTATAGATTCTTATATTTCATTTCCTGGATATTTAACAAAAATCTACCGAGGGTCCTGAACAACTTTTGTTTTTCTTTTCCAAATGGAACCTGCATTCATAACTAATACCAACCGCCACACAGTGGGACCAATTTCAAAAAAGACGGTCAAAAATGATAAAAGTGAATAAAATGGTCTAGCAGGCCACATATTATGATATTTCATTGAATAGATGGTTCATCTTCTCGGCATCGCCGACCCGTAAGCCAGAGATCCACTACCGGAACGAGAGGTGGGGCACCAGTTGTCACAAGCCCGCTAACGTTCTCAAAGACAACGTGCTTGCACCAAGTGGCGCCTCATCAAATATCAATGGCTGGCACCGCCAGTGTAGAGTTCTATTTCTATGAGCACTTTCACAGGTATTAACTGCTACCTTTAATTACCAATTTCTGCCGCCTCACTGCAGTGCTAACGGAAAAATGAATTCCATTATACAAAATTATAAACATATAGAATGGATTTTATTTCTCTACACAAAGTAAAGCTATAGAGGCGCAAATCGTTTCTCGATATTACGGTTCATGTGAAAAACTCATAATCTTTTCACAGAGTAAGTATGGAAAATTAGACGTAGGGGTCAAATAAAATACTCTCCCTGCATTGCGACTAAACATGACATGACTTGATAGTTTGTCCTACTTCCTTTAACAATTGGAAGCGTGTTTTTCGACTGGATGGGATGTACTGTTCGGAAGTTGTCTTTCTCAGTCTGAAGTATCAAAACGATGGTTTATTTACTTGCCCGACGTTTCGGCCAATGGGTTGTGGCCTTTTTCAAGGGTCGTATAGTCTATCGTCTATCGTAAACAACGTTCGATCAGTGGTGGATAGGGTGCTCCTTTAACAATATTTTCAAAATCTCAGAGCGCAAGTGCCTGTAAAAACTCATGATCCCGTGGAATTTCCTTAATTAAAGTATGCGTGAGACAAGAACAAATGGTATTAGGGGGGCGTACAAATATTACGCATGCCATTATGCGAGAGGGGGATCTATCGTTTTACCTATAAATAAAAAATCATTTGTATGTAAGAAATCTTACATGAAGGGAGCGATGTTGAAAAAACCAGAAATAACGCTTACGTAACAAGTGTACGACCCCTAGACAATTTTCAGCTAGTGTCGTACCATTGTATTGGGGCAAACGAGAAGTAGAAGGAGAAGAGAAAACATATTGTGCGTTGCTTTTTATCAAAATTGATTGGCAAGAAACGAAACGACCACTGTCAGTAAAACTGAAACAACTGAGCGGACGGAGGGTGGCGGAACCTAATTTCTGCAGGGTTGGATTCCTGACAAAAAAATGAAACTACAGTGTGAATTTCATTGATGGGTACCGATGGGTACCTTTTTGAATTTCACAATGAATACAGCAAGAAGATAATACAATAATAATTTTGTACATAATAAAGACCGAGTACTTTCTACGCGATCAAAAAAAAATCACGAACGTATATGCGTGGCTTTATTAGTTTTGGACTACACTTTGTGATGGTGCCAAATATAATAGGTTTGGGTGATGTATACGTTGTGGCCAACATAATGAAGCAGTAAGATAAATGTTACAAGATTTAACAGAAATAAAAACCGACAACATGCTCAACTTGTATTGACTGTAAAGGTAAGATCCACCCGAATAAAATGACTCAAAACTATGTTTACATCATCGTCAAGTATTCTACTAACAACCCATGACTCAAGTTATCAATTTGGATCATTTTGAAAAAATGGTTTTTGACCGTCTTTTTAAAGATTGGTCCTTCTGTGCGCCAGTCACAAGTCACTCCGAAGTTGAGTATTTCATTCATTTTTAACCATTCTTCATGAATCAAAGGCAATAAATGAATGTTTTTCTTATTCTCAGATGTAGACAAGCATCACGGAGCCGAAATTATTAAATTCAACATTTGGCTAGCAAACATTACCGCTACGCAATGGTTAAACTGACTGGTATTTTTAAACAGTAATCTCTTCCTGATCAATTTACTTATGTTCTGTTACACTTTTTGAATTTAAATGTAAATTAGCAAAATTCCCAGAGATTTATAGATTTATGATTCATAGATATATAGATGCATAAGAGTTTACAAAATGATTTTTTGAGTTTAAAAAACGATGGAATTCCGGCATTCAAGACTTAAGGATTTTTGAAAATTTTACGATTTTTTATCACATTTTCAAGGATAATATTATCAAAATAATGTACCTACTTTTGAGATGAGCATGCCAAGACTATGCTGGAGGTGGCTGAGTTGTATCCCCGGGTTGGTGTAGGAAATTTTTAGGTTTATTTGGTTCATTTTCTTGGCATGATGGGATGATTTTATTTGGTTTTGAAAGTAAGGAACTCATTTCTTTTATTGAGTTTTAACAAATATAAGCGGGGCTTCATCATTGGTAAAGCTTTTTGAAATAACGGTTCTGATCATTGTTTATCTAGGTTTTTTCCTTTTGGTAGATGAATGGAAGTGAAGCTCATCAATCACTTCAAAGTCTGATGGTTGTACCAAGAATCATGCAAATAAGAGTCGTTTAGAAGAAAAGTATTTGGAGTATAATTTTCAATTAATTGCATATTATTCGGCAACTCGGCCGTACGAAAACCATTTTTTGTTAAATATCTTGACTGTGCATATGCACAGCATATGTTTCGAAATGGACAAATTGATATGAAATTTGCGAAAAAGAATCCACGTGTCTTGGAGGGACTCGAACCCTCAACCTCCTACTCTCTAGATAGGCGTGATAACCCCTACACAACAAGACCACTTAAAGGTCACGTTTGCGGAAAAGCCATCAGAATCCGAGTACCAACCTCCACCGCGGTTAGCTCTCTTTTTTGCAAATTGAATATAGGAGTAGGAGGTTGAGGGTTCGAGTCCCTCCAAGACACGTGGATTCTTTTTCGCAAATTTCATATCAATTTGTCCATTTCGAAACATATGCTGTGCATATGCACAGCCAAGATATTTAACAAAAAATGGTTTTCGTACGGCCGAGTTGCCGAATAATATGCAATTAATTGTAATCAAGTGTCGGTCTTTCACCGTCATTAGTCGTCTGAGTACACGCGACCGTTTACGTAAAGGCAATCAAACTCATCAAATGCTTTAGCCAAGCAAGCCTTTGGCACAGCAGAGTGCGATTGAATTCGCATTCTATACCGTCCCGCCCAGTCCGTTGCTGGGGGGCATGGAGTGCGATCCTCTCGTTTAATAAACAATGTGCACTCGCTTGGCTGTGGATATACAACAGTAAAGCAAATGTGGAGATTGGGCAAATCAAGCATCCGAAAGATATTCAATTTGCAAAAATGAGCTAACCGCGGTGGAGGTTGGTACTCGGATTCTGATGGCTTTTCCGCAAACGTGACCTTTAAGTGGTCTTGTTGTGTAGGGGTTATCACGCCTATCTAGAGAGTAGGAGGTTGAGGGTTCGAGTCCCTCCAAGACACGTGGATTCTTTTTCGCAAATTTCATATCAATTTGTCCATTTCGAAACATATGCTGTGCATATGCACAGCCAAGATATTTAACGTATAATTTTCGTTAATTGGTTCACTATTCTAAAGTGTGGGACAATTTTGTTTTCTTAGCATTCATCCCTTTTCTGACTAAAACTCCAAACGTTTGATAATCTTTTACAAAACTACCCTGGTTCCAATCATCCAGATTTTGTGATTGCGTTTTCTGTTGATGGCCATTAAATGTTATTGAAAGTGATTGCAATAATGCGACTATAAAATGAAAAGTGAAATAAATTTTGAATGCATCAATCAAGGTAACTAATTTTCACCGCATTAAAACAACAGCGGCACTGTATATGCATATTTCTATTTGTGTGCTTTTGACAGAAGATGTCTACGGTGGCGCAATCTGTTAATTTCAAAGCGGTGATTTTTGCTAATTGATTGCTCCATTGCTAATGAATTCTGGTGAAAATAATAGTTTCTAATGGGTATTTCCAGGCTATTGACATCCTATTGACAGTCTATCGCCAGATCGTAGCCAGGATGTCCTGGGCTATAATTTTTTCATACTGCATTTCAATGATGACATGACACCGCGCTTGTCACCGGCTCGGGTATTTCTGTAAACTTACTATCATAGAAAAGTGGCGTGCTAAAATTTGTTATAAAAATATGGTGAAAACTAAGCTTCTGTTTGAAAGAGCCACGTGATTTGTAGTAAAATTAAAATGTGTTGTGTAACGTTGATCTGCGTGCGTGAAGCTTTTATTCGTTTATCGTTTTTGGCTCGATTAAATATTGTTTTTATTCTCGTTAATTTGTTGACTGCGTTTAATCAAAAGTGCATTCGAAGCTGATTCCAGTGATATAAATTTCTATCGATTTGCACTTTATAAACAGTCATAAAATACGAAAACAATTCTCGAGAACGGGCATAGATTTCATCATCGACATCGTCGTGCTAGTTAAATCTACCGTCAAAGTGTCATTACCGTCTTCACAATATCATCCCGCTCTACGATGCGATTTGGTTGCGGTAATTGTTCCGTACCCATCGGAGGACTGGATGAAAGTATCAGCTGTAATGGATGCAGTGTAAGATACCATTTACACTGCATGAAAATGAACCAGTACCAGTGGCGACAGTACGACAACGTACTTTGGTTGTGTGAATCAGTGAATCAGTGAATAATGAGCCCAATGTACTAGTACGAGATGAGCAAAAGGAGGAAAGCAAAATAGACCGCATCGTGCTTTCGCGCTGTGCGGTTCTTTCTCTCTTTGCGGAAGGAAGTTTTTAATACTACCCGAAGCTATTTTAATTTCAACGGTGCTTCTTAGCGCTATTTGTACCCACTGATCCCGTTACGATCTTTGCAAGGACCCGTGCCTTCGTTTTACGTTGGACCCGTTTGCGGAAGTAAAATTCCGACAAGCGGTGGTAATCCTGCAGGGACACCGTTCTGGGAAAAAACCTCTTAGAAGGTCACGTCTCCACGCTCAGCCATGAGCATTAATAAAAACAAGAGGAAGGGGGAGTCTTTGAATTCTCCACTTCCTTCAAAGAAACAAGGTTTCAAGACCGTCCTGCCAAAGCGCGGAAAAAATAGAAGGAAGCTGGAGAATTCAGATATTCCTTCTAACTCTAATATCGGAAATAATTCTTCTCCAATCGAACTGAGCAATCAGTTCGATTTGATTAATGATGAAATTGAGCAAATCGAATATACCTCTAGCCCAGGTGATTCGATTCATGCGAAAAAGCAAAGGATTCCGCCAATTGTGGTATCTGTTGCCGAGTTTTCTGGCTTCCGGAAAGAGATTTTGAGTAACCTTCAGGGGATCAAGGTTTCATTTCAGATTGCTAGGAAGGGTGACTGCCGCGTTTTGCCGGGATCCTTTGACGATCGCAAACGTCTTCTTCAGTATTTAACTGAGAAGCGCCATAAGTTCTTCACATACGACGACAAAACTGAGCGATTGTTCAAAGTCGTCTTGAAAGGTCTCCCCAGTGATGACAAATCACTGGATGAGATTAAAATTGAAATTTCTCAATTACTTGGATTTTCACCAGTCCAAGTAATCAAGATGAAAAAGAAATCCCACTCTGGTACTTCCCAGAGGGGCATTTCTCAAGAATTTTATTTAGTTCATTTTAACAAAAGTGAACTAAATAACATGAAAAGTTTGGAAAAGGCCTGTATTATGTCTCATGTCCGTGTTACATGGGAACATTTCCGCAGGCCTGGGGGAAATTTCCAAAACCCCACCCAGTGCCGTAAGTGCCAAAAGTGGGGTCATGGAACCAAACATTGTCACATGGATGCTAAATGCATGATTTGTGGTGGAACCTCTCACGCCAATGACGCATGTCCTGTGAGAGAAGATTCCAATAAATTTAAATGTGCTAATTGTGGGGCAATCATAAATCCAATTTCTGGGAATGCCCTTCACGCAAAAAGTTTTGAATTCCGTGCAAAATTGATGACGGGAAATTCCAATCGGATCCCAGATTCGACGGGTAGAAATTTTCAAACGCTCAAATTTCGAAACCAGTTACCGGTCGAGCAATTCATACCCACCACAATTCACAAACAAATTTTGCCGCTCGTCAACGGGTCGCAAGCACTTCAGTAAATTCAATTTTTCGAATGTCCCTACGTATGCAAACATCGCTGCTGGTAGACAAAATTTCTCTTCTCAAAATGAGGTTTATACCCATGTCCCAACGGAAAATAAAGGTCATGCTGCCGATACAGGTAGCATGACTGCTTCCGATTTTGGTTTTTTAACTGAACAATTGCATCACATGATTGATGCAATGTTCAAAGCAAATACCATACCTGAAGCTGTTCAGGTTGGTATAAAATACACACAAAAAATTGTTATCGGACTCCGTTTTAATGGATCCAAATAATTGTGTGAAAGTTCTAAATTGGAATGCCCGCTCTCTAAAGGGTAAGGAAGATGAATTATTCAACTTCCTAACAGTTCATAATGTGCATATTGCCATTATAACAGAAACTTATTTAAAACCAGGACTCTCCATTAAAAGAGATCCAAACTATTTTATCTACAGAAATGATCGTCTTGACAGCGCCTGTGGTGGGGTCGCCATTGTCATTAATAGACGTATCAAACATAAATTATTTTCTTCGTTTGAAACCAAAGCTTTTGAAACCTTGGGAGTTTCTGTTGAAACAAATTTTGGACAATTTTCCTTCATTGCAGCCTACTTGGCTTTTCAATGCAATGGGCAGCAAAAGAATTTGTTGAAAGCTGATCTTCAAATTCTGACTCGCTACAAATCAAAATTCTTAGTAATTGGTGACTTCAATGCCAAACACCGTTCATGAAATAATGCTCAAAGCAATTCCAACGGCAAAATTGTATTTGAAGATTGTTCTGCGGGATATTATACTATTCAATATCCCAATGGCCCTACTTGTTTTTCTTCCAATCGAAATCCTTCTACAATTGATTTAGTTTTAACGGATTCAAGTCAGCTGTAACTCATGCTAACTTTGACTCTGATCACCTTCCTGTGACGTTTAAAATCTCACAAGAAGCCATTAACAATCCAATCAGCTCTACTTTTAATTATCATGGAGCTAACGTATATCGATAGGAATTTTGATGTTGATATTCCTCTCGATACCAAAGGTGATATTGATAATGCTCTCGTATCTTCGACAAATTGTTGAAGCTAGAGGCATTGCAATTCCTAAATGTGAAATTAAATTCAAATCCATTATTATTGACGACGATCTTCAGCTACTGATCCGTCTTAAAAATGTGAGGCGAAGGCAATACCAAAGAACTCGCGATCCCGCGTTGAAAGTTATTTGGCGAGATTTGCAAAATTAAATTAAAAAACGTTTCGCTATTCTGAGAAATACCAACTTTGAGAATAACGTCTCGAAGTTGGCTCCCAGTTCGAAACCATTTGGAAATTAACGAAAATTCTTAAAAAAACCTCAAAAGCCAATTCCAGCGCTTAAAGAGGGGAATAAAATTTTATTAACAAATGGCGAAAAGGCTCAAAAACTTGCTCAGCAGTTCGAGAGTGCCCATAATTTTAGTCTAGGTCTCACTAGTCCAATTGAGGATCAGGTTACACGAAGCTTCGAAGACATTCTCAACCAAGATAATGGTTTTGACCCTTCGTTAGGAACTAATTTAGATGAAGTGAGATCTATTACTAGAAAATTTTAAAATATGAAAGCACCGGGTGATGATGGTATTTTCTACCCGATCAAGAATGCATAACAAAATTATAACAAGGGGAGTTATTTATTTCAGAAAAATAATGTAACAAAATGTGTTATAAAATTGGCTGGTTAGTTGTTAACATAACAAAAATTATATCAAAATTCCCTCTAGCCGTAACATAATTATATCAGAGGTTGTTACCTTCATTTCAACATTATAACAACCGTTGATATGATTATGAGGTACAAAAATCTACTTTCATGGTAATTGCCTACATCACGTATAAAAGGTGGTTCGCTACAACGCCGGATTTCCATCCATAATGTAGGCAATTAACTTTGTTCTAGCTATTAACATCGAACATTGATTCAAGTTATACTGGAGGTGATTACCTCCGCTTTTTTCCAATATCAAAAAATGTAGGCAATTATTTTGTGTAAATATACATATCTAATGTTGTTATAATTTTGATATGAAATAAAACTGGCCGAAGACACATTTTTATCGAATTATCTAATTATAACACACGTTGTTTTAAATAACAACCATTGATAGAATTGAGTTATAATTTTGTTATGTATTCCTGATCGGGTACATACTTATCAAAAAACTTCCTGAGAGCTCTTTATCCTTTTTGGTTAATTTATTTAACAAATGTTTTCAATTGGCATACTTCCCAGATAAATGGAAAAACGCCAAAGTTGTTCCTATTTTGAAGCCGGACAAAAATCCAGCTGAGGCTTCTAGTTATCCTTAATCAGTTTGCTTTCTTCAATAAGCAAACTGTTTGAAAAGATTATTTTAAATAGAATGATGGTTCATATTAATGACAATTCTATTTTTGCTGATGAGCAATTTGGTTTTCGCCATGGGCATTCAACCACTCATCAGTTATTAAGAGTTACGAACTTAATTCGGCTCAACAAATCTGAAGGATATTCGACTGGAGTTGCTCTTCTTGATATAGAGAAAGCATTTGACGGTGTTTGGCATGAAGGTTTGATTGTAAAATTGATGAATTTCAATTTTCCTCTGTACATTATAAAACTGATCCAAAATTATTTATCAGATCGCTCACTGCAGGTAAACTATCAGAATTCTAAATTTGATAGATTACCTGTAAGAGCTGGTGTTCCCCAAGGCAGCATACTGGGGCCCATTTTGTATAACATTTTTACTTCTGACTTACCTGATTTACCACCAGGGTGTCAAAAATCTTTGTTTGCAGATGACACAGGTCTCTCAGCCAAAGGGCGTAGCCTTCGTGTCATTTGTAGTAGATTGCAAAAAATTTTGGATATTTTCTCCACTTACTTGCAAAAATGGAAAATTTCCCCGAATGCTTCCAAAACTCAGCTTATAATTTTCCCACATAAGCCGAGAGCTTCTTATTTGAAACCTTCTAGCAGACATATTGTCACTATAAATGGGGATCCAATTAATTGGTCTAGCGAAGCCAAATATTTAGGACTTACGCTGGACCAAAAATTAACTTTTAAAAATCACATTGAAGGCCTTCAAGTCAAATGTAACAAATATATTAAGTGTCTATATCCACTTATAAACAGAAAATCAAAACTTTGTCTTAAGAACAAACTTTTGATTTACAAACAAATTTTTAGACCTGCCATGTTGTATGCTGTGCCAATATGGACTAGTTGCTGCAATACCAGAAAGAAGGCACTTCAGAGGATTCAAAATAAAATTCTGAAAATGATTCTGAAGTTGCCTCCGTGGTATAGTACCAATGAACTTCATAGAATTTCTAATATTGAGACATTGCAACAAATGTCCAACAAAATAATTTCCAATTTTAGATAAAAATCGTTGCAATCTTCTATTGCAACGATTAACTCCTTGTACCCTTAGTATAAAATAGGTTAAGTTTAGTTTAAGTTGAAAACATTGTAATTCCTACATGGTTCAATTCAGCCAGAGGAAAAATCCTAACTGCCAGAGGCAATTGAAATGTATTAATAATAACCAAAAATGTAACATAGCAAATAGGGATGATAGTGTTAAAAACTCGGAACATCTAGTCTAAGAGATGAATACATGTATTAGATAATTAACAAATAAAATTACAATGATATGGAAATGCTAATATCATCTTCCAAACTTGGACGTACATGTTCATGATAGCATTAGAGGCGAAAGTATAGAATTGATAGTTCCGTTAGGATACGGCAGGCATGAAGAATGTTTTTATAGAAGTCGATTTGAAAGCGAGCGGAGGGCAATATTTGTGATGGCACATATCGCACGACCTTCCTTCTGCCAAGCTCCCGTATGAAGGGGAGGAAGAATATCAGTGTGGAAGCTGATATATCTCCACTGGCAAAAGGAAGGTGGTTTGACTTGCTCATATGCCATCGCGTGCGGAAGGATTTGCTATCGACGAGTACTGTCTCCAAATTTCTAATATGACATCAGCATTTAGTCGAATAGGATTTTTATTGCACAGTTCTGTTTTCTCATTGCGTCCGTCTCGTCGCAACCAACTTGGCTGCCTCGGAGAGAACAAAGCAGAGAAAGGCACTGCTGCTGTACCGTCGACCAATAAATAAAATAAAATTAGTTAAAAAAAAAAGGAAAGCAAAATCGAGCATATTGTGAGATGACGTGAGATGACAATCAGAGATGACGACAATAAATGAAAGGCTTGCAGACCTGCAGCAATCGATGAGCAATGGTTGTCAACCGATTCATAATATGATTACTAAATCACTTCTACGCCTCGCAAAAAATCCAAATCGTTTAGACTGGTCATCGAATTCAAATGATTCGGGTCAGCTGTTGAGAGGATGGAATGAAGAAAATATCTCCGCCGGTATCCGTAAGTTCTGGATATTTTTTACCAAAATAGCTAAACATGTTTCCGCCGATGCGATGCGCGAAATGGTTTCGAATGCTTTGCATTCAACTGAGCAATTCGAAGTCGTAAAGCTGGTCCCACGTTGGAGTAATTTGGAGGATCTGCGTTATGTATTGTTCGAAGTTGGGATACACTGGAAACACAAGGAAAAGGCGCTGGCGAAGTCAACATGGCCACCCGTTTTATTGTTTAGGGAATTGGTGAACCGTGAATTTAGTCATTGGGAGCCGTAAAAAAATAATGCTTCAATACTTTTGTTAGTTCTAATTAACCGTTCTTGTAGTTTGTTCATTATTATTAAATTGTTAAAATTCGTTATTCTGAATGGAAGTGAATTATTTGTATTAGATTAAGTAAACAATCATTGGGGCAACCTAAGCCTGTTGGTTGAAATCAAATAAATAAAATAAATGAAATAAATAAAATGAATTTGCTTCTTGACTGAATCACTTGTTCTCTTTAACCACGCATCGCAGCGATATGATTTCTAAGACAAAACATAGCAAACATTTTTCTACATTTTTATACGCTAGCTATTTGCTTCCATTTCCAGCCACCTTCAACATGATGTTGCTTTGTAGACGCATATATCACCGCATATTATTTTTTGGCATGATCAATTGTTTTGAATAGTTTTATGACACCAGTTAAACTTATTTATTCGCATTACAAGTTTGAACTTTGGCAGGAGTTGAGAATGAATTGAATATAGGGTTTCTTACCCCATTCCCGGCCTAACATGCGTACGACTGCATTATTTAATTGATATTTATGACAGGAAGCAACTTTTTCTGAAATTTGTAGGCTGTATAATACTGCATTGGGGTTCACTTCTGCTTAAAAAATAGGTATTCGTGCTAAATATCGTTCAAAGAAGCTTTTATTTGATTTAAATTAACGAGGTGCAGCACTCATTTCAGTCATAGCGATTCTCATTCTGGCATAAAAAAACCAGTTCCCGGCCTAAGCAAAATTTCACTCAATCTCTCAACATTTTACTCTCATTCTCTCTCGGGACGGTAGAAAATGCGACGTAAACAAAAATATGCACGTTCCACGACAACAAGATGCCAGATGGTATTATTCATAATCATTTTTATTTGGTTGAGAAGATATATTAACTCATCCAAATTTCTTCCAAATACTTAAAAACAATATTTATTTCACCTTTTAAAATCGAGAGAACTATAAATAACATGATAGCGTCAACGTATTAGACAATTTTCCTATTAACGATGAAGGATCATTTTCATAATCCTGGCCTTTTGGCAGCACGGTGCGGCTAGAAGTTCTTGGGCCGAGGTGAATTTTTGTTCGGTTTGTGAATACATTTTAAAATGTATTCTAATATGTTTAAATAAGTTCTAGTGAAACGAACAAATAAAAATAATTGAAGTGCGGGTGTTTAGAATTATGGTGTGGTGATTAATAGCTTCATGCAATGGTTGTATCGAGCACTGTGACGATTTTCAGGTAGGTGTTTATTCGATAATACCGTTTTGTAAAAGTGGAAAGAATCACTCCGAAACAGTTATTTTAATGTTTGCGGAACGGCTTTCACAGTTTGAACCTTTGAAGCAAAATTGTAGTTTGTCTGCATTGCACTGCTTCATCGCAATATTTACAGTAGTGTTTGCATTTAACAAAGTCGATATTGCGGTAATCGATTTATTGAAAAAAGTATGGACATCCCCACAGTGTAAAATCTCATCGAACAACTGTGTGACTACTCACCGGAAGATGGCAGGAGGGCTTTCCCGCACAAGCTAGAAAAAAACATGTTTAGATTCCTCTTTGCTCGCTAGATGATGTTGTTATCACCGGCAAATTGTTCGCCATTTCGATGTATGGGAAAACTCGAAGTGAACCATATTGTTAATATAATATATTTGCTCTTACCCAGCAACTCCTATCCCTACCTTCCCGTGGTGCTGGCCGGGTTACGAGCAGCCTTAGGGAAGATCGGGTAACCAACCCCGGTGGAAACTATGATCGTATGCTGACAGAGAAGGGAAGGTTTGCTCCTCTCCTCTCGGCTCACAACAGCATCTGTTCTCCATGTTAGGGGCGGCTGATCATCGTCCGAGTGCCAGTGAGGGACTCCATACCTGAATCTTTCAGTTGAAAAGCCTTATATCAAATTAAATTATCGACAAGCTCCCCCCAGATGCTATAGCCACCTTGTGACTGGGCATTGGTGGTTGATTTCCATCCACGATAACAACTACTAGATTTTTTATCACTTCTATTGGTGGTTTGATCCATTTGCTGCGTGGTTGAAGGAAATGCAAATATTCCACGTGCCATCGTTTCCAAACGTCCTGAAGCATTTTCTGAATTTGTTGCCATTGGTAGAGTCGGTTCATCGGAATGGATTCGTACTCAACGTCTGGGACAGATTGTAACGACGATCCAACAAGAAAATGGCCCGGGGTTAAGGCTTCGAGATCTGTCGGATCATCTGACAGTTTCTTTAACGGTCGAAAGTTCAGACAGCCTTCAATTTGAATGAGGAGTGTTTCCATATAATCGAAAGCTAGTTTCCGGTCAAACCCCCAAAGTGGGACCCGCGAGGTGGGTTGAAATGCCATCGAATACCAGTTTTTGAACATTCACCAGCAATTGCATGCCGAAAGTATTCGGCTTTTAATAATTTGTGAAGCTCATGACATATTCCTCGATAAAAGAGAGACGCAGTAGTCAATGAAACTTTCCTAGTTTCCTTGGCCACTTCGGGATCTAATTTTCCACTAAATTGCTTGGTCCAGGAATCCTTAGCGTTTTGAAGCCACAGTGGACCTTCCCACCATTGCCTACATTGGATTAAATCTGTTGCTGGTAGTCCTCTAGGTATTACGTCAGCAGGATTCTCGCGACGTAGCTCCATTCACAGTGCTCAGTAATCTGCTGGATCTTTGAAACGCGGTTACCAACGAATTGTAGACCAACGAATTGTAGGTTGAAGATGTCGCATTGAGCCAACTTTGAACAGTTGTTGAATCTTGAATCCACCCAGAAATAAGATTTAATATCGATTTTCAGATAACTGGAAACATTGCGATAGAGCTCGGCTGCTAGCAATGCACCACACAACTCCAAACGGGGAATGCTTTGTTGTTTAAGTGGTGCGACATTTGATCTAGACGTGAGTAGAGCAACATTAACGTCGCCTGTTGCATTTGATGAGCAAATATAGGCGCGTGCTCCATACGCAACTTGAAGGGAAGGGAAGTATCCGAGAAAAAGTGTTAGTTCTGTTAAGGTAGAACTAGGTATTAAAACAAATCGATAGACGCGCAGCGGGGTCAAATGAGGTAGATCGGAACAGTACTCCATCCAGCGTTGCTTCATGTCCTTGGGTAACTCCTTATCCCAGTCATATGATTTGTTGTTGTCATCCTTAAGACCTCAAAGCGGTTGCATACAAACCTTGGCAACAACTACAACAGGACCTACTAGTCCGAGAGGGTAGAACAACCTGGCAATTTAGGAAAGTGAGCTGCGTTTCGTAATGTGAGAATTTAAATCTAAAGGTGCCTCAGGAACAACATATTTTAGCTGGTCAGAGAAGAACAAACCAATACAAACCTAAGGTTTAAATGTGTTGGTCTTTTTCGAAGTTTTCTGATGATTTCATTGCTCGGTTTGTTTGACTAATCCCTTCAATAACTTCAGGGCAATTACTGGCCCACTTTCGAAGCTGCATACCGGCTGAATTAATCATGGAAATCAGGTGATCTTGTAGGTTGATTGCTTCGGCCACGGTCTTGGCTCCAGAAAAGAAGTCATTCACGTAAAAATCTTTGCAGGCAGCTCTTGCTGCGAGTGGAACCCTCATCCTGTGCAATCTGCTGCAATACACGTGTAGCTAGAAATGGAGCGGAAGTTGTTCCATACGTCACCGTCTTTAGCTTGTAGATATTGATGGATTCCTCTAGCGACCGACGCCAGAAAATCATATGAAATCGGCTGTCTTCTGGAGAAATTGCTATTTGTCGATACATTTGAGCAATGTCTGCGATAAGCATTATTGGATAGGAGCGGGATCGCATCGTGATTGCCCTCAAATCTTCCTGAATAGTTGGACCTACTAGCATTGCATCGTTCAAAGAAATTCCATTTGAACTCTTGCACGAAGCATCAAATACAACCCGAACCTTTGTGGTGCTGCTATCCTCACGAAAGACCGGATTACGGGGAAGAAAGTATGCCGGCCCGGATCCTACTTCAGTTACGTCAATTCGCTCCATGTGTCCTAACTTCTCATATTCATCCATCAATTTCTTATATTCCTCCGCCAAGTTTATATCTCGACCCAAACGATTTTCTAGTAATTGGAAACGGTGAAGTGCTGTGCGTCTGTTACTTCTTAGCTTCTTCAGGGTATCTTCTTTGAACGGTATGTGCACAATGTATCTTTCATCTTCACCGCGGAAATCAGTGTCTGTAAAGTGCCTTTCGCATTAAGCTTCATCAGCAGATTGAACTATTGTTGAGCCATCCTCAATTGTCCAAAAACGCTCCATGCTACGTTGTATATCAGCAATAGTAAGAAGATTGCTTGCTATAGGTGGTCTGGATTGATTCTGAGGTGTTTGTGTTTTGCCGCTAAGTACTCATCCTAAAACGGAATTTATTAACAACGGAAGGGATTTACCCAAAGAAATGCGGCCTGCAACGTTAAACAAGTCGAAGAATATTTCCGCTCCCAACACAACATCAATTGGTACACGGACGGGTCTGCCAACTGAATTTCCGTAGGAAGTGCCCAGCAAGATGCGTCAGGGAAATGGATGGCAGGTCTACTGTGACTTTAGGTAGAACGACGGCTCCGTCTCTTCACGGTCTCGATCTACCTGCTAGCGCTTTTCCCTCCGGAAAATCGAGTTTTGTCTGTTCCGCGCCCGGTCATATCGTTCCTCGTTCCCCCTCGTGTGGTGTTGCAGCAATCTCGCCCATGCTGCATTCTTCTCTTCCACTAACTGCTCACATACGCCGTCATACCAGCCGTATCTCTGATCCGGGGACACCGTGCCAAGTGCAGCGGTTGCGGTACTTCCAATGGCAGGTCGAATATCTCTCCAGCCATCTTTAAGAGATGGCATGAGCCTAGCTGCTCTTCCATTGGGAGTGCCACTTCCAGCTGCTTCGCGTTGTCTTGGGCTAGTCTACCGTCTTGTAGCTGCCCAATGTTCAGCCGCGGCGGACAACTTCGACGCGTGTTGTACACCGTCGAGAGTTTTGAGCGCAGACATACTACAACGAGGTAGTGGTCGAATTCAATATTCGCATTGCGGTAAGTGCGTACGTTCGTGATGTCAGAGAAGAATTTACCGTCGATTAGAACGTGGTCGATTTGGTTTTCCGTTTCTTGATTAGGTGATTTCCATGTGGCCTTGTGGATATTCTTGCGGGGGAAGAAAGTGCTTCGGACTACCATTCCGCGGGAGGCTGCAAAGTTTATGCATCGTTGACCGTTGTCGTTCGATACGGTATGCAGACTATCCGGTCCTTGGTGTGGGCAGTGCACGTCGATGATGCTATAGTTGAAGAAACGGCCTTTTATCCTCAGGTTGCATATCCTTGCGTTGATTGGCTGCCCAGCACTATGAAGCCGGTTCTCAGCTGGTTTATGGCGCCACAGCTTTGGTAGAAGGTAGCCGCTCGATGCCCGCTTTTCCACACTTTCTGTCCTGTCCAGCACATTTCCTGCAGTGCTACGACGTCGAAGTTGCGGGGATGTAATTTATCGTAGATTATCCTGTCGCAACCTGCGAAGCCTAGCGACTTGCAATTCCATGTTCCAAGCTTCCAATCGTAATCCTTTATTCATCGCCTAGGCCGTTGCCGATTGTAACGAATCGTATTATCTTCTATGTCGTTCGTAATGATCGTTTCCAAAGGCGGCTTATCGGGCCTGTGCAAACCTCCTATCTCGTCAGAGGGCCGTCGTGTCAGGTCTGTTTAGCGTCCCACCTAACACCAGGACTTGGGCTTGTGTGCTTTAAGCGGCACACTGTCGCTTTGGCGGAGCCTACTTGCGAATACATGCATCTTTTTATAGAAGTTTAACAGAGCCTATTGTCAAACCCCACCACATCCTAGGCAGGCACCACAACTCGCAGATGGCCTGGGGAGGGATCGCCAAGCCCTTGGACATAGTCCCTGCTGCCCCTGCACGGATCTGATAAATGTGACTGTTTCTTTTTGGGTTATATTGTCAATGAAAATAGACATCTCGAATTTAGATAACCGCATATATACATAACATTAATTTGCCAACAAAAATGCTCGGGATGACGCAAATTAAATTCACGAAATATCTCAGAGTTGAATAGACATTTTCGAAGTGTTTTTTCCAGTGAGATGTGACATCATTTGAAACTTTTTTAAATCCACCTTTGAAAACTTATATGGTAGCTTTGAAGATTTATTTTGATAAAAAAAAAACATAGGAACGGGAATTACGATTGCGACACACCTATAACCACTTTAGTACAAATCTCGCATAGATTTTTGTTGGGCCAAAGAACATGTGCATCATGGAGATGCAACATCGTACACCCAACAAGCGGATGGCAGATTTTTATACAGTTCTACATAAAAAACCAATATAAAATTTTGGCATATACAAATTTGGAAGATTTTAATATGTACTATCTTTGTATTGAAATCCTACAATTTTGAATTATTCTACAGCTTATAGTTTTTGCAAAACACGTGCAAAATTGTATATGCCAAAATTATAGCTCCGTATTTACATGGGAAAGCGATTATATTGGTATTATAGACGAAGCGTTGGTAACTAATCATGATATGAGCGCACACATTCAGAATCATGCTCTCAAAAATATTCAGGTAGCTTTGAAGCTTCAGCTTCTTCAATTAGCAAATTATTCCAAGGGGTTTGGAATAATTTGCTAATTGGAGATTGATTTGGCACTAAAAACAGCGATTTATTGATAGCAACGTTCGCACTTAACCTTGAACGAGGTCCCGTTCTGACGTAATGCACCCGAAATCATCCTCTTACATAAAACCAGTTCTATTCCGTCGTACATCTCGGCAAATGCCGGTCATTCGACCACGTACGTAACCCATTAAAATCGAAATCTCATCTAACACAGCATCAATCGCTTTTCTCCTCCTCACAGACACATTGTTACCGCGCTTGGCTGTGCCGCCCTCCATCATCGCATCAACGCATCGCCCGAAAACAGTCGAGCCCGGATCGATCGGCGTTCATCAACCAGCCAGGCGTGTCGAAATCCCCTGACGGCGCAGCGCCGTGCTCCTAAAGGAAAGCAAGTCTCTCGCACTGTCCAAGCGACGAGCTCGATCTAGTGCGTCAATCGCGACGATCGCGCCGCGAGCTAGTGAATCACGCCGAACGTCGCGACGCGCGGAGCAAAATCACGGACTTCAAGCAGCTGCTTGGTCGTTTGTCTGGGTGCTGGACTGCTGATCGCGCACAACGTTGTTGCAGTTGGTCCGGGACGGTTCAAGTCGCGATCGTTTGGTAGTCGTCGTCGTCGTCGTCGTAAGTCGCATGCCGGCAGTTCGTACGTGGAGGAATCGAAAGCATTTTTCGAGTGTCGAATATCTCTAACGGTAAAACTGAAACCCGCGGATCGCGGTTGGGTGCGTTACATTATAACTGTGTCAGTGGTGATTTCATTGTTGAAGTGATAACCTCGAAAAAGGTCTTATTTAAGGTTAAGGTGCTCGGTTGAGACAACGGGAAAATTTGGGCATCATAATGGCGCTAGTGTTTGTCGGTGTGGTTTTGGCAATTGGGGTGTTGATATTTTTCTTCATGAAGTCGTCGAAGGAAATGCCCAAAAATATGTCACAATTTGTGACGGAGCTTAAGATGCAGTACATCGGATTCGTTGGGATCGTAGAGGACATATTACTGCGTGGTGCCAACAAAGTCAGTAAGTATATGATGGACATTATATATGATAAATGTTATATAAATCTTAATATTTAATCAGTTTTTTAATAACACAACAAATTTGTTGATGTTAATTCTTCCACAGTATTGCATATTTACTTACTGATCAGCTAAGGATGTTATATATTTAACAAGATGTCTGATCTGAAAAAAGTCTAGATTTAAAAAAAACGATAGTTTGTAATTGAGCAATTAGTAACGTCTCTTGGAGAAAAATTAATTGTATTTGTCGCCACCTATGACTTTTTCATCACAGTATATTACATTTACTAAATTCTAAATTTTCAGATCGACTACTAATATTTTAGAGAAGCCTTTCAAATCATTTAATAAAAAAAGAACGATAGAACTTAATTGTTTTTCTACATTCAACAGATACTTCATAATTTTGAAATAACAAAATCCCTTTGGAAAACTATTCTTGCTGTTTTCCGCCTTTCTATTGAAATCTCTCTGCATATCTCTTTTGTGTTTCCATTAGAAACCAATTCCCTACACCCAACCAGCGTTCGATTTTCTTACATTTCTGTACAAAAAAGGGCATATACGAAATTGCTAGATTCTTATTCAATTATTGACCTTACAACTTTGCAAACTTTCTTACAATACCGTATATGACTTCTTTTTTTTTGTAAGTGGATATAACAATTTCGTATATGAATTGTAATAAAATCTAACATTCACTGAATGGGTTTATGAATTATGGCGAGTACTCGCAAACAATAATTCTTCTCTTGCAAAAGAACTTCCCGATAAAAAAACGGAGGTGTAGGTTAATTGCTTAGTCATTCCTCTTTTTCCAATATCAGCAAGACCGTTTGAAGCGATTTTTTTTGTAATAAATTGATTTGGTAGATTGTGAGGCTCAGAATGGTATTAGTGCCAAACTTTTTATTATTGAAACCGTAGCCGTAGACCGGAGATCACCTCAGTTTAACCTTTCAGCACGCAGACGGTCATTTAGGCTCGTTCGTGCTGTACACCGTAAAAGATGCTTTCTTGTTAGTGATGTACAAAAGACAACAGCGCGCGTGCTGTACATAACCTTTTTTGCATTGTACAAAGATTCAAGGGATAACAATAACTATAGGAGAAAAAAGCAGTCCGTCAGTTAAGAAGCTTCGTCAGTGTTTGTCCTCTGTACGTTCTAAAATGGGAACATCCACAAATTACGTAACGCTTAGAGGGGGGAGTAGGGGTTGACCGAAGCGTGACGATCCATACAAAAATTTTCAATGATTCATACAAAAAGTGTGTGGGGGGAGGGGGGGTTGAAAATGGCCAATTTTAACGTTACGTAATTAATGGATCTTCCCAAAGAGTATTTTGTTTATTATCCGATTTTGCATGCTCCAGCAGTTATCGATCTGATGACTTTTCTTTGCAGATTTGTTTGCCTTCTTGTCCAAAACAGTTTAGGAATCAGAAAGTCTTTCGCGTGATCATTGCACAGATCATCCCGTGTGTCGCTGACTTTGGATTGAATTGTAAGTGATTAAAGTTGCGCATGCTCGCAGATCGTGTGCTGAACGCTAACTCATGACGTTGCAGACAGAGGTGTGCACCGGTCCGCATTTTTGACCAGCGGCGCCGGTGAAAATCCGCTTGGCTTTCCAATATGTTGTTTACATCGTAGTACTTTTAGGAAATTCCGGATTCAGCCGAGTTAACCTTTTTGTCCCTGGCATCAAGAATGTTATCGATCATTTAGCAACCTGCGTTCGATCATTTAGTAGTTTATTAATAACTCATTCCAGAGGCTTAATTTTAAAATGTGTTCTATTGTGAAATTCTAGTGCGAAGGTTTTTCTACAACTCTTCCTAACAGGCCAATGTTTGAACTCCGATATAAATGGAGTTGAGGCACCAGTTGCATTAACTCATACTGAATTATAACAAAATTTTAATCATTTAGTATAAGTTACTGCTACTAGCGCTACAGCTCCGTTATAACTGAAATTTAAAGAACGAACTGTTAGACAGAGTTGTAGAAAAACCTTCGCACTAGAAGTTCACCATACAAAACATTTTTAAATTTAGCCTCTAGAGTGTGCTATTGACAAACAACTAAATGATAAAACGCAGATTAATAAATGATCGATAACATCCTTGCCTGGCATCTGTTTTTAAGTGCTTTAAAAATTAAAATTTCTGTAAAAACTACATTTCTTGACCGATTCCTTCGCAACAAGTTGCATTTGATCCAGATGGATCCCAATTTTTAATTCGATATGAATCATCCTCAGCTTGAGCTTGAGCTTGATGACCGCACAATTCGTAGTTGCTACTCCGTGATTGATCAGAAAAATCAAAATTGCACAGGGAACCAAAAGTTGGGGCTTGCGATTAGCATTCCAAGAGACCGAGATCACCTCTGCATCTCCACAGATGCCACAGGAAGGATTTTTGTACGTGGGACGGGGTAAATAGTTATATGGATCTGGATTCATCTTAAGGTGGTTATACAACAAAGCCACAAATCGGCCATCTTGGAAACCACGTGCTTTTTCTAGTGATTTTTCAAGAGCACGAATTGAGAGAACAACAACGCCCATGGGGATCACAACATCTGTAGATCGTTTGATTACTCATGCTAAGCAACCGACTTTAATTTCAGCATTGTACAGAAAATATTACGCTGGTTTTGAACTTTTGATAATAGGAGTAGAAAACCGTGTGGTGAATTTGGAATTCACCACATGGCTTGATTGTATAATCACCTTAATAAGTTATGCGATCCGTGTAACCTTTATATAATACAATAATTAATTACTTCATACTTCTCATAAGTACGCCGTCACTTTTAATGACGAACTGTTCAATGAATTCAAAAAAATAAATGTAAATATCTGAAACATGATTTTATCACGGTGTCTTTGTCCAAAGAGGCTCATCTTCAAAAAAAATCACACTCTCCGAAACACCCACCATACAGACTTTCCTCTTTAAGCGCAATTTTAAAATGTTCTATCGGCGGTCGTTTTTCCATAAATTTTTGTGGTGGTAAATTAGATTTATACGGAATTTGCACTAAAAATACCGAAAATTTGATTCCCCCGTAGAACATTTTAGTTTACACACGACATGAAAGAGTAGACCATATTCCTCCGCGTGATGGGTGTCTCAGAGACACTGATTCTTTAAAAAATATAGTTCCCCTTAGAGACACTGTGTTATATTTTAATCATTTTAATCTTATCATCATTATGGTTTCCACTTGATGTACATGTTATAAAAATACAAAGTATGCGTCGACACCAGTTGTAACGAACCATCCAATTTTTGGTTAAAAACAAATAAATACATGAAAAAATTAATTGTTTTTTTTAATAAAAAAGCGAAAGTAGAAAGGTAATCGAGATCTAAACTACGAAAGTAGAGAAAAGGAACATCCTCACCGGTTTTCTGTTGACCCCTTCCGAGAGTTCCGAAGACCCTGAGAACATTAACGGGAAAGTGACAACTCATCCGCAACAGCAATTGCACTTTTCATAGCTGATGACACGCGGTTTACACAAATGACTTTATACCAGCGGAAACCCATTTAAAATCATCGAACAATGTCAACCGGAACACTCGCGTAAAAGACTCACTTTAGTTCCCAACAAAAAGTCGTTGAACACCGAGCGAACACTCGCGCACTTCACGAAGTTATTTATCTGGCGAAATCCTAAGTCATAATCGGGGGAAAATCCCGGGGCGTAGCACCAGCCAAACAAAAATATCGGGAGCGAGAAAAACTGTTGTCAAACAATAAACACAGCCGACCAAGCGCAAGGGTTACTTCGATCCTCTCTCAATTCGATATGAATCAATAATCAGTAGAGGAAACTAGGGATCCTATAATGATCATTATAGGATCCCTAGGGGAAACTGGACACACGTGATACCCGGGGACACATGATCTTCCTCTGTTTTCTTGAAAACTAATTACATTTTTATACAACTGATATGTATAAACAGATCCTTCAGACAGATAAATGAATCTGAGTAATATTTGGTATCAGTTCCTTCATGTATATGGGTTTTAGAGAGGTTTTATTATTATAGCGTTCTCATTTATTTATTTCAGCAAAGGGAAAAAGTTTAAAAACTTTGTAAATCCAAAACGAGTCAAATTTTTACTGGACGTAGTTTTATTATTCCAGATTTGAATAAGCTTATTAAATTAATTATTGCTCATATTACAGTGAATATAAAATAAGAAATAAACCAATACTCAATATGGACACACTTGATCCCGCACAGTTTGTACACACTTAATCCCGATATTTCATATATTAAACATTTTTGTTGTATCCCATTGCATTTGCATATTATTGTACTAGGGGAACTGTTCCGTTTTCCATCTCACTGAACATGTATTCATCTCATCGCGAAACAAAGGAATATGGCACCAAATTCGTCGCTTCTTTTTGCTAACATGCGTGCTAACTGCTGAAAAAAATCTAATGGGATGGAAATGTGAGCTATGAGATGAAGTGCCGAACAGTTCCCCTACATGCAACTAATTGATCTGTTATAATTCTTTTCTGGTTTAAAAGTTAAAATAGATTTATTTACTTACTTCAATTTTATCATTCAAGCACACGCGTAATTTGAATTTGCCAAAAGCCTTAACTCATTACCTAGAACAAAGTGTAGTCAAACATAGTTAACTTTGATTAGTTTTATTGAAAACAAGTAAATTAATTAACATAATCTCTCTTCAACAAAAGCTAATTGCATATTATTCGGCAACTCGGCCGTACGAAACGTGACCTTTAACTGGTCTTGTTGGGTTATCACGCCTATCTAGAGAGTAGGAGGTTAAGGGTTATTATTATTATTTAACCATTAATTATAAAACCAGTATAAAACCAAAATGTCACTTGGGATGTGACCAGATTGAATCCAAGTAGTACAGGAACGTTTAAAATATCAATTCCATAGTTGCATTGAGAAATAATGAAGCTTGAGTTGCCACAAGACGTACTTTGAACCAATTTAAAAAATAGCCATTCCACAGATTCTTCGGAATGTGACCGATGTGATCGAATTGAGCCCAATTTGCCAGGAGACCCAGAGAATAAAATTTCCATCATTGGTTTGTAAAATCATGTAGTTTGAGGTGTTACACGACTTATTTCGCCTCAATTTAGGAAATGGCACTTCCACAGATCTCCCAGACTGTGGCCGAATTGAACCCGAGTATTCCAGGAACCTTGAAAATATCATTCCCATCATTGTTTTGCAGAACCATCGCACGACCTGTTTTGACTTAAATTTGTAATTGGCCACTTTTTCTGGGAACAACTGACCCCAACGTATTCTGGAATAATTACATATGTAACTGCACTGATGTTTGAACCAAATCCAGTATGAATCGAAAATTGGGATCTATCCGGATCGAATGTAGCGAAGGAATCGATCGAGAAATGTGTTAATTTTTAAACAGACGTCAGTTCGAATTTGGGATGGAAATCTTCTTTCCCACTTTTCACTGGACATCATTCGAAATATCCGATAATTATTATTAATCGTTTTCAATTTGCAGAAAATTCTTTAAAATTTGCTTTATACGTTAAATTTTGTTTTACAATGACATCTTTATGTTCTTCTTTTTGATTTTCTTTATTTTTTATAGAACTTTGATCAAGCTTCTTATTTTTGCAAATTCGTTTGTGAATGGCTTAGACATGTACAACACTTGACGGAATCACAATTCGACATTGTTGTTTCAAAAGGGCGAAAGTCGCAAACGTAAACATTGACTTCTTCTGCTGATTTCATAAAGATTAGAGACTTCTGGCGGCATTTTCCACTTCCGCTCGATAGAAGGCGCGGAGCGCCACCAGTTCCAAGTATTTGTTAGCTGGGAGCGGTCCTACTTGTTGAGGAATTTGCAGGAAAAGGCATTGTTTACGTTTGCGACATTGGCCCTTATGAAACAACCGTGTCGAATTGTTCGTGTATCAAGCTTGTTACCATTTGGATGATCCACCCTATTTCATCAGCACCGAGCAAAGAGCGAAAACAGGAGAAAGAGATATACCTACTGAATGTTTTATGTTTCAATGCTTAAAGTTCCCAATAAGGATTATGTTATATTAGTATTTTGTTGTACTAGAATAAAGCTATAACTTAAAATTTACACCTTCCTCGATTAGGACCCATTGAGTTTTAGTCTCCGCCTTAGAGCGTTGAGCAACCGGCCGTCCATCGGCCCTATTGGCCCTGCCGGAAGACAGCACTGTCGAGGCAGCAGTTCTTCTAGCCCTCCCGCTTTGTAAAGCCCACCAAGCAGCACGCGATTGCTATCAGTGAGCCATAGACGCGATAGCCTAACCGCTGTATCTTGATCCAGAGATTTCTAACCACGAACGCCGGCCGGCCAACGCAACACATCACACACACGCACGACACACTTAGTGTAAGTAGAGTGAACAATAAAAATTATAAAAGACCGAGAGTGATACGTTTGTTCATTGATCAACCCCAGCACACACTTTATCTTAGCTGACCCTGAGAAAAGAGGCGGGTGTAGCCGGGTGGTGCTTGGCATTTGGGAGTGATGTTGGGACGATGGTGTTGACATCGATTTAGGTGAGATGAACCCGAAGACATCTCTGGTGATAGCTGTTTGACCAGAATACATATTAAAAAACTCAAAGGTGCAGCCCAATCTGGTGGTACGCAAAGGTGACGTAGGACTACGTAGCTATTCGAAATTGATGATATTTGCCATAATAATTTGTGTCGTTTTATTAACATTGAGCAAACTGCTCGGAGGTCAACTGAATCAAGAAGTCAAATAGTTGTTCCCAGTTGGATGGACTTTGAGTCTCTAACCGTGGAATTAATATGACTCATCGGCCGCTGACATTCGGGGACATCACAATCCTTACTTTGCCACGTACGCTTACATCGCCGGCAAAAACCAAACTTTGCAAATAAACATATTTGGGTTTGGTTTCACGCCACTTCTGATTCTGCTTATTTCTCCTTTTTTTCGGCCATTTTTGAGGATGGTCTCCTCCAAAAAGGTCTTTATAATAAAGAAGGTTGACCTGACAATCCGATATGAACTTTCTTTAAAGTGCAAAACTCAATCGTAACTAGTAAATTTGATAGCGCGGCGGAGGGAGATGATGCAATTAATTTGAACGGATGGAATCACTAACAGCAACCAAGCTACCACGCTAAACCCGATGTCGCCGAAACAATCCATTTTCGCAATTAACTCTTTCTTTGTATAAAATGCTGGTCCTGAGAAGAACCAATTTTCTTTTCTCAATGTGTCTTTCCAATAACTAACTGCATCCAAACGCTTGTCGGCACCTTGCGTTGAAATTGTCCGACCACCACTCGATGATTTTTCGCTAAGCCTCCAAAATTTGGAATAAATTTTCGGCATTGCCACTGCTACTCACGCCTTCGTGCTGCTGTGTCCGATCCGCTGCATCAAATGTCGAACCGCTCTTTGTGGAATCCCGATCAAAATGGCTCGCGCGCGCCGGACAGCAGCTTTCTTGTATTCAATAAATTAAGCCCGTTAGCCCCGCCCCTTTGTGATCTGTTATGGGTGTAAATATAATGTGCACTCATAACGATTAATGAAGGGGTGGGCTAATGGAATTACTTCATTAGATATAAGAAAGCTGCTTTTCGGCGCGTGCGAGCCATTTTGATCGAGATTCCGCAGACAACGGACCGTTTGGAGAATGACAAATTCTAAGAATCGTATGAAATTTTCTCGCAAGATTCTGAATTTGGTTATGAGATGTTGGTTATCTAAGATGCGTATTGTTGCGAAGAATAACAACAGAAATTTGACTCAAGACGAAGTTTCTTCATTTTACTAAACATTATCTCTTGGCATCTGTCTGTCCGAGCGACGTTCACCGATGGGTGGTTGCTGTAGATAGTTTCCACTGAGGTGGCGTCTTCATTGATTTCATACAAAAGCTACCATCTTATACAAAAGAAGGTTGATCTGAAATAAACTTTCTTCAAAGTGGAAAACTCAATCGTAAATAGCGAATTTGATAGCACGTCGGAGGGAGATGATGCAGTAAATTTGAATGGATGGAATCACTGACAGAAACCAAGCTTCCACGCCAAACGCCGATGCCACCGAAACAGTCCATTTTCGCAATTAAACCTTTCTTTTCAGAAAATGCTGGTCCTAAGAAGAACCAATTTTCTTTCCCCAATGCGCCTTTCCAACTAACTGACCCAACAATTTGTAATAAATTTTCAGCATCGCCACTGGCGGTGCGGGATCGCAACAGTGCTATTTTTATAGTCAACCCTTTCTTCATATGAAATGCTGGTTCGTTGATGTTGAATGACCTGAGAACCAATGCGATGGATTTCCGTTGAAAATGTTACCAGCGCCTCCGTGATGCTGTGTACGGTCCGCTGCGATCGCTTTGATGCGTCCGCTCTGCGTGAAATCGTGTTCAAACTGAGGATTAGATCCAAGTCCGCAAGTGATTGATTTTTGATGTCTGTGCTAGTGATGCCAGTACGTGATTGGTTGGTTAACCTATTTCTAAACATTTTATCAATTTTCGATAATAAATAGTTAAAAATCAGTATTTTCATATAAATACAAAGAAGCGTTGACTCATCCTTGATCAAATGGTCCAAAAAATTAAAAATCCGTCGAGAAACGGCTGAGATATTAAAGTTTAAAGCCAATCATATTCTCGTGACGGTCCCCGATTCTCGCAATCGTAAAGTGTACCCCAATATAGAAAAGACAGACGTAGTCCTACGTCAAAAAGTGAAAAGAATCATTAGAGGTATTCACTGTTTTTATTCAATATTGTTTGTTTTCAATGAACATTTTTGGACCATATAATAACTGATATGATTGTAAACAGTTCGAAAACACATTTTTTGGATGAATGCACCCTGAAATTCAGAGGAGGCTCATATAAACCATGTTTCCCCTATTTCGATCATCATAGCCACGGGCTATAAGATTGTTAAGGATTGTGAAAATTAGACTTACCTGAAAAGGTGAATATTCGAAGTAGAAATCGGTTCTTCGAACAGAAAGCTGAGTGGAACCGATTTCTGCTTCGAATACTCCTCCAATGAAATTTGAATGAACGTATCCAAACGTCCACGCTTCTGTGCACGGGATTCTCTTCCACTTCCAAATTGTGTACCACAAAATCAACAACATTCTTCTTATTTGAACTTTTCAAATAAATTTCGTCAAGCTTAACGAAAAAAGCAGAAAATTTGACAGTTTTCGAGACTTTCCGCAATCGAATATAAAGTAGGCGGGGAGATGAAACCATGAAACCATCTCCATTCGATTCTCCAGTAATTTTCACTTGAGAAAATCGCGTTTCGGGTCCTTGTTTCCTACTATGCATGGTGTTATATACCGATCAATTCAGTTCGATGAATTGAGGCGATGTCTGTATGTGCGTGTGTGTGTATGTTGTCGTGACCCGGACGAGATTTCTAGTCTCGACCGTTCGTCGCAACAATACTCAGCAAACTGATCCGCTCTTCGCTTTAGACACGACCATTCGACATGTTTCAAAATAAGGTAGCTTGCTACCCATTCGAAAGAAGTGCATACCAAAAGAGCGTATTCAAATTACAAAAATCAATATCACTATATCAATATCAAATTACTTTTTTTTATACTTTATAGCCCTGATCTTATCTACTACATTCTTCTCCACCTCTACTCTCCAGAAGTGTAATAAATGTGTAATAACTTTAAAACTTCATATTGTTGATCCCTAAACAAATATTATCCACATCAAACTATCTTCTGACTACTTTTTATAGTCCAATAAATTGAAATTCAAAACTCCCTTCTTAATTTTTTAAAAAGATTTAAAATGTAATACAATCAATCTACGGCTTGAACCGTAGCCAAATCCAATTCAAGTCCAAGCTTACATATCTATCCAATTCGAAAGGAATGAAATATGCAAATCCAATTTAAATCCAATTTAATTCAATTCAGATCCAATCTAAATCCAATTCAAATCAAAACAAAATCCAATCCAATGCAAATCGAATCCAAATTCAAATCCAAACGAATCTAATCTAAATTCATTCCATACCAAATCCAGTCCACATACAATTCAAATCCAATCAAAAACCAATCCACATTAAATTCAATCCAAATCCAATCCATTTCTAATCCCAAGCATAAACAAATCCAAATCAAATTCAATCCGAATTAAATCGAAATCCAATCCAAAAAACAATCCAAATCCAATACAGATCCAAATAAAGTCCGATCGAAATCCAAATCCATACGAATCTAATCCAAATCCAATACAAATCCAATCCAAATTCAATCAAAATCCAATTCAAATTCATAATCTTAATCCAATCCTAATTCATTCCAAACCAAATCCAGTCCAAATACAATCCAAATCCGATACAAATCAGACCCAATCCACATTCAATTCAAATTCAGTCTAAATCCAATACCATTCTAATCGCAATCATATCCAAATCCAATCCAAATGCAATTCAAATTCAAACCGAATCAAATCCAAATCCAATTCAAACCCAATACCAATCCAGTTCAAATCCGAATCAGATCAAATCCAATTTAAATCCAATCCAAATAAAAACAAAATCCAATCCAATGCAAATCCAATCCAAATTAAAATCCATACGAATCTAATACAAATTCATTCCACACCAAATCTAGTCCAAATACAATTCAAATCCGATACAAATCAAATCCAATCAAAAACCAATCCACATTAAATTCAAATTCAATCCAAATCCAATCCAATTCTAATCCCAAGCATAAACAAATCCAAATCAAATTCAATCCGAATTAAATTGAAATCCAATCCAAAATACAATCCAAATCCAATCCAAAATCCAATCCAAATCCAATCCAGATCCAATCAAAGTTCGATCGAAATCCAAATCCATACGAATCTAATCCAAATTCAATCAAAATCTAATTCAAATCCATACGAATCTAATCTTAATCCAATCCGAATTCATTCGAAACCAAATCCAGTCCAAGACAATCCAAATCTGATACAAATCAAACCCAATCCACATTCAATTAAAATTCAGTCCAAATCCAATACCATTCTAATCTCAATCATATCCAAATCCAATCCAAATGCAATTCAAATTCAAACCGAATCAAATCTAAATCCAATTCAAACCCAATACCAATCCAATTCTAATCCGAATCAGATCAAATCCAATCGAAATCCGATCCAAATCCAATCTAATCCAGATCTAATGCAAATCCAAATTCCAGTCCAAATCCAAACCAAATCAAATCCAAATCCAATCTAAATCCAATCCAAATCCAATCCAAATCCAACGCAAATCCAATCCAAATCCAATCAAATACTAATCCAATCCAAAACTAATCCAAATCCAATCTAAATCCAATCCAAATTTAATCGAAACCCAATCCAAATACAATTCAAATTCAAATACAAATCCAATCCAAATGCAATCTAAATCGAATCCAAATCCAGTTCAAGTCAAGTCTAAATCCAATACAAACTCCATCCAAATCGAATTCAAATCAAGTTCAAAATTCAAATGTAATCCAAATCTAGGAACTTTTTCCAAACAAGAGCTCTGCTCTGCAAATATAATATTTGAAACCAATTTCCAAAACCAATTCTTCCATGCAATCTTGAAATTTTATTTTAATGTTTTAGATTTGTATCAAACAAACAATCCAACTCGTCATCTTATTTTTATAAACATTTGTCTGTTTTTTTTTTGCTTATTTGCCCTATTTTGCCTTTCTTTTACGCTTTGTTTTGTCACCTGGCCTACTCCTCTGACCTTCCGTCAGGGTGCCTACCGGAAACGCTTGCCTTTTCCGTTATTTTGTTCTTTTTTATTGTGCCGTCTTTTTTGCACTTTTTTGTCAACCGGCCTACTCCTCTGCCCTTCCGTCAGGGAGCCTACCGGAGACGCTAGCAATCTTCGATTTTTCTACTTATTGTGCCCACTTTTTTGCACATTTCAGTCTGCCGGCCTACTCCTCTGCCCTTCCGTCAGGGAGCCTACCGGAGACGCTAGCAATCTTTGATTTTCTAATTCTTATTGTGCCTACTTTTTTTGCACCTCTTTGTCTCCCGGCCTACTCCTCTGCCCTTCCGTCAGGGAGCCTACCGGAGACGCCAGCTTTCGTCATTTGCGTTTTTGTTTTGTTTTGGATGCCATCTTTTTTGCACTTTTTTTGTCACCCGGCCTACTCCTCTGCCCTTTCGTCAGGGAGCCTACCGGAGACGCTTGCCTTTTCCGTTATTTTGTTCTTTTTTATTGTGCCGTCTTTTTTGCACTTTTTTTGTCAACCGGCCTACTCCTCTGCCCTTCCGTCAGGGAGCCTACCGGAGACGCTAGCATATTTACATTATGTTTTTCTCTATATTTACCTTGAATTTACTATAATTATTTGCTATTTCACTTTAAACTTATATTCCGGGAGCACCTACACAAACTACAGAAAATACGGTTTTAAGACTACCGGCTGCGTCATTGTCGTGACCCGGACGAGATTTCTAGTCTCGACCGTTCGTCGCAACAATACTCAGCAAACTGATCCGCTCTTCGCTTTTGACACGACCATTCGACATGTTTCAAAATAAGGTAGCTTGCTACCCATTCGAAAAAAGTGCATACCAAAAGAGCGTATTCAAATTACAAAAATCAATATCACTATATCAATATCAAATTACTTTTTTTTTTTACTTTATAGACCTGATCTTATCTACTACATATGTCTGTGCGCAAAACCCGTTCAAAAAACTCACTCATTTTTTTGGCATTTATTCTTAACCGATTTGCTTGCAACAAGTTGCATTCGACGCAGAATCCTTTCCCATTGGCCAGATCGAACTATTGGCTCAAAATTTATGTTTTTACTATTTATATACCTCGCGAGAAAGGCTCCATCACCGCTAGGTGGATTAATCTGGGTTTTCGGTTAAAAATTCTTACCAAAATTATCAGCGCGAGTTCTTCATTTGTCGTATATTTAGATATGCTCATTTGCCCAATTTGTCCAAACTGCCCGCTCCCCAAAACGTTACTTCAGTTGCCCACAGCCCTCAAAATGGCTAATTTCTGTATGATTTTACCAGTCAAAAAATCTTATTAGTTTAGATTAATCGCTTGGTTAACTTAATCCAAATTCTATTTGTGCAGCATATCTTAAATAATCGAAGCAATGATAATAGGCTTTTTGAATTGGGTCATAAAATACGTACACCAATAAAGCTAATAAAGGACTCACTTGCTAGCCTCCAACGTTAAATTATTTTTTTTGGTAGATCATCAAATCCTCAATTGACCCACATTTGTGTAGTCGGTGTACTAAGGAGCGGAACACTCCCTTGTTCTTCCAAACTCAAGTTCTCTTTAGGAATCGATTACCTTCAAAATTCCATTATCTGCTGAATCTGCGCTCTTCTATTTGTTGAATCAGAAGCTGCCGATTTCTCGTACATAACTCCATAAGCTCGAGCAAGCAAGCAGCACACCACACCGCACAAAATCGAGTTAAGAGTCAAGAGGCTGAGCTCTAATCCCATTCTTCACGATCGGCTGGGTAAGGCAACTTTTAAACTGCATCTTTCGGTTTGTTGCCGCTGCCACTGCTACTGCCGAGTCCAAAACAAATAAACATTTGCAGCCTTATCAGTATGCAGCTGCTGCACTCGAACCGGGGAGCCAGCCCACACCGGAAGCTGGCATGTGTCCGTTTTCCCTGCTAGTGGTTGCAAATAGCAATAGGCACCGCTATTGGCTGTTCAATGTGGATGGTCTGAAATTAAGTTTAAAAGACTATTCGATTCGAGCATTGACCATCCCCACCTGAGCACGCCACAGACCGCCATCCAGTGCTGGACAGAGTGGGAGTTAGTCGCAGTGACTGAATTCATTAGAGCGGTGGTGCTAAAATGTATTTTTCCATTTGTTTTCTCGATTGCGGTTAGTTTTCGCAAGCTCGATATTGCATCGTCTCCGATAGTTAGTTGGGAAGCGATGATAAATTTGCGCCACCAGCTCGAACGCAGCAGCGTTCATCCATGGAGCTCATCAGAATAAACAAAACGGATCACGACAATCCATCGAGTGGCTTCGCAAATCAATCTGGTTTATCTTGTTTTATTAGACGGAGACGGATCCATTGGGGATTTAAAATGTGGATCGCTTCACTATGCATAGCTTTTGGATCGGTAACGACTGAATCATTTAAACAGTTGGAAGAGTTTTGCTAGAATTCATGAAAACAAGCATGGCACATAAACGACAATACTAAACCGGCAAATTATTATCAACTCACGTATCGGACTTGGAACCCGATTTCGAAACTAGTCGTGACTTCATTGTAATGGTCCTCCACCCGATATTTTGACGTAAACTACGTCTAAGGGGAAGACTCGGATACAGGGTGACAAATGAAAATTTCCAAATCCGAGACCGTCACGAAATCATGTAAGATTTTGAACGTTAATAGCGCATTCATCTTTCGATGGATTTTTGAGATTTATATATCAATCGACTCGGAAACTCTCCACCAATTTTCCAGTTATATTGAAACATTTGATTATCAACGTTAAAGTAGGGTATTGGACCATTTTGGCAGCACCTCTTTTTCCCGTTCGCAACGTGAGTCTCATTCGGCCGTCGTTCAGTGTAGTTAGGTTTTGGGCTCTTCTTTTTGTGCGGTGCTTCACACCAGTTTGCCACAAAAAGTAGGGCCACAGCAGTGACTGCAGTCGGCGATATATGTACATACAATCGCATGTTTGTGCAAGGATAGGATGATCGATTGTTAGCAACGGCAATGCAATGTCATAATGCGATAATCGCAATGCAAATGAACAAACATGTTCGATTCAAAGATAACTTAGGAGCATGGTAAGCCATTTTATGATAAACTGCAAATTGTTAATTATATTTTTATTATTAAATATGCGCCAAAATCAAAAGAATTCAATTTTAATTCAGGAAGTTTGAATGCACTTTAGATACTCTGAGGGTACAATCATGCGGGGCTTATTGTATACGGCTATAGCTTCGGAACGCATACTTTATTGAAACGGGCTATAGGTTACAACAGAACTATTACTTTCTAGCTCCCGAATCTAAGATTCTTGCAATTATATTAATAATATGGTTGCACGAATATGTTATCCATAATGCCACTGACAGATAGTGGGAGTTAGATTGTAATAAAATAGCACAAATACCCTATTCCCGTCCGCAGCGTTTACTACTCTGGCGCATCTCAACCGAATGGCTTGGTTTTTGGTACCGTTCTGACTCAAATCCCGAATATGACTCATATTCCGAACACTGGCGTTTTAGCGCCCTAAAACTAAAACTGTCATTGGTTTTCCGCACTGAAGATCAAGATAACAAACGAATTCAAACTCCTTTGGAGAAAATTACACGAATAAAGTTAAAATGGGCATTTAAAAGCTAAAGTTCGGAATATGAGTCATGTTCGGAATTTGAGTCAAAACGGTACATGGCTAGTATTTGTTGATTTCTAGTTGGCGCAACCGGGTTTTATCGACTCGCGCTTCTTTGTCGGACTCAACAATACGACTAAGTATCCCTTCTCTGCCAACTATTCCCCGTCACTCCAAATAACAGAAGGTGAAAATTCTGCCAAAGGTCTAAAGGCTCGTATTCTTCCTCCAGTGATGACTCGATGCTCTGACTACCATTAAACAGAGGCACCTGTTTGTCCGTAGCCAGAGCAGAGATTCTTTGCAAGGTTCAGGGCCGATGCGTATCGTCTCGCATCTGTCGTAAAATCGTAAAATACACCCCCAGCTACAAACATATTGCACATCGATCACAGTAACTTATATATGCCCGAATTCTCTCACAATATGGTTATTGCAACAAGATTGGCTCAACGTATGGTGCTTGTGATATCATAACCATGTAACGCTAGTGAGTTATTTTTATTTCAGAATAGTATTATTTAATAGTCATACTCCACTATTTCCACCTATATATTACTACAAATAAACTAGAATAGTGGTCGAAAATTTGGAATGAAACTGAATCCCTACTAATTTTACTCTAAGTCGAATGCAACAGTTGGAATTGCGAAAAGCATTATTACCACTTGGGGTTTTAAAGTTAAAATTTTAAGTTATCGTACCGTCGTCGATGAGACAACGGGTCAAATGGGGGTGAGAATGGGTCATTGTTTCAACTACATAGAATGCTTGAAGAATAGATTTAATGTATCTGAGAACAATAAAACTGAATTATAAGTGACCTTTTTGAACGATTTTGTTATCCGACCTCCAGACTGTCGGTGAGGGCTCGGACGTCACCCCTGACTACGGTATCCAACATTTTTTTATATTTTAAGTTATGGTAATTTTGTTCTAAACCAGTGACATAAGTAATCCAATGAATTATCTTAAAATATGACTATATTCCTCAATGCACCAAACTGTTCTACGTAGTTTACGTTGGGCGGTCGTGTCTTGTACATAACCCTTCAGATTTTTGCAAATAAAAATTAACAATCGATCGTCAATCTCCGCTCCCGTTAAGTGGTTAATTCTTCCGAGTACTGCATCCAACCGACCGTCCCCCTTCCGATCGGCTTCACCGCGGGTGACCGGCGAAGTTGATGCTTTTTTACTTTCGAACGCAAACATTGAGCCCTGTTTCCGTTTCCACGAACGAATTTTAATTTCTGCAACGTTCTCCCCACCAGCGGGGTCAGGATGTTTCACTTTTCTTCCATTTGCCAACCGGTTGAGTGGTGGGCGGCGACGTCCTCATTTCCACTTCGCTATCAAAATTCGGTGGTTTTCCTCCGAACCCTGCGCTTCACCCGATATCGTCCTCCGCCCTGGCGACGTAGGTGGACATGGTCAGATGGCTTCCGGGAAATCCAATCTCCATGGTTTATGCCCGAGTCAAACGCACAATAGTGCCTCATTTCGAGGGGTATCGGAAAATCAGGTTGATGAGTGACTCGTGTTAAATTGGGGCTTTTAAAAATTTAACACTTCTTCCCTCCCATACCGGCCGGAAGGGTTGATTGCTGGTCATTTTTAACAGAAGGTCAAAATTGGATCAATTGAACCCTGGGCAGTGGATGACGAGTTTTCGGGAGTAATTTTCGCCACCCACCTTTGTTCCGGACGAAATTAGTGTTTTCGTTACGGTGGGACGATTTTTTCTGGATCACTGGTGCGATGCGGCGATTGAGTGCTGGCTGAGGTTACGCATCATCGGTTCCCGGCAGCTTTCGGTTGATATTTACAGAGCATTAATTAATGTGTTTGCGTTCAATAATTAAAATTCACCGGCTGGCTTGGGAACGAAAATTACTTCCGGTGTCCGGAGGAATATCAATTTGTATTGGCGTCATTATTAGTTTTTGATCAGGGTGTTTGGTCCGAGCTATAAAATCAATTACGAGGCTTATTATGGCAAGTAAAGCGCGAGTGTGAATTCGCCGAACTCCATCTGGTCATGATGGAAGTTAATTGCGGTAATCGATGCATAATTAGAATTAAATTTAAAGAACAAAAGTTGAAATTTTAAAACTTGTTTCAAATGCCACAAAATCATTACATAACGGTTGAATGGCAAAAACATTCAAGAATACGAAAGCTCAGAAGAGAAGAGTTCGACAAGATTTTTACAATTCATTTCGGAATTTACAAAAATTCCTTTCGGAAGTCTACAAGAAATCCATTCAGAATTCTACAAGAATTCCATTCGGAATTCTACAAGAATTCCATTCGGAATTCTACAAGAAATCCATTCGGAATTCTACAAGACATCCATTCGGAATTCTACAAGAAATCCATTCAGAATTCTACAAGAATTCCATTCAGAATTCTACAAGAATTCCATTCGGAGTTCTACAAGAATTCCTTTCGGAATTCTACAAGAAATCCTTTCGGAATTCTACAAGAATTCCTTTCGGAATTCTACAAGAATTCCTTTCGGAATTCTACAAGAATTCCTTTCGAATTCTACAAGAATTCCTTTCGAATTCTACAAGAATTCCTTCGGGAATTCTACAAGAATTCCTTTCGAATTCTACAAGAATTCCTTTCGAATTCTACAAAATTCCTTTCGAATTCTACAAGAATTCCTTCGGGAATTCTACAAGAATTCCTTTCGAATTCTACAATTCTTCGAATTCTACAAGAATTCCTTTCAGGAATTCTACAAAATTCCATTCGAATTCTACAAAATTCCATTCGAATTCTAAATTCCATTCAAGAATTCCATTAGAATTCTACAAGAATTCCATTCGAATTCTACAAGAATTCCATTCTGAATTCTACAAGAATTCCATTCGAATTCTACAAGAATTCCATTCGGAATTCTACAAGAATTCCATTCGAATTCTACAAGAATTCCATTCTGAATTCTACAAGAATTCCATTCGAATTCTAAGAATTCCATTCGAATTCTACAAGAATTCCATTCGGAATTCTACAAGAAATCCATTCAGAATTCTACAAGAATTCCATTCAGAATTCTACAAGAATTCCATTCGGAATTCTACAAAATTCCATTCGAATTCTACAAAATTCCATTCAATTCTACAAAATTCCATTCAGAATTCTCAAATTCCATTCGGAATTCTACAAAATTCCATTCAGATTCTACAAGAATTCCATTCGGAATTCTACAAAATTCCATTCCAATTCTACAAGAATTCCATTCGGAATTCTACAAATTCCATTCGAATTCTATAAATTCCATTCGAATTCTGCAAAATTCCATTCTGAATTCTACAAAATTCCATTCGAATTCTACAAAATTCCATTCAGATTCTACAAAATTCCATTCGAATTCTACAAAATTCCATTCGGAATTCTTCAAAATTCCATTCGAATTCTACAAGAATTCCATTCAGAATTCTGAAATTCCATTCGGAATTCTACAAAATTCCATTCGAATTCTGCAAGAATTCCATTCAATTCTACAAAATTCCATTCGGAATTCTACAAAATTCCATTCGGAATTCTACAAAATTCCATTCAATTCTACAAAATTCCATTCGGAATTCTACAAGAATTCCATTCGGAATTCTACAAGAATTCCATTCAGATTCTACAAAATTCCATTCAAATTCTACAAAATTCCATTCGAAATTCTATCAGAATTCCATTCGAAATTCTTTCAGAATTCCATTCGGAACTCTATCAAGATTCCATTCGGAATTCTATAAGAATTCCATTCGGAATTCTATCAGAACTCCATTCGGAATTCTTTCAAAATTCCATTCGGAATTCTACAAAATTCCATTCAGATTCTACAGAATTCCATTCAGATTCTACAAATTCCATTCGGAATTCTAAGATTCCATTCGGAATTCTACAAAATTCCATTCGGAATTCTACAAAATTCCATTCGGAATTCTACAGAAATTCCATTCGAATTCTACAAGAATTCCATTCAGATTCTAAAATTCCATTCGAATTCTGAATTCCATTCGGAATTCTGCAAAATTCGAATTCAAATTCTTGCAGAATTCCATTCGGAATTCTACAGAATTCGAATAATTCTGTAGAATTCCAGATGGAGTCTTAATTCCATTCAAAATTCTGGTGAAATTCAAATTCTTGCAGAATTCCGAATGGAATTCTACAAAATTCGAATGGAATTCTTGTAGAATTCAGATGGAATTCTTGTAGAATTCGAATGGAATTCTTGTAGAATTCGAATGGAATTGTAGAAATTCGAATGGAATTTGTAGAATTCGAATGGAATTCTTAGAATTCGAATGGAATTCTTGCAAGAATTCGAATGGAATTCTTGCAGAATCAGATGGAATTCTTGTAGAATTCGAATGGAATTCTTGCATTCGAAATTCAGATGGAATCTTGCAGAATTCAGAATGGAATCTTGCAAATTCAGATGGAATTCTTGCAGAATTCAGATGGAATTCTGCAGAATTCGAATGGAATCTTGCAGAATTCCAGATGGAATTTTGTAGAATTCAGATGGAATTCTTAGGAATTCAGATGGAATTCTTGCAGAATTCAGATGGAATTCTTGCAGAATTCAGATGGAATCTTGCAGAATTCGAATGGAATTCTTGCAGAATTCCGATGGAATTCTTGCAGAATTCGAATGGAATAATTGTGGAATTCAGATGAGTTCCAGATGGAATTCTTGTAGAATTCCGAATGGAATTCTTGTAGAATGGAATGGAATTTTGTGGGAAATTCGAATGGAATTTTGTAGAATTCAGAATGGAATTCTGAGAATTCAGATGGATTCTTGTAGAATTCTGAATGGAATTCTTGTAGAATTCCGAATGGAATTCTTGTAGAATTCGAATGGAATTTAGAATTCAGATGGAATTCAGAATTCAGATGGAATTCTTGGAATTCAGATGGAATTCTTAGAATTCCAGAATGGAATTTTGTAGAATTCAGATGGAATGGAATTTTGTAGAATTCCGAATGGAATTCTTGTAGAATTCGAATGGAATTTTGTAGAATTCGAATGGAATTCTTGTAGAATGAATGGAATTCTTGTAGAATTCGAATGGAATCAGATGGGATTCGAATGGAATTCTTGATGGAATTCCAGATGGAATTCTTAGTTCAGATGAATTCTTGATTCCAGATGGAGAATTCTTGTAGAATTCAGATGGAATTCTTGTAGAATTCGAATGGAATTCTTGGAGAATTCAGATGGAATTCTGTAGAATTCAGATGGAAGTGGAATTCAGATGGAATCTTGTGGGGAATTCGAATGGAATTTGCAGAATTCCGAATGGGAATTCTTGTAGATTCAGAATGGAATTCTTGTAGAATTCGAATGGAATTCTTGTAGAATTCGAATGGAATTCTTGTAGAATTCGAATGGAATTCTTGCAGAATTCGAATGGAATTTTATAGAATTCAGAATGGAATTCTTATAGAATTCGAATGGAATTCTTGTAGAATTCGAATGGAATTCTTGTGTAATTCAAATGGAATTCTTGTAGAATTCCGAATGGAATTCTTGTAGAATTCCGAATGGAATTCTTGTAGAATTCCGAATGGAATTCTTGTAGAATTCCGAATGGAATTCTTGTAGAATTCTAAATGGAATTCTTGTAGAATTCCGAATGGAATTCTTGTAGAACTCCGAATGGAATTCTTGAAGTATTCGAATGGAATTCGAATTATAAATTCCGAATGGAATTCTTGTAGAATTCAGAATGGAATTCTTGTAGAATTCAGAATGGAATTCTTGTAGAATTCGAATGGAATTCTTGTAGAATTCGAATGGAATTCTTGTAGAATTCCGAATGGAATTCTTGTAGAATTCCGAATGGAATTCTTGTAGAACTCCGAATGGAATTCTTGTAGAAATGGAATTCTTGTAGAATTCCGAATGGAATTCTTGTAGAATTCCGAATGGAATTCTTGTAGAATTCCGAATGGAATTCTTGTAGAATTCCGAATGGAATTCTTGTAGAATTCCGAATGGAATTCTTGTAGAATTCCGAATGGAATTCTTGTAGAATTCCGAATGGAATTCTTGTAGAATTCCGAATGGAATTCTTGTAGAATTCCGAATGGAATTCTTGTAGAATTCCGAATGGAATTCTTGTAGAATTCCGAATGGAATTCTTGTAGAATTCAAATGGAATTCTTGTAGAATTCCGAATGGAATTCTTGTAGAATTCTAAATGGAATTCTTGTAGAATTCCGAAAGGAATTCTTGTAGAATTCCGAAAGGAATTCTTGTAGAATTCCGAATGGAATTCTTGTAGAATTCCGAATGGAATTCTTGTAGAATTCCGAATGGAAATGGAAGTTCCTCCTGGAATTTCCCGGAAGTTGCTCCTGGAATTCCTCCGGAAGTTCCTCCTGGAATTCCTCCAGAAGTTCCTCCTGGAATTCCTCCGGAAGTTCCTCCTGGAATTCCTCCGGAAGTTCCTCCTGGAATTCCTCCGGAAGTTCCTCCTGGAATTCCTCCGGAAGTTCCTCCTGGAATTCCTCCGGAAGTTCCTCCTGAAATTCCTCCGGAAGTTCCTCCTGGAATTCCTCCGGAAGTTCCTCCTGGAATTCCTCCGGAAGTTCCTCCTGGAATTCCTCCGGAAGTTCCTCCTGGAATTCCTCCGGAAGTTCCTCCTGGAATTCCTCCGGAAGTTCCTCCTGGAATTCCTCCGAAGTTCCTCCTGGAATTCCTCCGGAAGTTCCTCCTGGAATTCCTCCGGAAGTTCCTCCTGGAATTCCTCCGGAAGTTCCTCCTGGAATTCCTCCGGAAGTTCCTCCTGGAATTCCTCCGGAAGTTCCTCCTGGAATTCCTCCGGAAGTTCCTCCTGGAATTCCTCCGGAAGTTCCTCCTGGAATTCCTCCGGAAGTTCCTCCTGGAATTCCTCCGGAAGTTCCTCCTGGAATTCCTCCGGAAGTTCCTCCTGGAATTCCTCCGGAAGTTCCTCCTGGAATTCCTCCTGGAATTCCTCCGGAAGTTCCTCCTGGAATTCCTCCGGAAGTTCCTCCTGGAATTCCTCCGGAAGTTCCTCCTGGAATTCCTCCGGAAGTTCCTCCTGGAATTCCTCCGGAAGTTCCTCCTGGAATTCCTCCGGAAGTTCCTCCTGGAATTCCTCCGGAAGTTCCTCCTGGAATTCCTCCGGAAGTTCCTCCTGCAAATCCTCCGGAAGTTCCTCCTGGAATTCCTCCGGAAGTTCCTCCGGAAGTTCCTCCTGGAATTCCTCCGGAAGTTCCTCCTGCTATCCATCCGGAAGTTCCTCCAGGAATTCTTCCGGAAGATCCTCCTAGAATTCCTCCGGAAGTTTTTCCTGGAATTTCTCCGTAAGTTCCTCCTAGAATTCCTCCGGAAGTTCCTCCTGGAATTCTTCCGGAAGTTCCTCCTGGAACTCCTCCTGGAATTCCTCCTGGAATTCCTCCGGAAGTTCCTCCTGGAACTCCGCCAGAAGTTCTTCCTGAAACTCCTCCGGAAGTTCCTCTTGGAACTCCTCCGGAAGTTCCTTTTGGAACTCCCCGAAATTCGTTTTGGAACTCCTGCGGAAGTTCCTTTTAGAACACCTCCGGAAGTTCCTCTTGGAATACCTCCGGAAATTCCTTCTGCAATTCCCCCGGAAGATCCTCTTAGAACTTCTCCGGAAGTTCCTTTTTGAACTCCTCCGTAAGTTCCTTTTGGAACTCCTCCGAAAGTTCCTAGTTCCTACAGGAATTCCACCGGAAGTTCATCCAGAAAATCCTCAGGAGTTCCTCAAAGCATCCCTCCGGTAGTTCCTCAAGGGTTCCTTTCGAGAGTTCCTCAAGGATTTCTTTTAGAAGTTTCTCTGGGAATCCCTTCGAGAGTTCCTCTTGGAACTTCTTCGGAAGTTCCTTCTAGAACTTCTCCGATAGTTTCTCCAGGATTTCTTTCAGGAAAGATCCTCCAGGAATTTCTTCGCAAGTTTCTCCAAGAATTCCTTCGGAAGTTCCGCTTGGAATACCTTCAAACTTCCACGGAAAAGTTTTCTGTATTTCCAGGGAAACTCTACAGAAATTCCACGAATTTTTTTTTTTGCTTTATATCGTGATGCCACGGAAAATTTTCTACACGGGAAATTCGTCTAAACTTGCAAACTCTACTGCATTCCCTCAGGACATGTATCTGATATTCTAGGAAAAAAAATCTCCCAAATTTCTACGCGATTTTTTTTTAAATTCCAAAGAAAATTCTATCGAATATCTACGGAAAATATTTCTTAATCTCCTCGGTCAACGGGAAATTTTTCTGAATCCTCAAAAAAAATTTATTCAAACTTTCACGGATAAGAATTCTGAAATTCAACGCATAATTCTCCTGAGATTCCATGAGAAAATTCTTCAGAATTTGCTCAGAAAATGTTCCCGAGTTTACACGGGATGTCTCACTGAACTTCCACGGCAAACTCTTCGGTATTTTCACAGGACATTATTCTGCGATTCCAGTAAAAAAATCTGATATTCCATGAGAAATTCTGTTGAATCTCTATGGAAACAATTCTGAATCTCTACCGGACACTATTTTGAAATTCCATAAAAAAAACGATCAGAATTTCCAGAATTCTTCAGAGATTCCATGAGAAATTGTCTTGGAATTCAGGAAAATTCTTTTGAATTCCCACGGGAAATTATTCTGAAAATTTCAACGTTTATTTTAATTTCCACGGACAACTCTTTTGGATTTCTGCGAGAAATTATTCTGAGATTCCAGAAAAATTGATCTGAATTTCCACATAAAATTTTCCCTAATTTCAACAGTCAATAATTTTAAGTTTTATCGGAAAATTATTCTGCATTTCCCTGTGAAATTCCTTTGCACAGATTCCAGTTTCTTGGAAATTTTGATTGGTTTGCAATAAACGCATTTCAATTCGCTAGGTCAGAGTGACGAATTGAAAAGGTATCAAAATACGCATTCGTACGAAAACGGGAATGCGACAAACATTGGAAAGAGTGAAGTTCGAAATATCGAATGGTTAGAATTGGTTCGAACGAAAACGGGAATCCGCTTCGAACGTAAACCAGAATGAGGGTGATTAGCTTTGAGATGAAAATCATTACAAAATGCTCGGGAAAATATTTAAAGAAAATTGCGTTGGGTACAACGTATGAGAAGATATGACTCCTTAAATGATTTACCTTATTTTACAGGTTTAAACGATGCAATACAATCGAAGACAGTTTTCCATCAAGCAAACTTGAAGTGTACACGATGACGCTTTTCTGTCGAGAAAGTGGTGATTAATAACAATGCTTGGCATAGTATGAACACATATGGAACAAGGAAATAATATAACCGGGCAAGCTCTGAAGTGAGTTCATAATTACCAAGAAAATCCAAACAAATTGAATAAGCCTCAATGCATCTGGAAAATGGCAAAATCTGACACCTTCATTAATACATTCTCGTCAGCATGCACGGCAGCTTAGGACACCAGGACGAAGTATGTACATGTTTCACATTGAATCCGTAATTAATTCATTACTCTGAGCCGATCAGGACCATTGCATATGGATCAATGCAATGCCCCACTTCCTATACTGCTTTCCATGGAATGAATAGATATCTGAGTAGTTCTTACTTTGATGTTTGTATTATATACTACAGTCGGTTTAGACTGATTCGAGGTTTTGCTTGCTATCATGAAACATCAAACCCTAGTCATTTTCTTCCGGTAACAATAACAAATTCAAAGCTCGCTCAGACGATAGAAACTGATCAACAAACTGGAAAAGTAACCAGTCTACTGTGGATTTGCTTGCACGCAATCACGCATCAAGCCCACCGTCGCGTCAGTCGGTGTGGTGCAGCCATCGATGAAATGCGTCGTCATCGCATCGTAGTGGTAGGCGTCACCGCTGTCGCAGGGCAACCCTGTGTGTCATCTGGGTCGGCGCGGCAAGGACTTATCGATCCCGCCAATCAATCACCCAGCCTTTGCGTTCTTCGAATGATGAATTAATCAGGTTCTTCGGAGGCTTCCTCTGTGCTCTGTGTTCCGGAATGAATCCGAGCTGGATGGAATAATTCATCACCTTGTGAGCACACTGGAACGGATGACTATTTTTATTGTAAGTCACTCAAAAACCTGTGTTTACTAAAGCAAAGCTTAATCAAGTTTAATTTTGAGCTTTGAGTTTTTTTGAACTTGATGACCGTACTTTTCGTAGTTGCTACTCTGTGAGTGGACACACCAAAAAACGGTTTTCATCACTTTAAGCTAGGTCATTCGATTAAAAAAAAAAAACATACCCCACACGACCTCGGAATTATTCCGGAACCATAAGGCCAATGTCAATTCTATTTCTAGTTTAAAAAATGGAAGCCTGACCGGTTCCTTTGGTAGGTGAAAAAATCGGTTGAGAATGATTTTTTTTAAATAGTCGTCATTTTTAGTACCTTAAAAGTATCAAGGGAGGATGAGAGTTAATTATAATTTCTGAATAAATCTTAGATTTCAGAGGGTGTCAACATCGCAAAAATGAGGTCATCCATCTCAATTTAAAATTTCAACACCTAACCAGAAGATAAATCTAACAAAAATTCGAATGTGCTCCAGTGTGATATACTTTGGTGTAGGCATGACCTCGATTTCTAAAGCCGATATGTCCCAGCAAAAGCTGAATTTTTGGAAACTTTTACTTTAATTAATCGCGTGGTGAGCTCATTGACCGGCAGACAGTTGCTACCAAACAAATTTCTTGGAAAATTTGTTGCCGTCAATAGCATTTTGTACTATGTAAATCCAATTTAGAGACAAGATTATTCTGGGTATAAGAAATAATGAAGATAGTACTTTTGGTCGATTGGTTTTGGTACTGTATCTGTAACGACCACCAAGCGGAATACTTCAGCGTAGTCAGTTCGATGCTTTTGATTGTTGCGTGTTCTGGTAGATAATGACTAATAGCTTACCTTTGTCGATGACATCGTCATTATATTTGTCCTAGTCATTCTCCTCGAGAGTCAAAAATACTTGAAGTGTGCTAAAAACCACCGCAAGACGGATCGTGTCTTTTTTTTTCTCGCAACTGATTTTCTGGACAGTTACCCCGAGCACCTAAGACGAGTTAGTCAAAACTCTGGCATAGTATTTGTATTTGGAAGATGTTCTTCCAAATTTGCACTTTAACATGACAAGGTTCAAAATAATTTTATCACTAAATTATTGACAATCATTAACACATGTTTTGGAAAAAATGAGTTCCTTCTTTCCTTCCTACCAGTCATGTGTATCTTTTTCCTATAGACCGTTGGAAAATGCCCCCTCATTAATGTTAATGTGTTCACATTCACAGTTGGTATGTACACGGTTTTAAACCTGACGCGCTCGCGGCTCATCGCATCGTCGTCGCATGCAATAATGATAATTCCGATTTTTGGCATTGCTCCCAAATGTGCAACACTATCTGAACCCCGACACGGCGCAGGCAGCGGTTGATGATTTTTGGGGTTTGTGCAGTTTGGACCGGCGACTGCGGGACGGAACGGTACGCTTTGGTGCATGACCGTCTGAAGCAAATAATAATGATATTTAATCTACACAATGAATGGATGTTTTGGATCGGAAGGCTTCAGGCTAATGAGAAAATGTGCGCTGATGAGCGAATGTGGACGTGGTGTGGCGGCAAAAAAAGATCAGTGGATATAAAACGGGATATAAAAATAAAATTTGGTATCATTTATTTCAGAAGGTGATTTAATTGTTAGTTAGCCTAATTGATCGGTTAACGTAGTCAGGGTAATACATCGTCGACAACCCACATTGATTAATAGGGCAAACGTTGATCGACGGGTGTGACCGATTGACCCTTTCGCAACATAGCGGGACAACGTTTTGCGACACAACAGAGAAGCACAAGGCGAAGGGCCAAACTGGGCATTCGTAAAGGGGAGGCGGGAGGCCAACTCGACAAGGAGAACCAGCTGACTGGTAAATGGTAGCCAGGAAATCGAAGAAAAAGAAAGTGGCATCCACGCGCCCTGCGAGAGCCAGGGAGAAGTGCTGCGTATTAAAATGGAGAAAGACTGCTACGCTAACGCGCTCAATGCGATGCGCAGCGCTGAGAAGCTGGCGGACCTTGGTAAAGAGGTTCGGGGCATAAGAAGGCCGAGAGCGGGCGTGATGATCTTCGTCCTAAGGAAGGGCGGCATCTCATTTGGAGCGCTAGGTAGCCAGGAAGTCCTGGGTGAGTGTATAGAAGTGAGGGCTCTACACGACGAGGTGACCCTCCAATGTAAGCAGCTGGACGAGGTCATGACAACAAATGAGATCACCTCGGCCATCAAGGGCCAAGCTGGAGTGGTGGTAGCTCTGGCGTCCATCCGCCTGCGAAGAGGGCCCCAGGGGATGAAGATTGCCACGACGAAGGTGCGGGTCAACGACGTCAACAAGATTATCAAGGTGTGTAAGCTGAAAGGTGGGTGGTCAGTATGTCTTCAAAGTGGGCACAAATCGTGGAGGGCAAAGGGCCGGGTAAGCGGTGCAACGAAGGTGGTCATAAGAAGCACACGAGTGATAAAGCACTATCGTGCACGCTTTGTGCGCACATGAACCTGTTACTTAAGGCCCAAATTACCGTAATCCAGTCATTGACAAGAAAACAGCCACGTGCTTGTACCACCCCAGGAAAAAAATCCGCCCACTGAGGAGAAAATGCATTCCCCAGCTGAATCAGGGAAGCACTCTTGTTTTAAAACTACATCAACTTATAGTGGTGACTTCAATACATCCGTGGGATGCTTCATTTGGATAAATTTCGTAATATTATTTGAAAAACTGCCTTTTGCAGAAAATATTGCAAAATTGAAAAATATTTTTCCAGGAGGAAACCGTCGATTTACTCTCACGCTCTCTTATACTTTGCAGATACTCGAAAATCATCGTTCAGTGTTGCGTGTTGATTTGTTCTATATGTTATGCTTGTTTTCTCGAATATGTACGTAAACATCAAGCAATAATCTATGAAAATGATGCTTTTCATGCTATATATTGACACTAAATATTAGATATGAGCTAGAACTGTAAAAACGCAAGCATTCATAAGCAACGCAGGTTATTTATTTTTTCATAATTCAAGTGTTGATAATGTAATGTAATGCTAAAATAATAATGTAATGCTAAAACGGCATCACTTTTCATGTACACAGAGAGAAGACCGATCATATGGTCATGTAAACAATCCATTGAATCTGGACGAACATTTGAGAAGGTAGTCAACTGCATCATAATTTTACATTCATGTAAAATGCATGTAGGAAATTGTGTAATTAAGAGAAGGATGTACAACAAATTAATCCCAGATGCATGTTTGAGGTTGTTCATGCATATCACTATAATCTGTGCGCTGTACAGGTATTGAAAAGGACGTTAATATTTTGTGGAAATATATAGAGTTTGATACCTTTTGAAATGTTTGTGTACTTTGTACAAAATCAGATCTGAGCGAATGAGTAGGCTCTCCGCAAAAAAAAGAAGCAAACAGCGAGAAAAAGAAGTCGATTTGATGTATGACATTTGAACCTTAACCACGTCATGGCCTACTTACCCGTTGAGTAGAAATACGAGGAATTCGTGCAAATAACGCAACTCAACCTCAACTATTCTGCGGTCAGATCAAAGCCGATTTGAATTTGTTTCCGTTCTAGAAGAGCTTTCACATAAAAATAACAAAAAACCCTGATTAATCCACCTAGCGGTGTTGGTGCCTTTCTCGTGCAAAAAAATACTAAAAAATATGAGTGAGTGCTTTTTAGCGTGTTTTGCGCATAGAAAATAGTATTTTGGCCATAACTTCTGATCCCATAGTCCAATCTGGCCAATTTTCAATAGCAAACAATGGGACAGGATTCTCAGTCGAATGGAACTTGTTGCGAGTAATTCGGCCAATGCTAAGTTCCAAAAAGTGTGTCTACAAAATTTTGTACACATACACACATACACACACACACATACATACATACACACAAACAGACATCACCTCAATTCGTCGAGCTGAGTCGATTGGTATATAATACTATGGGTCTCCGAGCCTTCTATCAAAAGTTTGGTTTTGGAGTGATCATATAGCCTTTACGTATACTTAGTATACGAGAAAGGCAAAAATCTGAATAACTCGATAACTAATCAAGCAAAAGGAATCGAATATGCCATGTTAAAAACAAAAGTTTTGATGTTTGCCCTACGAATACGTTTTAGTCATTTGTCCCTTCTGAATACGTATTTATCTAAATAAATTTTAGGCGAGAAAAAGTCTGGCGGTCAGCTAGTTTCAGAATATATTCTATTGGTAATTATTGAGGAAGTTACGTGGGAGCGTTTGACGGCAACCAGTACAGGGGCTCGGAATGTTTTTCGCTGCTGCAGTGGATGCGTTCAGGGAAACTTTCTTCGGCTCGTTTTTGCTGATTCCTAAATATCTAAAAGTCCGACGCAACTCACGCGAAGGAAAAATAATTATTATCAATAAACTGTCAAACTTCTTTGTCGCGTCTTCTCTAACTACCACCAAACGCCGTTGCACTATGGGGCCTCCCCATACAAACAGGCGGACAAAAATGTTCTCTTTCTTGTTTCGAACTTATAATATGTTTTTGATGTTGTCATAACAGGGAAATGTTGTTCAGCAACAATCTCAATCATTTCGCGACTAACTTTTGAAAAGAGCCTAATATTTTGAAAAAATATATAAATCTCAAAACGACATTGATTTTTTTTTACAAAATATCAAGAACGAATAGGAAGGAACTTTTATTATAGTAGAATATTGAAATTTGGGTTGCTATGATGCACACTATGGAAAAAAAGACAAGTTTCGGGCCAGATGCGTATTTTTTTTTAAATCGATTTTTCTCAAAAGGGCACAAGTTTGCGCAAGATTTTTCGTGGGATTCTGAAAGTACACATCCCAAACATGATCCCCAACTAAATATCTCCGCGGCTGGCTGAATTTAATAGTTAAAAATGCCTCTATTTTTCGATGTTTTGTTCGTATTTTGATTTTTTTTAATTTTTCCTTCCTGATACCACAATTTTTGTTAGTACGATATAAAAACTCTATCAATTGTCTTTACAATGCTATATATAAACCTTGGTATCGTGTCAGAAAGAAACCTTTCAAAAACTGGCATGGAGTGAAGCAAGATTTTGAAGAGAAAACCCTCGTTTTTACCTTTTCTCAACTTTGATAACTAATATCTCAGAAACTATAACTCGTATGGATCTGATATTTTAGGTTTTTTTATCTTGTGTATCAACTTTCAAAAAAAAAAAAATAGTGGAAAAATGATTGGTGAAAGTCGATTTTCCAATTAATGACAGCTCAGCTTTCACGATGGGCTTTTCTGTAATGACCACGGGGGGTTTAGACTGACTTAGTACCGGGTGCTTAGTCTCTGTTCCAGTTTGTGTCAGTGATTTTGGCAGCGGTACATTATCAGCCAAGGTTGCGCTGAATCATTCTCATACGATAATTATTGGATTTGCCATTTGATAACTTCTCAGGTGTGAAAAGTAGACGAGTTGTCATCGGCGATAACTTTTAAAATTTTGGAATTGATTAATAATAAACACAAAATTATTATTTAAATATAAATCTAACTTATTCCTATTTAATATCAACAATGAGGTTCGATCGGATGTTTGGCATTGTGTTTTGGTGTTATCAAATATACTATATTAACAATATGATTCACTCTCACGAAATTTTGGCGACACCACATGTGGCGCCAACTCGCGTCCAAAAGGATCGATACACACGTAAATCGAACTACCCAAAATATGACGATCGTTTTACACACACTTCAAAATGTCATCATGAAAAAAAATAGGGATGCTTGATGTTTTTTTGCAAACTTAATCGATTATGTTTAACCGAATGCAAACGGAAAATCAAATGTTGTATCAAAAGTGTGGTAGGCATATTTTTGTGGAAATGTATAATAAATTTGATATAGCTTGTTGAACTGTATCCGGCGGGACCATGCCGGTGCACCATATCGAAATTGACGCACGCTGAAGCGGTTGGAGAGCTATACGAGGTTGCTGTGGAAGTTTACATTCTTCTCGCATTGTAACTACTCGCTCTCTGTTTCGCACACCATGTTGCTGTTCGCTCATTTGACTGCAACACAGAGGCGTCATGATTCTTTGGGAAATTTGACATTAAAGAAGTCAATGAATTGTCTGAGACAAACAGCACGTTATCTGCATGGCTTATTATACGTATCTAAAATTAGTTGAGATATCCTTTGTTTGTTTTATTGTTTTTTTTTGGTTGAATCTGGTTGAAAGTAAATTTAAGATACGTTGAAGAATAACTTAAATATAACATTTGGCATACATTTTAATTTATATAGAATGGAGAATTATTCCAGCTAAGATATGACAGTTAGGTAGAAAACCTTATTGAGAGTTTTGCGTAAAAACGGGATTGTAGAACTAACGAGGGTGGATTAAAAATACAAGATGGAAATTGGAAGGTCACATTTTCTGCACATTTTACCCGCTTTTTCCAATAGGCTCAAAAAGAACCAAATATACTATATTAACAATATGATTCACTCTCACGAAGTTTTGGCGACCCCACATGTGGCGCCATCCGTGCCCAAAAGGATCGATACACGCTGAAACGAAACTACTTGATGTTTTTTGTGCACATAATCGATTAAAGTTAATCGAGTGCCAACGAAAAATCAGATGTTTAGCAAAATTGTAGTAGACAAGATTTTGCTGATATGTATAGTAAATTTTATCTTGCACGTTGATCCTCGCGTTGAACCGCCGGTGCACCATATCGAAAATGACACACGAAACATTTAGCAAGCTAAGAGGTTGCTGTTGAAGTTAATATTTTTCATTCACATCTCGCTTTATACTCGTTCTCTGTTCTCACACTTTTTTACTGTTTGCCGGTTTTTATTTCATCCTACATTGAGCTAATTTACGTTTTTATTTTTGTTTAAATTTTAAAAATATTTTAAGGCATCAAATAATATGACTCTTTGGGAAATTTGACAATAAATTAGTCAAAGAATCGACAAATCGAGACAAAAAAAAAAACAAGGTTATGCTTTTGGGAAGTATCATCAATTTGAAAAAGACACTTTTATACACACATCGTACAGGAGTTCATGCACTTTAACTATTTATATATATGGATTTTGCAAGCATTTAGTTCAGATTACGAGCTTTTGACATGTCTTTGTATTTCCCTGCTGACATTTCACGTGTCGAAAACAAAATTTTCAAACTTCTGACAAAGGTAGTGTTATCAATGTAGTGGATAAGATTGGAATGAGGAGTTATTGCAAAATTAAATACCACTGAGATTATTACCTTGTAACGATATGTACTCATTTATTGATTCATTTTGATCAGCGTGGATAGGGTTATCTTGTGCTGCATGGTAACACAAAGGTGTTTTCGGTTTTTCGCTCGTGTTGGAACGAATCGATAACAGAGCAGTTTGCTGAGTATTGTTGCGACGAACGGTTGAGCTTAGAAACCTCGTCCGGGTCACGACAATCAAGATAGTCAAATAACATGTTCTCTGCACGGTTCATCCGTTTATGAACTCCCGGTTAACATTTTGGTTAAATTAGTAACAAGCTAATAAAATAATTATTTATTGCTACTTTTTATTGAGAAACAATGATCCCACGGTAAACTAGCTATTCAGTTTGCAGTCAACCAAATTGATCACACACACGAACGTAGCACGAAAATACTTAAAGTACTTCTGGGGGAATACGTGAATGAATCAAATTGATGTTGATATACATCATTGTAGGATACCACAGTGTTATTGATCATATTAACTCAATTTTCAAGGAATATTATCAAATTGAAATGTATTTTCATCATATATGAAAGGCATTTAGAGGAAAGCTATAAGAAGTGCTTTTATATAACAAATAATATAATCTGGTTTGGACTGCGCTTTTGCAAATGTTTACGCAATTTGAACATGAGTATTTATTCTGCTTCGTCGACAAATTTTACAACAGAAGTTATATTCTTCATTAAATAATGCAATGAATGAAAATAATTGCCATTTAGCCCACATGTTTTCTTTTAATTTGTTCACTCCGTCAAAATATACAGTTAAAACAACCTTTTGTTGTGGTATGCCATATTGTGGACCTGATCTCATTATAATAGTAATTGAATTCAAAAGATATCAATTCATGTTCAACCAGTGCAAAAAAACTGCATTTTCGTTATGCCATACATGGGGTTGGACAGAATGATCGGTACAGGCAATTATAATTCAAATGATTATAACTCTGTGAAATATCAACCGATTTCTTTGGTTCTGCCAAGGTTTGAAAAGAAAACTCATCTAGTTTTGAAAATTTATTTGGATACCCGAGATATTCCAGATTTTAAGTCGCATTCTTGTTTAGATTGGTTTTTATTCAAACAAAGTTTGGTCCGTGGGGTTAGGGTATTGCTTTTTGCATTGAAACTTTTCGTTTCGTCACTGAAACCACTGACACTTGTCATCAGCGACTGCTTCCGCGATAGAGCATTTGCACATTTTATTCACTCATACATCTATATTGCTGTCAAAATGTGCATTTGACTATTAACTTTTCAACTAAAAGCTCTATTTTTTTACACCGGTGCACTCACACAACCAATCGACATCAGTTGTCAAAAAATCAGGATTACCAACTTGACCACTATCTCCTTGTCGCCGAGTCTGGCGCTGAGTGCTCGGCGCGGAAACCCTAAGGTGGGAATAAAATTTTGGGGCTTATGCGCAATATAATTTGAAGAACTGCCGTAAGACCCCGCCCTTCCGACACTGTCCGATGTGATTATACAACAAAGCCAAAATAGGTTATTTTGGAAACCATGTGCTTTTCCTGTACTTTTTAAAGAGCACAAGCTGAAGGACCATAAAGCACATAACAATGAAACAATGACAGTTTTTTTACTTACTTATACTGAACAATCGACTTTAATGGCAGTACTCTACAACTATTACAACGTCAGATTTTGGTTTTTGGATCTTTGGATAGAAAACAAGTTGTGAATTTGAAATGCCGACGATTTTCGGACCGGCGCATATCACTAATTCTAGAGTGCTTTGAAAATAGGTCGTATGAGCAAAAGAGAGTCTCTCTTTGGATCTATTCTCTTTCGATTATTACGAAACTATACAAAAGTTTACTTCGAATTTCTTGGTAGATATCCAAAGACAATAGCTTTATCTATCATGCTGAAGTGGAAATGTAGCAAAACAAGCAAAACTAGCCGATATATTAGCGAAAGAGAGCGTGATCAAAGAGAATCTCTCGTTTGCACATACGACCTATTCTCAAAGCAATCTAGAATTGATGATTAGGAAGCTGCTAGGGCTGTGACCAATTAATCGCGAACAATCTTGCAAATCGGTCGAATTACTGTAAAGGATACCGAGAGTTGGACTAATTTTACTAATTTTGCTTTCGGTGAAAGCATGGATACAAACCCATAGATATACAACTGAAACTCTAACCCAAATAGAATAATGATGCATTTAAATGAAAGGCACTAGAAATATTTGTTCTGGAATCAATATTACGATAAAAAATTTAAAAAAATATGTATAAAAAAATATTTGCTAGGTGAAGTTGCGAATGCCTTCCTGCTTAACTAACATCAAACACTTTTTTCAAGAAAAGTACGAACTGTTGAGAACACCCGCGTGTGATGCTTTCGCCATGCAAATTTCTGGTGGTTTACTAAACGTTGCTTTTCTTTCTTGTATGTGGAACACCTTCTGTTGGAGCAGTCGGATCACAGTCGGAATTTTTCTCAATATCATCGAAATACGTGTGAAGTAAAAAAAATCGATCTTTTGATGATCGATTTATTCAGAAAAGTATGGACATCCCTGCACTGTCGTATGACAACTTTTCCACAGCATGACTGTCACTGTAAATTAGAAGGAAGATTTGCTAGAATAAACAAGAAGAAAACACATTTAGATTCCTCTTCGCTCGCTAGATGGTGTTGTTATCACCGGCAAATGGTTCGCCATTTCGTTGTATGGAAAAGCTCGAAGTGAACCATATTGTTAATATAATATATTTGGTGTTATGTAAGAAAATAAGTTCAAAAGTAGCATTTACCACTTCTTTACTACTTCGAATCAAGATACAATTATCGAACGGTTCTTACTCTCTAGCGAGTTTTTATTAATTAATAATTTGTTCATCCTCGATTTTTGAAAATTTTATTTTCATCATCCTTTTCAAATGTTGGTCTAAAATTATATACATCACCAGGGCTCGTAATGCTCACTCAATCTCAGGAGCACAGGATAAACAACGAAAACAGATTCACCTTGGGCTTGAAAAACGCTTGGAGTGGCCTGTGCAATACATAGAAATCTTCTCCATTCAGCTCAGTCCATGGCTGCACGTCGCCAACCACGCAGTCTGCGGAGGGTCCGCAAATCGTCCTCCACCTGATCGATCTACCTTGCCCGCTGTGCACCTCGCCTTCTTGTTCCCATCGGATCGTTGTCAAGAACCATTTTCACCAGATTACTGTCCGATATCCTGGCTACGTGCCCGGCCCACCGCAGTCTTCCGATTTTCGCGGTGTGAACGATGGATGGCTTTCCCAACAGCTGATGCAACTCGTGGTTCATTCGCCTCGCCTTGCTTTGCGTATTACAAATGAGCATGATCATGATGACCATGCATTTCGTAGTTGCTACTTCGTGATGGACCAGAACAATCGCAATTGCACAGGAAACCAATATGGATGGAAAGCATGGGATTTTCTTTCCAACCTCAGTTTTCGCAATCCGCTAGTATTTAGATGGTCGATAACGGCGCTAGCCACGTCCTCACGGTCTATCACGGCGTCGGGAAGGAATTGATGATGCAATCATACACCTACTGCAACCCGAGAACGCCTCTGCACTCGCCACGAGTTTTTGTTTTGCCGCGGAATTTTGTTGGAATCTGGGGGTTAGGTTCTATAGCAGATTGATAGGTTTTTTTATGTCTTTATTAGCGAGACTAAGAGTGATAGTGATGGTCGAAAGGGTCATTTGGCCGAAAGGGTCATTAAGTCGAAAGGGTCATTTGGCCGAAAGGGTCATTTGTCCAAATGTCTTATTCGACAAAATGACCGTTTCGGCCAAACGACCCTTTCAGCCAAATGATCCTTTCGGCCAAATAATCCTTTCGGCCTAATGACGTTTCGGCCAAATGACCCATTCGACCATTTAGGCCTAATGGTATATTCCGGGTATATTCCGGGCTAAATTCTTTTGGGTTGCGATTTAAATAATGAAAGAAAGTAATGCTCTCTTTGAACGACCGCATCCGGTCGGTATAACGCAAAGTGAGAAAACAATCCCTTCCTGAATTGGACTCGTTCGCACGGCATAAAGAAAAGGAAGGATGTAGTCTCTTCTATGAATTAACGCATCTTCCCGGTACAAAGCAAAGGGAAAAGATAATGCCTACTTTGAATGAATGCGTCTACCCTAGAGAGGGTCGGGTTTCGCATTATGCAAACCCGACCCGAACCCGATTTGTAGATATCTTTCAAATCTGGACCCGGCCCGAACCTGGAATATTTTTTTTATCAAATCCGAACCAAACCCGCTTATCAAGCCCGAAACAAACCCGTTGGGTTTGAGTTTGATTCGGGTTTCTAGAGCCGACCACCTCTACCGGTATAAGGCGGAAGGAGTTGATAATGCCTTCTTTAAAAGAAAGGGTCTGCCCGGTAAAAGGTGAAGAAGGGGTAACGCCTTTTTTAAATGAATGCATCTGCCCAGTATAAGGCGAAAAGAGTTGATAATGCCTTCTTTAAAAGAACGCGTCTACCCGGTGTAAGGTTTTCTCGCTATAAGGCGAAAGGGGAAAATGAAGGATTATTTATAATAACGTCTATCAGTAACAGCCCGTCTGCCAGATATAATAAAGGATTTGTAAGGGGCAATTGAAATTTTGAAAACTACTTCTACGTATTCTGGGAGGCCTTCCTTAGCCGTGCGGGAAGATGCATGACTACCAAGCAAGACTGTGCTGAAGGAGGCTGTGTTCAAAAATATTTTTTCGGCTTTTTTGGGTATAAAAATATAATCTCGTGTTATATGAATGCAAAAATGGTAACTTGGCTTAAAAACCTCGCAGATGATAATCATTGAAGTAAAGAATGAACACTAAGCTATTATTTATAATATTCCGCGAAATGGTGCATTCCGCGAAATGGCACATTCAGCCAAAAGTTATTCGGCGAAAAGATACAAACCGCCAAATGTTATTTGACGAAATGTTCGACCGCTAAAATGAATTCCGGGAACGGCGAAATGTTATACAGATTTGTCCGTGAAGGATCAGATTGATTATTTGAAGCACAAAATGACAGGTATGAATTATAGATAGTGGAATATATATATGAGCGAAGATAAATCCTCTGCCTCTAAACGCACTGACAAACTTGTCTCCAAACGAGCATGACGACACGATTTCAATGAAAAGGTTAAGGGTTCAGACATGCTTTCGCTCATCTATAGATTCTACTATCCATAGTATAAATTAAATAATTGTGTTAAGGTGATTATAGAATGAAGCCCGTGGTGAATTTCAAATTCACCACACGTTTATCTACACATATTTCCAAAGGCCCAAATCTGGCGTAATAGTGTTCGTACAGTGCCGAAACTCAAATTATGATTGTTCAGCAAGACTAAGCAAACGATCTACCATTATTTCAGCCCCATACGCGTTATGGTTCTTTCATCTCGTGCTCTAGAAAAATGTATTGGAAAAGCACGTGGTTTACAAAATGGCCGATTTCTGGCTTCATTCTATAATCACCTTAAAGATTCAGAATGGAAGATTTTTGTCGTGGAAGTTATGTGGATTCGAACACAGACTAAATCATTTTTATATTTCAGACCGATTCAGTTTGATTCGATCGCAGCAAGCCATGCGCGCGAATTAAGAGATAGATTCGGCTCACAATACTAGAAGAAAAACGTTTAAGTGATTTGAGTTAACGTTTTAATTCTATGAGTTTGATAAAATTTACACTTGACTAAACATTTTAGTATTCCTTGAATGAGTGCGCGAAATCGTTTGTATATAGGGGTCGTCGGGTGACAATGGGTCAAATGGGGGTGAGAATGGGTCACTGTTTCAACTACTTAGAATGCTTGTAGAATGGATTAAATGTATCTGAAGGCAAGAAGACTAAAATATAAGAGACCTTTTTGAACGATTTTGCTCTACGACCTCGAGGCTCCTGGTGAGAGCGATGACCCATTCTCACCCCCAGACCCATTGTCACCCCCGATGGCGGTATTTGGTGGAAATATTTAAGGCTGTGTGATAATGAAGTGGAGTGATTTATTTCGTGGACACTTAGTGTCACATAGTAGGAGTGGGCTTCGCTTCCTCAGTTCATCTATCCGGAATTTGGTCAAGTTGGTGAGATTGTTTCAATATGTTTTTACTGTGATTCCGAAACTAATGTTTGTTTTTGTTAAATATCTTGGCTGTTTATATGGCAAACTGGCAAACTGTTTCCATGAAAAGTTTCCAATCGAAATCCGATCATATCTTTGTGGGTTTTGAAATAGTGCAGAGGTTTTTCTTGAGTAAGCTAATGCATGCTGTTATCAATTTACTGTTCACGTATACGCCTAGCAGATGTAGAAAACGCAAATGATATAAAGAAAAATCATGATTAGATGGAAGAAAAATAAAATAAAATGATTCATCTGATAATTTTGAAACAACTCAAAACCACCACAATAGGACAAGGGAGCATGCTTTGGCATACTTAAGTCTATTTGCAATTTAAGGCAGGGAATACTTTTATTTTGGAAGCACATGCGAAACAAGAGAGTACGGACCGGAACAATCGACGAAGACCGCAGCGGAGAAAAGGGACTAACGATAGGAAACTCTATTCGTGGAACTGCAAATCTCTCAACTTTATCGGGAGCACTTGCATACTCGCCGATGTGCTAAGGGACCGTAGATTCGGCGTCGTAGCGTTGCAGGAGGTTTGTTGGAAGGGATCTATGGTGCGAACGTTCAGGGATAATCATTCCATCTACCAGAGCGGCGGCAAAACACACGAGCTGGGAACAGCTTTGATAGTGATGGGCGATATGCAAAGGCACGTGATCGGGTGGTGGCCGATCAATGGAGAATGTGCAGGTTGAGGATCAAAGGTCGGTTCTTCAAATTCAGCATAAACAACGTCCATAGCCCACACTCCGGAAGCACTGATGAGGATAAGGACGCATTCTACGCGCAGCTGGAACGTGTGTACGACAGCTGCCCAAGCCATGACGTTAAAATCATCATAGGAGATTTGAACGCTCAGGTTGGCCAAGAGGAGAAGTTTAGACCGACTATCGGAAAGTTCAGCGCTCACCGGCTGACGAACGAAAACGGCCTATGATTTCGCCGCCTCCAAGAATATGGCCATTTGCGGCTCCTACTTCCAACACAGCCTCCCGTATCGGTACACCTGAAGATCACCACTGCAGACAGAATCACAAACTTCTTCGACATTATCGACGTCAGGGCATATCGTGGCGCTAAAATCGACTCTGACCACTAGGGGAACTGTACCGGTTTTGACCATGTTCCTAATTTGGCCAATTTTGCGAATAACTCAAAAAATGAAGCAATTCGCGAGGGTTTTATTAGTTCCATCAAAAGATATATCCCTCGCGGTTCTACGCTGCTTTCAATCGATCGATTATTTTGGCAAAATATGTATTTTTCAGGGTTGGCCAAATTAGGCAATAAGTTGGCCAAAACCGGTGCACTTCCCCTATCTGGTGATGGTGAAACTGCGCCCAAAACTTTCCGTCATAAACAATGTTCGGTACCAACGACCGCCGCGGTACGACCTAGAGCGACTGAAGCAACTTGATGTCGCCACTGCATACGTGCAGTATCTCGAGGCAGCGTTGCTGGAAGAGGGTGAGCTCGATGTTGCTCTCTTGAGGACTGCTGGAATACAGTCAAAGCAGCCATTAACGACGCTGCGGAGAACAACGTCGGGTATATGGGACGAAGTCGACGGAACGATTGGTTCAACGAAGAGTGCAGACAGATTCTGTAGGAGAGAGACGCAGCGCGGGCGGTCGCGCTGCAGCAAGGTACCCGGCAGAACGTGGAACGTTATAAACGGAAGCGGAGACACCAGACCCGCCTTTTTCAGGAGAAGAAACGCCGCCTGGAAACACGCAAGTTCTACCAGAAGCTCAACGCATCCCGCAAAGGCTTCGTGCTGCGAGCTGAAATGTGCCGGGATAAGGATGGGAGCATCTTGACGGACGAACGTGTGGTGATCGAAAGGTGGAAGTAGCACTACGAGGACCATTTAAATGGCACTGAGAGTGAAATGGCACAGTGAAAGTCAAGGCAACGGAGGAGATGACTACGTCAGTTCAGCAGACGATGGATGCCAACCAGCCCCTAAGTTGAGGATGCCATCAAACAGTTAAAGACCAATAAAGCAGCTGTTAAGGATGGTATCGGAGCTGAGCTCATCAAGATGGGCCCGGAGAAGCTATCCACTTTCCTGCACAAATGATAGTCAGAATCTGGGAAACTGAACAGCTACCGGAGGAGTGGAAGGAAGGGGTTATATGCCCCATCTACAAGAAAGACGACAAGCTGGAGTGTGAGAACTTTCGAGCGATCACCATCATTAATGCCGCCTACAAAGTGATATCCCAGATCATCTTCCGTCGTCTGTCACCATTAGTGAATGAGTTCGTGGGAAGTTATCAAGCCGGCTTCATTGACGGCCGCCAAATCCTTCAAAAATGCCGTGAATACCAGGTCCCAACGCACCATCTGTTCGTTGATTTCAAGGTAGCTTACGACAGTATAGACCGCGTAGAGCTATGGAAAATTATGGACGAGGCCAGCTTCCCTGGGAAGCTTACCAAACTGATCAAAGCAACGGAGGACGGTGTGCAAAACTGTGTGAAGATTTCGGGCGAACACTCCAGTTCGTTCGAATCACGCCGGGGACTAAGACAAGGTGATGGACATTCGTGCCTGTTGTTCTACTTTGCGCTAGAAGGAGTCATGCGGAGCGCCGGGTGTAACATCCGGGTACGATTTTCAACAGATCCAGTCAATTTATTTGCTTCGCGGATGACATGGACATTGCAAAGGTGGCAGAACTGTACACCCGCCTGAAACGTGAAGCAACAAAAGTTGGACTGGTGGTGAATGCGTCAAAGACAAAGTACATGCTTGTGGGCGGAACCGAGTGCGACAGGGCCCGCCTGGGGAGCAGTGTTACGATAGACGGGGATACCTTCGAGGTGGTCGAGGAATTCGTCTACCTCGGATCCTTGCTAACGGCTGACAACAACGTTAGTCGTGAAATACGAAGGCGCATCATCTGTGAAAGTCGGGCCTACTACGGGCTCCAGAAGAAACTGCGGTCAAAAAAGATTCGCCACCGCACCAAATGTGTTATGTACAAGACGCTAATAAGACCGGTTGTCCTCTACGGACATGAAACATGGACAATGCTCGAGGAGGACTTGCAAGCACTCGGAGTATCGGACCATCTTTGACGGTGTGCGAGAAGACGGTGTGTGGCGGCGAAAAATGAACCACGAGCTCGCCAATCTCTTGGTGAACCCAGTATCCAGAAGGTACACAGCAAATAATTTTGAAAATTCAACGACGTGTAAATTGCTAATATCAACAAACAAATAAACACTCGATATTCAATTAAATTTAACCGAATTTTACAATCAAGCACGGCTTAAATTTATTTCGATTTAAAAGAACAGTAAGATCTATTGGAAGTTACGTTTATTTGCATGCTCCAAATATGTGCATGAAAATACATTTAAAATCACAACATATTTTTATCTGTTATCTGTTATCTTGTTATCGCATACTCTTAGGCCATCCCCACACTACCTCCTTAAGTGTCTGGTTGCATATTGCCGTTGACCCTTGCAACATCCGAAGAAATTTAAGCGGATTTGTTAACCTAGAAAAAGAAATTAACTCAACCATCACCAAAAAGAAGTGAACGAAAAGTAGAGTAGGCTTCGAAAAACTACTCCTTGGAATCAGTTTGTATAAAATAAATAGAAAAATAAAATTTCATTCTACATTTGTTAGTCATTTAATACAGACGTGTTTTTTCTCAATTGTGCTGAACTATCGATTTTAGTAGCAAAAGCGAATGTTAAAACAGGTATTCAAATAATGTCTAAGGACATAATTAAACCTAAGGAAATGTAATTGAAGTGTATTTTAAGAACAGATACTGCATACTTCCATCAACATGTCATCCCCTTCATCCGAGAGCAATCAGTTCAGCTTCAATTCGAAGGATCAAGTAGTGGAATTGAGCGTCATATGGACAATAGAAAATGCATCTCTTCGATTCACTTCATGCCCCTATTTGGAACATAAAACAGTATACTCTAACGATACAACCCAGAAATGGAACATATTCCTCACACTTCATTCCAATAAGTTCTTAAGTCCGTACTTGACGGTGGAATGTAAGGACGTTGTTCGAGCTAAATATTCGATTTCTTGCGCTTAGTTTCATAGGGGCGTAACTGTATTGATCGATTTCTTTTCGTCGATGTTTTCTTTTTATTATTGTAGCGAATTGCGCTAGTTTGTCGATGATTTAATGGTTTGGTGCGATAAAGGATGAATGTATCTTGCACCAGAATCGATAATCACGGTTGTAGCTTTTGAAACAATTGATATCGAAGGGACCATCGACTCAAGGAAATATCGAGATGTGGAATTGAAAATCCTTGGGAAGCTGTTCAAATGGACCATCACAGTAACCAAGAAAATATTTTTTAATATGGCATAATTTGATTCCATGAGTCGATATCGAGTCATAGAACATCGACTCATGGAGGTTTAACTGTATTAACAAAATATAAAATCGATTAAGAGAAATCGATCAATACAGTTACGCCCCTATGAAACTAAGCGCGAGATTTGCATTATTGACAAGAACGGCGGAAAGTATGTGCTTCGGAGTTGTCCAGGCATGGAATTCATTAATGAAAAAATGCGAGGAGAAGGGTTACATAAAGATTTGACTATGAAAGAATTGCTCTCGAATGATAGCCTATTCCCCGATGATAAATTGACGCTATATTGTGAAATAAAAGCGATTACAATATCCAACCACCCTTCGCAAGCCCGTTTCAGTGTACCCGATAACTACCGGAAAAAGTGGTCTATGCTGGTCGATCCGAAATTCACAGATGTTGTCCTCATTGTTCAAGGCCGTGAAATAAAAGCTCACAAAGCGATGTTAGCTGCACACAGTTCAGTGTTTGACGCTATGTTCAACAGCAACATGACGGAAAGCTCCCAGAATCGAGTTGTAGTTACCGATTTCGGATACGATGTCATAGAGCAGATGCTCCATTTCATTTACACTGACAGAACCTCAAATCTGAAACAAATGGCCGAACAATTGCTAGAAGCAGCCGATAAGTACAACCTGGAACGACTGAAGATCGTTTGCGAGCAGTCCCTTTGTGACAATTTGACGGTGGACAATGCGCTAAAAATGTTGGCCCTCGCCAAGTTCCATAATGCTGACAATTTGGCGTCTCACGCTAGCAAAATAGTCGCGCTAAACATTACTAATGTCATGCAGACGGCAGACTGGGACGATATGTTTTCGAAATGGTCGTTAGCGACTGTCCGGGATTGAAGATGTTTTGAAATTGAAATTCTTGCAATAAATACTATGTGAATGATGAATTGATTGATTTTATTAAATAAATCTATATTTTTAATGCCACTGTTTTTGGTATTGTTCAATTAGTGCTGACATAACAAGAAAATACGAGGAGTAGCTCTTACCTTCACAATGTAGTTGCGATGGACGACTAAGTTGACTGAATGAAGTAGCTAAAATAATATATCCGCTCTACTTGTTGTGAATGTGAGCAAATCAATACGTGTGAAACAGTTGGTTCTAAAAATAATTATGGGGTTTGAAATTTCTATTACCTACTTTTTGAAAAAAAAAAATGTTGAGAAATAAAGCCTTAATGGAATGCGAAGGAAACTGCAACCTCCGCGGGTACCGAAATAAACAACGCCAGTGCACACTTTTCGATTTAGTCGATTTCCCGACCAAAATTGAATAACATTTGGGTCGTTGATCTTGGATGTTTGGTGTTTTCTACAAAGTTTTTAGACATGAAAAAACGCATCTTTTTTGCCTTTCTCGTACAACTAAGTTGTACCGAAAGGCTATCATTTCACTCCGAAAACGAACTTTTTATAGAAGCCTCTGAGACCCATAGTATTATATACCAATCTCCTTGTTGATCACTATTGAATTTTATAACGATCGGTCATTGCATTTAAAAGTTATGAAGAAAATGGTACATCGGACCATATAAACCCCATATAAGGTTGGTGTCTTAGCTAAATGCGAGAAAGGCACCACCAACGCTAGGTGGATTAATCTGGGTTTTATGTGATGAGTTTGATAATTAATGCACCTACAAGTGAGAAGAAAGTTTTCTTTTCGCCGAAAACATAAATAGAGAACTGCTTTCTTCAGGAAAGGTGTAGTTTGGTATTACGAGAAATTTTGTAGAACATTCCCAAGCTCTATCTACAAAAGATATCGAAATAAGAGCACTATCTGAGGATGGCCCCCTTTAAACAGTTTAAGGCTTGTTCGCGACAAAATCTGGACACAACATTGAAAAAAAAAGATATAGTCAGAATATTCGCCACAGTTTCCACTTCAAATGACTTCCCTAGCAGCACATATGTTCCATCTAGATTTCTGCAACTCATAAGTGACCAGATTCAGTCACAATCAAGCTGCTGCAACTATTTTTGTCTGACTTGTGCTGCTCGGGTCATTCCTTATTGATGCTTTGATGTATGGGACCGTGCACTATAACGTAAGCACTTTTGGGGGGAAGGGGGGTCTGCTGTTTTCTTACGCGTCATATAAATAAAAAATCTTTTATATGGAAAAAATCTTACATGGGGGAGGGGGAGTCGAACAATCCAGAAAAATTGCTTACGTAATTAGTGGGGCCCTCCTTAGCCGTGCGGTAAGACGCGCGGCAATAAAGCAAGACCATGCTGAGTGTTTCTGGGTTCGATTCCCGGTGCCGGTCTAGGCAATTTTCGGATTGAAATAGTCTCGACTTCCCACGAATGCGGAAATGGTAACTTGGCTTAGAAACCTCGCAGTAAATAACTGTGGAAGTGCTTAATGAAGTGTAAGCTGCGAAGTGGCTCTGTCCCAGTGTATGGATGTAATGCCAATAAGAAGAAAAAGAATAAGTGTACGACCTCTATGCACTAAAATTGATGACATTTTAATTTCCCGATAAACAGTTCGTGCCGAAAGATTTAACCTCCTGTGTAGTATTTGTTCCACTTTCTCATCGTTCTGGTGGTTCCGCTTACATGAAAACAAAAGCTTTTTAGCACAATTTCAAATCGAAAGACCTAGATTTTAATGGCGGCTGCACACAATTGAAGTTCCTCCAGGAATTCCTCCGGAAGTTCCTCCAGGAATTCCTCCGGAAGTTCCTCCAGGAATTCCTCCGGAAGTTCCTCCAGGAATTCCTCCGGAAGTTCCTCCAGGAATTCCTCCGGAAGTTCCTCCAGGAATTCCTCCGGAAGTTCCTCCAGGAATTCCTCCGGAAGTTCCTCCAGGAATTCCTCCGGAAGTTCCTCCAGGAATTCCTCCGGAAGTTCCTCCAGGAATTCCTCCGGAAGATCCTCCAGGAATTCCTCCGGAAGTTCCTCCAGGAATTCCTCCGGAAGTTCCTCCAGGAATTCCTCCGGAAGATCCTCCAGGAATTCCTCCGGAAGTTCCTCCAGGAATTCCTGCGGAAGTTCCTCCAGGAATTCCTCCGGAAGTTCCTCCAGGAATTCCTCCGGAAGTTCCTCCAGGAATTCCTCCGGAAGTTCCTCCAGGAATTCCTCCGGAAGTTCCTCCAGGAATTCCTCCGGAAGATCCTCCAGGAATTCCTCCGAAGTTCCTCCAGGAATTCCTCCGGAAGTTCCTCCAGGAATTCCTCCGGAAGTTCCTCCAGGAATTCCTCCGGAAGTTCCTCCAGGAATTCCTCCGGAAGTTCCTCCAGGAATTCCTCCGGAAGTTCCTCCAGGAATTCCTCCGGAAGTTCCTCCAGGAATTCCTCCGAAAGTTCCTCCAGGAATTCCTCCGGAAGTTCCTCCAGGAATTCCTCCGGAAGTTCCTCCAGGAATTCCTCCGAAGTTCCTCCAGGAATTCCTCCGGAAGTTCCTCCAGGAATTCCTCCGGAAGTTCCTCCAGGAATTCCTCCGGAAGTTCCTCCAGGAATTCCTCCGAAGTTCCTCCAGGAATTCCTCCGAAGTTCCTCCAGGAATTCCTCCGGAAGTTCCTCCAGGAATTCCTCCGGAAGTTCCTCCAGGAATTCCTCCGGAAGTTCCTCCAGGAATTCCTCCGAAGTTCCTCCAGGAATTCCTCCGGAAGTTCCTCCAGGAATTCCTCCGGAAGTTCCTCCAGGAATTCCTCCGGAAGTTCCTCCAGGAATTCCTCCGGAAGTTCCTCCAGGAATTCCTCCGGAAGTTCCTCCAGGAATTCCTCCGGAAGTTCCTCCAGGAATTCCTCCGAAGTTCCTCCAGGAATTCCTCCGGAAGTTCCTCCAGGAATTCCTCCGGAAGTTCCTCCAGGAATTCCTCCGGAAGTTCCTCCAGGAATTCCTCCGGAAGTTCCTCCAGGAATTCCTCCGGAAGTTCCTCCAGGAATTCCTCCGGAAGTTCCTCCAGGAATTCCTCCGGAAGTTCCTCCAGGAATTCCTCCGGAAGTTCCTCCAGGAATTCCTCCGGAAGTTCCTCCAGGAATTCCTCTGGAAGTTCCTCCAGGAATTCCTCCGGAAGTTCCTCCAGGAATTCCTCCGGAAGTTCCTCCAGGAATTCCTCCGGAAGTTCCTCCAGGAATTCCTCCGGAAGTTCCTCCAGGAATTCCTCCGGAAGTTCCTCCAGGAATTCCTCCGGAAGTTCCTCCAGGAATTCCTCCGGAAGTTCCTCCAGGAATTCCTCCGGAAGTTCCTCCAGGAATTCCTCCGGAAGTTCCTCCAGGAATTCCTCCGAACGTTCCTCCAGGAATTCCTCCGGAAGTTCCTCCAGGAATTCCTCCGGAAGTTCCTCCAGGAATTCCTCCGGAAGTTCCTCCAGGAATTCCTCCGGAAGTTCCTCCAGGAATTCCTCCGGAAGTTCCTCCAGGAATTCCTCCGGAAGTTCCTCCAGGAATTCCTCCGGCAGTTCCTCCAGGAATTCCTCCGGAAGTTCCTCCAGGAATTCCCCCGGCGGTTCCTCCAGGAATTCCTCCGGAAGTTCCTCCAGGAATTCCTCCGGAAGTTCCTCCAGGAATTCCTCCGGAAGTTCCTCCAGGAATTCCTCCGGAAGTTCCTCCAGGAATTCCTACGGAAGTTCCTCCAGGAATTCCTCCAGGAATTCCTCCGGAAGTTCCTCCAGGAATTCCTCCGGAAGTTCCTCCAGGAATTCCTCCGGAAGTTCCTCCAGTAATTCCTCCGGAAGTTCCTCCAGGAATTCCTCCGGAAGTTCCTCCAGGAATTCCTCCGGAAGTTCCTCCAGGAATTCCTCCGGAAGTTCCTCCAGGAATCCTCCCGAAGTTCCTCAGGAATTCCGTCCGAAGTTCCTCCAGGAATTCCTCCGGAAGTTCCTCCAGGAATTCCTCCGGAAGTTCCTCCAGGAATTCCTCCGGAAGTTCCTCCAGGAATTCCTCCGGAAGTTCCTCCAGGAATTCCTCCGGAAGTTCCTCCAGGAATTCCTCCGGAAGTTCCTCCAGGAATTCCTCCGGAAGTTCCTCCAGGAATTCCTCCGGAAGTTCCTCCAGGAATTCCTCCGGAAGTTCCTCCAGGAATTCCTCCGGAAGTTCCTCCAGGAATTCCTCCGGAAGTTCCTCCAAGAATTCCTCCGGAAGTTCCTCCAGGAATTCCTCCGGAAGTTCCTCCAGAAATTCCTCCGGAAGTTCCTCCGGAAGCTCCTCCAGGAATTCCTCCGACAGTTCCTCCAGGAATTCCTCCGGAAGTTCCTCCAGGAATTCCTCCGGGCGTTCCTCCAGGAATTCCTCCGGGCGTTCCTCCAGGAATTCCTCCGGAAGTTCCTCCAGGAATTCTCTCGGAAGTTCCTCCAGGAATTCCTCCGGAAGTTCCTCCAGGAATTCCTCCGGAAGTTCCTCCAGGAATTCCTCCGGAAGTTCCTCCAGGAATTCCTCTGGAAGTTCCTCCAGGAATTCCTCCGTAAGTTCCTCCCGGAATTCCTCCGGAAGTTCCTCCAGGAATTCCTCCGGAAGTTCCTCCAGGAATTCCTCCGGAAGTTCCTCCAGGAATTCCTCCGGAAGTTCCTCCAGGAATTCCTCCGGAAGTTCCTCCAGGAATTCCTCCGGAAGTTCCTCCAGGAATTCCTCCGGAAGTTCCTCCAGGAATTCCTCCGGAAGTTCCTCCAGGAATTCCTCCGGAAGTTCCTCCAGGAATTCCTCCGAAGTTCCTCCAGGAATTCCTCCGGAAGTTCCTCCAGGAATTCCTCCGGAAGTTCCTCCAGGAATTCCTCCGGAAGTTCCTCCAGGAATTCCTCCGAAGTTCCTCCAGGAATTCCTCCGGAAGTTCCTCCAGGAATTCCTCCGGAAGTTCCTCCAGGAATTCCTCCGGAAGTTCCTCCAGGAATTCCTCCGAAGTTCCTCCAGGAATTCCTCCGGAAGTTCCTCCAGGAATTCCTCCGGAAGTTCCTCCAGGAATTCCTCCGAAGTTCCTCCAGGAATTCCTCAGAAGTTCCTCCAGGAATTCCTCCGGAAGTTCCTCCAGGAATTCCTCCGGAAGTTCCTCCAGGAATTCCTCCGGAAGTTCCTCCAGGAATTCCTCCGGAAGTTCCTCCAGGAATTCCTCCGGAAGTTCCTCCAATAATTCCTCCAGAAGTTCCTCCAGGAATTCCTCCGGAAGTTCCTCCAGGAATTCCTCCGAAAGTTCCTCCAGGAATTCGTTCGTAAGTTCTCCAAGGAATTCCTTCGGAAGCTCTCCAAGGAATTCCTTCGGAAGTTTCTCCCGGAATTCCTCCGGAAGTTTCTCCCGGAATTCCTACGGTAGTTCCTCCCGGAATTCTTCTGGAAGTTCTTCCAGGAATTCTTCCGAACGTTCCTCCAGGAATTCCTCCGGAAGTTCCTCTAGGAATTTCTCCGGAAGTTCCTCCAGGAATTCCTCCGGAAGTTCCTCCAGGAATTCCTCCGGAAGTTCCTCCAGGAATTCCTCCGGAAGTTCCTCCAAGAATTCCTCCGGAAGTTCCTCCAGGAATTCCTCCGGAAGTTCCTCCAGAAATTCCTCCGGAAGTTCCTCCGGAAGTTCCTCCAGGAATTCCTCCGGAAGTTCCTCCAGGAATTCCTCCGGAAGTTCCTCCAGGAATTCCTCCGGAAGTTCCTCCAGGAATTCCTCCGGAAGTTCCTCCAGGAATTCCTCCGGAAGTTCCTCCAGGAATTCCTCCGGAAGTTCCTCCAGGAATTCCTCCGCAAGTTCCTCCAGGAATTCTTCCGGAAGTTCCTCCAGGAATTCCTCCGGAAGTTCCTCCAGGAATTCCTCCGAAGTTCCTCCAGGAATTCCTCCGGAAGTGCCTCCAGGGATTCCTCCGGAAGTTCCGCCAGGTATTCCACCGGAAGTTCCTCCAGGGATTCCTCGGGAAGTTCCTCCAGGAATTCCTCCGGAAGTTCCTCCAGGAATTCCTCCGAAGTTCCTCCAGGAATTCCTCCGGAAGTTCCTCCAGGAATTCCTCCGGAAGTTCCTCCAGGAATTCCTCCGAAGTTCCTCCAGGAATTCCTCCGGAAGTTCCTCCAGGAATTCCTCCGGAAGTTCCTCCAGGAATTCCTCCGGAAGTTCCTCCAGGAATTCCTCCGGAAGTTCCTCCAGGAATTCCTCCGGAAGTTCCTCCAGGAATTCCTCCGGAAGTTCCTCCAGGAATTCCTCCGGAAGTTCCTCCAGGAATTCCTCCGGAAGTTCCTCCAGGAATTCCTCCGAAGTTCCTCCAGGAATTCCTCCGGAAGTTCCTCCAGGAATTCCTCCGGAAGTTCCTCCAGGAATTCCTCCGGAAGTTCCTCCAGGAATTCCTCCGGAAGTTCCTCCAGGAATTCCTCCGGAAGTTCCTCCAGAAATTCCTCCGAAGTTCCTCCAGGAATTCCTCCGGAAGTTCCTCCAGGAATTCCTCCGGAAGTTCCTCCAGGAATTCCTCCGGAAGTTCCTCCAGGAATTCCTCCGGAAGTTCCTCCAGGAATTCCTCCGGAAGTTCCTCCAGAAATTCCTCCGGAAGTTCCTCCAGGAATTCCTCCGGAAGTTCCTCCAGGAATTCCTCCGGAAGTTCCTCCAGGAATTCCTCCAACAAACGATAAAGGCGCTATTAACGTTTGAAATCTCACATGATTTTGTGACGGCCCCAATTTTGAAATTTTCATTTTGCACCCTGTATCCGAGACTTCCCCTTAGACGTAGTTCACGCCAAAATAGTGAAAAAAATATTGGTGAAAGTCGATTTTCTGATTAATGTTCACGTTAATCTATAAGTTTGACATTGCTCAGATTTGTCGTATTTTTCAAGGTTGTGACCCAGAACCGTAGACATTCTCCCATAAATATTATTATCTATTATTATCACCGCGACCAAGCATAATAACAAACGACCGACGCACACACATCTCTATTTCCAAAAATATTTCAATTCTTTTTTGTCGTTTCTGAACTTGTTTTGACAAAACCTTATGATGATAAAACACCAATCTGTGCACCAGCTATGCGTAAGAAAAAGTCTTCCTAAAAGGATTAATAGGCTTTTTGTCATCGACAGATCCGTGGGTGCGTGATATTGAAACTTGTGAGGATCAGAGCTACATTTGTTGGACGCCTCCAGATGTCAACTCATCATTTCGTAGCCCAAAGAATCTACCCCCATTGTTCTGAAACTGATCCATTTCATTCTCCAATTTCCACAAAACATTATGAAAAAAATTCATTTCTAACGACGTGCCTCTACTTTTCTTCTCTCAATTCCACAGCACTCTACAAACAGCCGGGAAAAATTGCCCTCATCACCGGAGGAAACCGCGGCATCGGTTTGCGGATCGTGAAAAAGCTCGTCGAGTGTGACATCGAAGTGATATTAGGTGGGCCCGGCGTGGTAGCCTCCCAGAGGCATTGTCGTCATTGTTCAAACGACCCAATTGATTTAGGAAATGTATTGCGCTAGAACAATGCGTATTAGGGTGCTACGAGAAAAAAATGGTTTTATATTCGAAGTATTGAATTGGAGCTGCCAGACATAAAACTTGAGTTTCAACTGGTTTTGAGACCTTTATTGTGTTCAAGCATAAAGCAATCTATTTCAGTACACCCTAATATGCACGTGCGTACCAAATTGAAAAACAACAACCTCTAAAGCTTTTTCCTATTATTTCCATGTCGCCATCGGAATGGCTGTGCGGACCCGAACAACCATCATCACGCGGGACAAACAATGGCGCCGCCGATGACAACAACAGGTGTCCGCAACCCGGCCGAGGCGAAAAAAGCGGTCGAGAAATACCTGGAGCACAGCAAGCTCGGATCGGTGGCGAAGCTGCACTTCGAGCAGCTGGACATCGGCAGCATGAAATCGGTGCGGGCGTTCGCCGGCAAAGTGCAGTCCAAGTTCGATAAAATTCACATTCTTATCAACAATGGTACGTACGCACGCACGATGATGCGTGGGATTGAGTGCGGGACGTTTGGGGTCAGATTCCGTTGGCAATATCAATCACAAATGCAATCACGGCGTTTGTGCGAATTGAAGAGGAATGGCACGCAAGAGGACACTTGCTGTTGGGAATTTGTTTGCCTAACAGATTCTATTTGATGTTGCTGCGAAACGTTTTGAAGTGCATCTGTGGGGGAGACAGGTCGATTTGGAAGTGTTTTAAAATGTACGAACGAATTGCATTTGATTGGGTACGCGTGTAATGCAGTTGTGATTGAATTTGACGTGGTTCTGTCATCTTGTAGGACGATGCACTTATCTGTTTCTTTGTCCCCGCTGGTCAAAACCAAACTACAAGCTCAAGAAGGCTTTACCTTCACAGGAAAAATGCCTACGTGGAATCCTTCTTTTGTCTATGTGATCACTATATTGAACCACTAAATAATCCACATTCTACCCTTTTCCTTATCGCTTCACAGCCGGCGTCATGTGCGTTCCATTCAAGCTCACCGAGGAGGGCTTCGAGTCGCACATGGCCATCAACCACTACGGCCATTTCCTGCTGACGCATCTGCTGTTGCCGCAGCTTCGCGCTGCCGGAACCCGTGATTGCCATGCCCGGATCGTCAACGTGTCCTCATGTGTGAACAAAATCGGCGAGATGAACTACAGCGATATCAATATGACGTAAGTTTCTGGGGAGGGTGGGTGCGTGCTATTGAAGAATGGATCCAGGTCGGAATCAAATTAACGTACGGGGGGCAATTGGCGTGAGATTGTACACGCTGGATGTGTCCTGGTAGTGCGGTTAAAATCGCGAATTGACTGCTAGGGGAGATCAATAGTGGATATGATTTCATCCGAGCAGGTAGAAGAGACAGCCTCATCTATGCTTCAGGTAACTTTGGTACTCATTCGGCTGACCGATAGAAGTCGGTACGCTAAAATGGAAAAACGCTCTACGTTCATCGCTGCGTTCGATTACGCGGGTGGTTAATGTGCCAGAAGCAGGAACGCAGACATAGCGCATAGCCGCTATTTGCTGGGCTATCATCGCGGCCATCATAATTTTAACGAGCCAATCTTCTCTCGAGGTCGGGTCTTTTGCATCGAAGAGACAGTAAGCAATGGACATGCTGGCTCTGTGTCACATAGTAGAGTAGTGCACCGCCAAATTGCTTGTCTCTAAAGATCTCAAATTGCCGTCAAGTTTCTACATTCAGAAATAGAAATCAAAATTCAGGTAGCGGTGGGATATAAAGATTGTATGCAACTTCATCGTAGTCAAGGGTACACTGCACTTTACAAAATTTCTCACAACATTTTCGGACTGATCAGTAGGCTTTCATGTAATATGTTCCAATATTCAACGATAGTTTTGAATAATTAGGAAGGTTTTCCAAAACTCCTTTCAAATTGTTACCTCTCTAACTTTAGATTATCCTTTAATCGCCACAGTTGGCGAACTTGGGATCGACCACCTCCATTTTGTCGCACTTTTCAGTCGAATGGGGTTTGCCACACTTGTTGCAGCGTGAGTTCATGCGGCAGTTCTTGGTGCCGTGTCCGCATGGGTAAAAATCCGGAACTAAAAAGTGGCGAAATGAGTCATGATTTCGAGAAAAATGTGTGTTTTTATGTTATGAAAATACACCATGAAAAAAGGTCATGAAATCATGACTTATTTTGCTGTAACGCAAGCTTAGCGTTACGTTTTCGATATTTGAAGACGAAAAGTGGCAAACTGAGTCATGATATCATGATGCACTGACTCTCGAACCATGTACTGAAGTCATGAAAACAGAATCATAATTCATGAATCTTACATCTGTCATTTATGATTCCGATATATTTGACGAAAAGTGCGATTATAGGTCATGATATCATGACCCATTCACACTGGAACCATGAACTAAGGTCATGAACGCGGACATATAATTCATGAATCAAGCATCCGTCATTTATGATCCCAGCGTGTCGGTTCAAATTTCAGAATAAAAATCACACATAACTGACTAAAAGACCTGTCAACATATAAGCGGGAGCAGAGGAGTTAGGGAATTTTCTTTCAAGCGATCTGATTAAAATGCATTTTGTAACCAATTAATGTTTAATTTATTTTTAGCACATTCTTCGAAACAATTCACTGTTTAAAATTGTACATGTTCGATGCGTCAGTTTTTAAATTATTTCATTTTTTTTGTCGATTGACATATAGGGTAAATGATGTATTTTGGACATCTGAATATATTTTGGACTTTTGATTATATTTTGCGTGTTTTTCGACTTAGCTTTCTTTAAATAAATAGGAATCATGTGTCTCTTTGACCTCTTTCATAATCACATTTCTAACCACATTTATGTAACAAAATAAACAAAATATAGCCAAAAGTCCAAAATATATTCAGATGTCCGAAATACCATCGTTACCCTAACACTCTGCGTTTCCGGGCCTCCCATGAAACGTTTGTAAAACATGTTATCAAAATCTATCTAAAATACCGTACCGTGTAATTCTGTTATTGTTATTATCAACGTATCCCCGGGCCTCGACCAATCTGCGATGTCCTAACACTAGGCAACATGTCTACCTTTGCATATTTTTAATCTTAAGAATTTTCTGCTATTCTACACAAAGTTTGTCTGCATCGTAGCGTATCATCCCTATGGTGAACATAAACGGACATCTTATGATGAATTTCGCTTTGAAACCTGCGATGCACCATGTTGAAACAGAGCCATTTAAAACAGAGCAAGAACACGATATTAGAAATTTTTGTGAAATTTTATATTTTGATTCTACACGGAAGAAATAAACTACCCAATAGTGAGTTTAATTCACCCAACCTCGAACATCCGTACGGGAAGCCAAAATTGAGTAAGTAGGGTCGAAGTAGTTTGCCTTTACTCCCATGTTAAAAAAGTACCCAACGGAAAATTTATTGACCCAAATTTAAGTTTAATTCACTCAATTTCGACCTCAGGTAATAAAACTCAAAATTGGCTTCCCGTATTGAACTGGCGTCGTTGGATTGTTTGGCTCTTTTGTTTTTGACAACAAAAGAAAGAGTGGATGAAAGCGAAGAGAAAAAATAACTCAAAAGTAAGTTTAAAAGTACTCAATTTTGGGTACTTTTTTTCTTCCGTGTATCCACTTCTCACTTCTTCTCACAGGATTCATTTCATTTATTTAGTTAACACCTAAACAGATATAACTGAATCAACAATTTGACGCCACAATGCACGGCCGCATCGAGGCCGCATCTCTACATCCTCGGATACGCCCCACGCCCTTCTCACAGGAACACTTCTCTTTTTGACGTAGAACTACGTCTGTCTTTTCTATATTGGGGTACACCTTAAAATTGCAAAAAATCGAAAAACGTCACGAAAATATGATAGACTTTGATCGTTAATATCTCAGCCATTTCTCGATGGATTTTCAATTTTCTTGGACCATTCGATCAAGGAAGAGTCAACGCTTCATTACCGATGTACACTGAAGTCGTTTTTAACGCGATTGTTTTTTACATGAATCGCTTTTTATGTGTTTTTTTTTTCACTCGAATTTCGGTATCTATTAGTATTTCTTTAGTTATTGATTAAAAGCTTTCCTTGCCCTTGCCTTGCATTAGTATGTATCTTGTGTGGTAAATACAACGGATACACTATGCCCAGGGTGTGAGAATGTTTCCCACCCGAAACATCCTAGATCGGATCGAGAATCGATCTCGCCATCTCCGGATTCTGCGCCTTTGTTCTCAAGGCTAACTGGGAACCTGAAGCCGGCATAGACGTCAAATTAAAGCAACTTACAGGACTTTTAACTCGTTTCTGCTAACTTACACGCGCGTTTTCTCTGTAAAACATGGGGTCGTTTGACGACAGCTGCTCGCTTACGTCTATTGATGCCAGTAGAAAGGCTCGGAATCTTTTTCGCTGCTGCAGTAAATGCGTTCTGGTAATCTTTTTTCGGCTCTTGGTGTCTGGAACTTCCGGAATAATTCCTAGAGCAACTTCCGGAGGAATTCCAAGAGGAACTTCCGGAAAAATTCCAGGAGAAACTTCCGGAGGAATTCCTGGAGGAACTTCCGCAGGAACTTCCGGAGGAATTTCTGGAGGAACTTCCGGAGGAATTTCTGGAGGAACTTCCGGAGGAATTCCAGGAGGAACTTCCGGAGGAATTCCAGGAGGAACTTCGGGAGGAGTTCCTGGAGGAACTTTCGGAGGAATTCCTGGAAGAACTTCCGGAGGAATTCCTGGAGGAACTTCCGGAGGAATTCCTGGAGGAACTTCCGGAGAAATTCCTGGAGTAATTCTTGGAGAAGCTTCCTGAAGGAACTTCCAGACGATATCCGGGAGGAGTATCTGGAAGAATTTCCCAGAGGCACTTATAGAGGAATATCTGGAGGTAGTCCAAAGGAATTTCTCACGATCTTTTAAAAACTCGTGAAGAAACTTTTGGAAGAACTTCTGGAAGAACTTCTGAATAAATTTTGGCGCTTGAAACTGGTTCCCCAAGGGAACCAGGCCCTGGAAGTACCCGGATGGTGGCCAATTCGATCGAAAATCGCCGAAATGTACTCCACTGTACTTGTTTTGCAAAATCATGAATTTTGATATGTCGCAAGATGGGTTCCAAGATTGAATGAAAATTGGTTACTTCCCCAAGGGAACCAGACCTGGAAGTACCCGGAGGGTGACCAATTCGATCGAAAATCGCCGAAATGTACTCCAGTGTTTTTCTTTTGCAAAATCATGAAGTTTGACATGTCGCACGATGGATTTCGAAGCCGATCTGCCAATGACCATTTTTTCCGGGAGGGAGGTAACCCCAGTACTCCCCGAAATATATCCGGAACCATGGCCATTGGACAAAAATTGACTTCGGTTCCTAAAACTATAGGAATTTTGTGATCGATTCCAGAAGATTGCTTGAAAATCCGTTAGAAATTGGCTGAGCTGCGTGGTTTTGAATTTTGAGTTTTGTCGTAAAATGGGGGTTGGGGACGTACGTGTTAATCCGCGTTTTAGCAGTTCTCAATAAAGGCGCAGGGCAAATTACGCGTAAACACTTGGACATTGTCGCCACATTATCTTTGAGCCACAAAATCTTCATATAAGCATAAAAACTTCACGACGAGCTGAATTAAATTATGTCGCTGATGACGCGCAGATGCGATATTTGAACAAACGTTTTTTTGCGACCGTTCACGGTGCTTATTACGATCGACCTTGACACTATTCACCACGAAAACCAAGCACGAGAAATAAACACGACTTAAACACATGATCTGTATGCTATGAACTACATCTTTTGACTTTTAAACTATTTAATTATTCAAAAATTAATTACGAAACACGGCCCGAAAACATCTGCAAGGGACGCCTTGACATAAATGAAAAAACAATTTAACAAGCTTACGTAACGCTGAGTTCGGATATTTTTGACATATTTTCATGACTCTGGGTCATGATTCTATGACTCCGAGTCATGTTTTCACTACTCAGCGTCATTTTTCATGACTCAGTTTCATGATTTCATGACTCACAGTCATGAAAACACGACTCAAAATCATGATGTTTTATTTATGAAAATGTGGATAGCATTTTGATAACGCCTCTGGCGGTTATAACCTTAGTTTAAGAAAAAAAAAAAAAAAATCATAAGGGTTGTGTACAAGACACGACCGCCCGACGTAAACTACGTAAAACCGTTTGGTGAAATGAAGAACCTAGCAAGACCCATAATTCATGAATAAGTATTACAAAATTGTTCTTTTGATTACTTTTGAGACAACACTGGTGTCGAGCAATATTCAAAACATAAAATTTGTTGGATACGACAATTAAAAATTAACATTTTGAAAGTAGCTGATATATTCATGTAATTAAGTCAAAATTTTTTAATTCTCGAGTTTTATATAATATGAGAAGTTTAGCTTCGTTTGTTTAATTTGTTAGGGGTTTCACTTGAAAAAAATCAATTTCATTGTTGTTTTTCTTATTTTCGAAAATATTCTGAATGAGCTTAATTTAATTTGGGTATTTCTATTGCAAATAATAATTTGCACTTTGAATAAAATTAGTTTCGGTTAATGTTCTTTTGTATAAAATTTTTGTTCTAAAAAGAACCGATTAACCTTCGATAGTGTGCAATTCCAATCCCTAACAGCAAAAATGAAAATTTTAGCTGACTGCTACTGATATCATCCTTGCATTTAAATTTTCTAACTAACCGAAGTTCTGCATAACTAACTGAAGTTTGTCTCCAATTGACCAATTTTATATTGTTATTTTTCTCAATGGTACACATTGGAAATCACTGACAGCACATAACCAAATTCAGAATCTTGCTAGAAGATTTTACTGAACGCCAAGAGTGTGCTGGTCACAAGTTGTTGCACTTTGGAAAATCCTCTCAGCTTAACACCATTTTTCCACGGTAATGATGGTAATCCAAAGAATTGATTTACTTTAAATGACTCCATTCACTATCAGTAATTACCGCAGCTCCACCATTGACGACGCGACCAACATCAACGCGGCAGCCGTTGTCGCTTGGACCGCAAGCGGGCAAAATTTTCACTCCAGTGAGGCTGCCGTCCCGACCGTCGCTCCACCATCGTTGACTGCCGCCTATCGCTGTGGGATGCCTTTGTCTCCGCCCGACAATCGCCTCCAATGCTGGCTCAAGGCTACAAATGAAGTATCGTGTCCGCTCTCTGAGAATGCTCGAACGAAAATGACGTGCGCGTATGAGACACGAGTCTTTTATGCATAGAAAAATGGAGCGATGGGCGAAAAGGACCGTAACTTATAACAACCTCATGTCCGTGTTGGGGTTGCAGGATTATTTATTGGGTCTGAATTTTTACTGGGTTTGGAAGGAATTGAAATTTCCACTAGTTTAACGTTGATAATCAAAAATTTCAATAACATTTGCAAATTGGTGGAGAGTTTCCGATTCATTTGATATATAAATCTCAAAAATCTCTCAAAAGATAAAGATTATCTTTTAAAATCTTACATGACTACGTGACGGTCCCCAGTTTTGAAATTTTCATCTTATACTCTGTATCAGAGTCTCCCCTGTAGTTCACGTCAAAATGCGATCACATTACCAATTTATCATTCATATGAATATATTTACTCCAGCAACTCCCTCCGACGCACGCTTGTGATTCACTTCCGGCATTTTTCACTTGGCTGCCACTGATGCCATTCATACGAATTCATATTATATAGAATCTCCCCCCGGGGCGCAATCGTGGTTCTGCTACGGACGGCAACATTATGGCGTCGCCAAGTGGCTAATTTGCTCTTTGAATAATATTCGCTACGCCTCTTCCTTTGTATAGAATGGTGGCCCTGAGAAGAACCGATTAATTCTCTCAGCAACTCCGCCGATGCTGGAACCGCTCTCCACAACATTTCAAATGAAATGCCTCGCGCGCGCGGAGGGCAGTTTTCTTATAATCAATAAAGATGGCTCATTAGTCCCGCCTCTTTGTTGTCCGGTATGAATGCAAATATTGTGCAACCGTCACACACTCACCAAAGGGGCGTGGCTACAGGTTCAACTTTATTGATTACAAGAAAGCAGCTCTTTCGCGCGCGAGCCATTTCGTTTGAGATGTCGCGAAGAGCAGACCGTGGTACCACCTTTGGCATCGGCGGAGCACCTACCAGAAGTTTTATTCCCAGCGATGGTGTGGGACGCGCGGTCGTCGTCATTAACATTAGCAGCGCTCAGATAAAATTTCATTGTATGAAGAAGGGGAATGACGGCTTTGGCAGGTTTTGTTCTATTGTCAGGGGGTTTTTGTAGGCCAAATTTATGAAATTTGGCCACAATATTTTTGATATGCAAAGAATGTTCTAGCCAAATTTGAGAATACTTAGTTACAGAAAACCCCGCTGACAATAATAGAACAAAGCCTGCCAAAGCCGTAATTTCCCCTACTAACGATTGGCTACCATCAATGAAAGTAGCTCTTATGTCACAACTTGAGGCGAGATGAATTTTGATCAAAGTAAAACTTAATTGCTTGGTGATGGCAGATTGTTTTCCGTCGGTAGTAAAATCACGAGATCACGATTCAGAGAAAGACTTATAATATTGGTAGATAGTCATCCATGCGAAAACATTTTTGCAGCTTCTCCGTTTGACGCGCGCTCGTGATTCTACATACATACGTGATTCTACATACATACGATGAATCAACTCATCCATGAGTTTTTAGGTGCTGAAATGCCACGCGCGCGCGGGAGAGCAGTTTTCTTATAATCAATAAAGATGGCTCATTAGTCCCGCCTCTTTGTTGTCCGGTATGAATGCAAATATTGTGTAACCGTCACACACCCCCCAAAGGGGCGTGGCTACAGGTTCAACTTTATTGATTACAAGAAAGCAGCCCTTCCGCGCGCGCGAGCCATTTCGTTCGAGATGTCGCGGAGAGCAGACCGTGGTAGTGATACCACTACCAGTGGTTCGGCATCAGCGGAGCTCCTACCGGAAATTTTATTCCCGGCGATGGTGTGGGTCGCGCGGTCGTCGTCATCAACATTAGCAGCGCTCAGATTGAATTTTCTTGTCTGAAATAGGGGGAATGACGGCTTTGGCAGGTTTTGTTCTATTATTGTCAGGGGGGTTTTTGTTGAAATGCCCAATTTTTGCGTTACGTAATTAAAGGATCTTCCCTTAAGGTGACTCGGGGAGGCACTACACACTGTGTTATTTTTCCTATCTTTTGTCTCTTTCCATCATTGTCACCTCGTGATTTTGGAGTGGCGTATTTCGGGTTTCAGTTGTTTGATGTAACTGTAAATGTATCAGCATGTACATTGTGAGTAAGCACGCGCCGGTGATACTTTTTCAAAATCATATTTGTTGTAGAAAAAATTAAGCATTAATGATAATCAATAGTATCAATAGAATTGGTAAATTGCTGAAGGGTTTCCGAATCGATTGATAAGCAAATGTCGAAAATCCATCGAAAGATAAAGACGCTGTTAGCGTTTGAAATCTAATTTTTGTGACAGTCTCGAATTTGGAAATTTCCATTTTAAACCCTGTATCTGAGTCTTCCCCTTAGACGAAGTTTACGTGAAAAATCTGTAGCAAACATCAATACTGCCATACAAGCCATAAAATTTTCTTCAGTCAAAATACGAATCAATTGTTTGCATGGTCTCTTTCCGATACTTGCTTGGGATTCAACTACCGACGTTAGGGTTGCGCTTTGAATAAAGTTCATCTCGGAACCGATTTCTTTTTCAATCAACAGGAAAAATAAAAAATTAGTCTGGCGGGAAAATTTCATGTTGTGCCGACAATATCCTAATCGTTGCAAACGCCACATTAGTGGATAAATTGCTGTAGCAATCTTCCGATGACAGCCTATGCTCGGACCAACACTAATGCTATGATTCCGCTGTCGATGCCAAACAATTATGCTTTGTTCTATGAAGAAAGTTCGTCTAATATCAACATTCTCAATCACTAAAATCATATAACTCCGAATTACGCTAGAAAATTTCACCGAAGAATTTTCCAGTTCCTAACGGTTGCACTTTAGGAAAATTATTTCAACTTAACCTTCCTCCCAAATATAATGATGGTCCTGAAAAGAACCGATTAATTGCCACTTATGTGCCTTATTAACAGCAGCCACTGGGCTGCGCGACCGCCATCCGATGATTCGGCTCAACGAACGCCGTCGATTGCCAGATCCGCCGAAGATGGGACACGGATGAAAATGATGTGCTGCTGCTTCCACGACCGCCACCACCACCGACACCACCACCGACCGAAAAAATTTGATCCGCACCACCACCGCTGAGACAGCCGTTGTCACTGGGACCGCTTCTGGACGCCCTGGTCTGCTCGCCGTGACATCCAGAATGAAAATGACGCGCGCACGCGAAACACGGGGCTTTTTATACACAGGGAAAACGAAGCAGTGGATCAAAAGGCCCGTACCTTACTGCAATCTGATGTCCGTGTTGGGGATTTATGAACGGAATTGAATTTTTCACCCGATTTGGAAAGAAATAACATTTTCAATAGTTTAACATTGATAATCAATAGTATCAATAGAATTGGCAAATTGCTGAAGAGTTTCTGAATCGATTGATAAGCAAATGTCGAAAATCCATCGAAAGATAAAGACGCTATTAGCGTTTGAAATCTATCCTAATTTCGTGACGGTCTCGAATTTGGAAATTTTGGTTTTACACCCTGTATCTGAGTCTTCCCCTTAGACGTAGTTTACGTCAAAAGGTTTCGTTAATCATAGTAATCGTCGTTTTGGTCATGATATCATGAATTAAACAGTTTTATGAAATCATGACTTTTTAGTCATGAATCCGGTAACGGATTTCTACCCGTGCGAAATTGAAGCAGTTGGTGCACTGCGTGACGTAGCGATGCACTGGCCGAAATCGTTCTCAGTCAACGAAGGTGTAATTTATAACGCTGTCCAGCTTCAGGTCCTTTCAGGTGGTGGAGCCGTACTCCAAGTGGATTAGGTAAAGCTAAATATTTCTTCGCCTTGTCGTGACGAGCAATCTTGAGCACGGTCTCTGACTTCAGGCCGCAAATTTTGAACTCAGGTTGAAGTTCCTCTTCCTTTATGTCGTGGAGTCCTCGCAGCAAAGCCTTGAGCGGCTTCGTGTTGAGTAGTCATGAGTGTACTACTCATACTTGTAGACCCCGAGAAACACCACGACGGATTGATGACGGTCCTCATTTACCAGCATCACTGTCACGTCCTCGCTGCAGAGCCGCAATGTGCATTTCATCCACTTGGCGATCAACTGGCGAATTTTCGGGCGCGAATCCGGCGGATCGCCCTTCACAAACACAGTTGGTTGTACCTGCTGCAGCTGCGATTTCTGTTTCCTTCTCTTTGGCGGGTTGCCGTCATCGTCGATTGGCGTTGCTCTGCAAAAGCTGCTTGGAGGGGCGCCTTCGAAAGCAGTGCGCTTCGGCACCCCTCCCGTGACCGAGCCCTCCATAACGGGTCCGGGAGAAAATAACGCCAACGCGACGAGGCGAAAACGTAAACACAGCGAACTAACCAGAAAAAAACCCAACTTACTCCACCTACAGTGAATTAAGCCCTTCTTACATTTTTGCAAGGTTGTGTGTACCGAGTGCATATTACAAATTCTATGAATATGACCTTCAATTGGATAACAAATAACTGAGATTTTTATGCTTAAAAAATAGTCCGTAGCTTTAGTTGGTACATTTTGTTCGAATATCAAAGATATTTACAGGATCATATACCCGATTGCAAAAAAAAAGCACTCCATGGCAATATTTTAGCTTCCGCTTATAGTAAAAAGAGCTCGAATCAGTAAGGGTCTGTTCACAAATTACGTAAAGCAAAAATCTGAGTTTTTGACCCCATCCCTCCCCCTCGTAACAAAAAGTAACATTTTTGGTACCCCCTCTCTCCCCCATATAACGCGTAACGGTAAAAAATTGAAAGGCTGATTTCTTTCTTTCTCTGAAGCAGTGTTAGAATAAGAAAGACACATGATCAAAAACCAAGAGAAATACAACATTCGCTTGGTGTTTTTACGCATATCAGCCCCGCTATGTGCTTGATTTTGGCAATGAAGTGGTTGAGCTACAACGCAATTGCTTAGAATGAAAACTTGGGTACCCTATATTCAATTTGACTTGATTTGGAAGATCTAATTATGAAATGCAATACCAATAAAAGCATCGTTTCCGAGTGTTTAATATAATCTGTAGAAATCGTAAAAGGCCGTTTCTTCAACTATAGCATCATCAACGTGCACTGCCCACAGATTCGACGACGAGAAAGAAGCGTTCTATGCGCAGCTGGAGCAGACATACGATGGATGCCCACTGCGGGACGTCAAAATCGTCATCGGTGACATGAACGCACAGGTAGGAAGGGAGGAAATGTATAGACCGGTCATCGGACCGGATAGTCTGCATACCGTATCGAACGACAACGGCCAACGATGCATAAACTTTGCAGCCTCCCGCGGAATGATAGTCCGAAGCACTTTTCTCCTTTGCTAGAACATCCACAAGGTCACATGGAAAACACCTAATCAATTAAAGGAAAACCAAATCGACCATGTTCTAATCGACGGTAAATTCTTCTCCGACATCACGAACGTACGCACTTACCGCAGTGCGAATATTAAATCCGACCACTACATCGTTGCAGTATGTCTGCGCTCAAAACTCTCGACGGTGATCAACACGCGTCGGAGTCGTCCGCCGCGGCTTAACATTGGGCGGCTACAAGACGGTAGACTAGCCCAAGACTACGCGCAGCAGCTGGAAGAAGCACTCCCAACGGAAGAGCAGCTAGGTGCAGCATCTCTTGAAGATGGCTGAAGAGATATTCGATCCGCCATTGGAAGCACCGTAACCGCTGTACTAGGCACGGTGGCTCCGGATCAGAGAAACGACTAGTATGACGGCGAATGTGAGCAGTTAGTTGAGGAGAAGAATGCAGCATGGGCGAGATTGCTGCAACACCGCACGAGGGCGAACGAGGCACGATACAAACGGGCGCGGAACAGATAAAACTCGATTTTCCGGAGGAAAAACCGTCAGCAGGAAGATCGAGATCGTGAAGAGACGGAGCAACTGCACCGCACTAATAACGCACGAAAGTTCTATGAGAAGTTGAACCGCTAACGTAAGGACCACGTGACACAGCCCGATATGTGTCAGGACATAAACGGGAACCTTCTTACGAACGAGCGTGAGGTGATCCAAAGGTGGCGGCAGCACTACGAAGAGCACCTGAATGGCGATGTGGCAGACAACGGTGGCGGTATGGTAATGAACCTAGGAGCACGAGCGCAGGACATGCGACTTCCGGCTCCGAATCTCCAGGAAATCCAGGAGGAGATCGGCCGGCTGAAAAACAACAAAGCCCCTGGAGTTGACCAACTACCAGGAGAGCTGTTTAAACACGGTGGTGAAGCACTGGCTAGAGCGCTGCACTGGGTGATTACCAAGGTTTGGGAGGATGAGGATCTGCCGCAGGAGTGGATGGAAGGTGTCGTGTGTCCCATCTACAAAAAGGGCGATAAGCTGGATTGTAGCAACTACCGCGCAACCACATTGCTGAACGCCGCCTACAAGGTACTCTCCCAAATTTTATGCCGTCGACTAACACCAATTGCAAAAGAGTTCGTGGGGCAGTACCAGGCGAGATTTATGGGTGAACGCTCTACCACAGTCCAAGTGTTCGCCATAGGTCAGGTATTGCAGAAATGCCGCGAATACAACGTGCCCACACATCATCTATTTATCGACTTCAAAGCCGCATATGATACAATCGATCGGGACCAGCTATGGCAGCTAATGCACGAAAACGGATTTCCGGATAAACTGATACGGTTGATCAAGGCGACGATAGATCGGGTGATGTGCGTAGTTCGAGTGGCATTCTCGAGTCCCTTCGAAACGCTTAGAGGGTTACGGCAAGGTGATGGTCTTTCGTGTCTGTTATTTATCATCGCTTTGGAGGGAGTAATACGAAGGGCAGGGATTGACACGAGTGGTACGATTTTCACGAAGTCCGTCCAGTTATTTGGTTTCGCCGACGACATTGATATCATGGCACGTAACTTTGAGAGGATGGAGGAAGCCTACATCAGACTGAAAAGCGAAGCTAAACGGATTGGATTAGTCATCAACACGTCGAAGACGAAGTACATGATAGGAGGCTTAAGAGAGGTCAATGTGAGCCACCCACCACGAGTTTCTATCGGTGGTGACGAAATCGAGGTGGTTGAAGAATTCGTGTAATTGGGCTCACTGGTGACCGCCGATAACGATACCAGCAGAGAAATTCGGAGACGCATAGTGTCTGGAAATCGTACGTACTTTGGACTCCGCAAGACGCTTCGATCGAATAGAGTTCGCCGCCGTACCAAACTGACTATCTACAAAACGCTTATAAGACCGGTAGTTCTCTACGGACACGAGACCTGGACGATGCTCGTGGAGGACCAACGCGCACTGGGAGTTTTCGAAAGGAAAGTGTTGCGTACCATCTATGGTGGGTTGCAGATGGCGGACGGTACGTGGAGGAGGCGAATGAACCACGAGTTGCATCAGCTGTTGGGAGAACCATCCATCGTTCACACCGCGAAAATCGGAAGACTGCGGTGGACCGGGCACGTAGCCAGAATGTCGGACAGTAATCCGGTGAAAATGGTTCTCGACAACGATCCGACGGGAACAAGAAGGCGAGGTGCACAGCGGGCAAGGTGGATTGATCAGGTGGAGGACGACTTGCAGACCCTCCGCAGACTGCGTGCTTGGCGAAGTGCAGCCATGGACCGAGCTGAATGGAGAAGTCTTTTATGTGCAGCACAGGCCACTCCGGCCTTAGTCTGATGATAAATAAAAAAGAAATCGTAAATGTTCATCGTCAGACAAAAATGCCTCGAAATGTAGCAACAGTTTTTTGAACAAATCAGAATACAAATATTTTTTTTAATTTTCAAAAACAAAACAATGCATTAAAAGAGCCTGCTCTGAGATAAAAAGCGAAAAACTACAAAGATTAGCATGGGACGATTATGGGTAGTATGGTATGGTACTGAAGAGAATAGGTTGATGCGTATTTATCGTCTTGAATAAAGACATGTCAGCAATTACCTCAATCAGTGATAAAAACAAATTAAAAAAAATATTCGCGTTATGCGTAGCATTTGGTAGTACCCACCTCCTCCCCTACCTTTTAGTGTAAGGGGCCGTCCAGAAACCACGTGGTCATATATGAAGGGGAGGGGGGGGGGTGGAAAATGACCACGATAAGCCACATGGGGGGGAGGAGGGGTGTTGCTCTCGAACCACGTGTTTTTTTACACGAAAAAGTTTTGGTGAATAACAATAGCGGTGTAAAAAATACGAATAATTAAAATTTAATGATTTAATCAAAGCGCATCTTAGGGCCTATGCCCACGTAGCGTCTTTTCAAATCAGCGTTAAAAAGACGCAGGTGTGCATTAGCCTGGGACGTGGATATATGAAAAAAATAAAATTTCGTTCCCTCATATTTTTTAGAAGCCTTTTGGGTCTTACAATGCTTGTGCGAAATTTCAGATCAATCGGTGAAACTATATTTTAGCGCCGGCGATTTTAATTTTCCATAGGATTTGCTATGGGGAAATTTGCCTTTACAAAGAAAAAATCCCCAAGGTGTCCCATTATTCTCTAACTATAAATCGATCCAACTACATCATAGGAAATTTTACCAGCAAACTTTCATTGGAAGACCACAAAGTGATCTGACGCTCGTGAAAAATGTTATTTACATAAAACTAATTGCTGTATGAACGCAAGGCTCATTGCACTTTTTGTTCCAGCATCACTGCCGTCTGCTGCTTGCTGTTGTTTGTACGAGGCACCACTTTGCGTGGAGGATTCGCTTAGTATGAATGAAAAGCGGGTTACTAGGGATACGTTTATTGGCCTTGCTGTTTGAGTCTTCGTCCTTCTAGGTAGAAGAAATGCAACCAAATTTCAATGAAGGTGTGATTAACAAAAAGAGGCATGTAACGCACACTTTCCACACACAATGCATCGAAGCGACTATAGACGCGAGGTATAGGTTGGGGTCTCTCATTCTCGACGTCAATAGTTCGAAGCTGGTCTGAGCGGGATTTTTTTTTCGATACTGGTATTCTTTAGGAAATTCTTTATATTTCCATATTCTTACTTTCGAGAAGCTTTCTGGTGTTTCTAAAAGACTGAGATATGATTCTTGTGATACTGATTTCAGAAGAGAATAATTTAATGAAGTTGCTTTGCTTCTTTGATATTTGATTGATATGCCAATAATTCAAATCAAAGACTTGAATTATAACTAATTTTCTATTTTTCAAAGGGTATTCCTTTGACTTTCATACAAACTATTTTGTCAGCCGTGTTTTTTTTTTAATTATGAAGTGATGTGAAATAATTAATATTGATCGTCTTAGGGGAAAATGTTACAAGGTTAAAATACTTCAAGCTTCCATTTACTTCCGCTATATTCATGAATATATTCATGAATATAGCGGAAGTAAATGTAAGTTTGAAGTATTTTAACCTTGTATGAAGTGATGATTTATATATTTAGTTTACATCTGAACAGTAATGATGTTGATAGTTAATAGTTATATTTTAAAATCATGAACTACTGTACAAATAGTTCTTAATATCACCGTTGATGTTGTACACGAATATTTTGAGTTCATATGTAGGAATGTGACATAAGATAGATTTAATAAATATACTTTAAACCGAAATTCAAAAAAATCACTTATTTATTAATATACTTGAGACAACAGAGCCATTTCAAAACAACCTTTCAAATCGATTCATTTTAAGTGCTTTCAAATTATTTTCTATTGGAAAATATATTATCCATTTCTATAAGATCGTTATAATTTAATTTTTTAGTTTATTAATTTATTTATTCTTTTCCATCAACTGGCTTAAAATAGCCCCAATGATGTTGGTAATAGATGCAGAATTATATAATTGATTTCTTTGCCCAAATTTGTTTAATTGAATATCCATGATGTGACGTTGATTTTAAATGGGATGTGATGTAAATTTTGATGTGAAAATCATCTCTCATACAATCTAGATTTTTTCTATAATCTGTATTAAAGATATTTTCAACTCGAAGCAAAACAAATCTAGGAATCTCCTAAACTATTTCACAATTTAGAAGTCTTCGATTTGAATAATCGGCATGTCAATCAAGTATCAACGCAACAGAGCAAGTTCATTAAATTATTCTCTTCGCAAATCAGTATCACAAATACACAGCAAATAGTTTTGAAAATTCAACGACTTGTAAAATTGCTGCTAATTCCATCAAACGAATTAACATTTTATATTCATTTAAATTTGACTGAGTTTTACAAGCAGGCACAGTTTGAATTTATTTCGATTTAAAGGAACAACAAGATCGATTAGATATTGCGTCTATTTGCATGCTCCAAATATATGGCCAAATCCCAACATATTTGTATCTGTGTATCTTATCTAAATCTTTTAGAAATACTGAAAATCTTCTCGAAAATTAGAATTTGGGAATATAAATATAAATATCAAAAAGATTACCAGTACCAAAAAAATCCCCGTTCAGACCAGCTTCGAACTATTGACGTCGAGAATGAGAGGCCCCAACCTATACCTTGCATCTATTATCGCTTCGTTGCATGATGTGTGGAAAGTGTTCGTTACATGCCTCTTTTTGTTAATCACACCTTCATTGAAATTTGGTTGAATTTCTTCTACCTAGAAGGACGAAGACTCAAACAGCAAGGCCAATAAACGTATCCCTAGTAACCCGCTTTTCATTCATACTAAGCGAATCCTCCACGCAAAGTGGTGCCTCGTACAAACAACAGCAAGCAGCAGACGGCAGTGATGCTGGAACAAAAAGTACAATGAGCCTTGCGTTCATACAGCAATTAGTTTTATGTAAATAACATTTTTCAAGAGCGTCAGATCACTTTGTGGTCTTCCAATGAAAGTTTGAGCTGGTAAAATTTCCTATGATGTAGTTGGATCGATTTATAGTTAGAGAATAATGGGACACCTTGGGGATTTTTTCTTTGTAAAGGTAAATTTCCCCATAGCAAATCCTATGGAAAATTAAAATCGCCGGCGCTAAAATATAGTTTCACCGATTGATCTGAAATTTCGCACAAGCATTATAGGACCCAAGAGGCGTGTAAAAACCATGCAGGAAGTGAAAATAAAATTTTGTCCCACCCTACTGTGCATCGAGAAAAACCGGTAACGCAGCGTCGGTCGTAACGCCGATGCATATCTGCGCTATTTGACCATCTTAGCCTTAGATCCTTTTTCCATACAAAAATAAACGAAAAAGCAGGTTGCGATTCAATCTCAATTTTCACAACAAAAATTTGGAAAGGAAAAATGGGAAAATATGGCCGTGGCCGCGCCACGCCGCCGACTCTTCTGCATCAGTGGACTGCAGCTACAAATTTGAAAAATATTCATGTTTTTACAATAATCCAAGAAAAATACTTCAAAAGAATTTCTTGTGGATATTCAGATAAAATCCAGTAAAGAAATTTCCTGTAAAAACTTTGACATTACTTCATATAATCCTGATAAAGTGCTGGCATTCAGAATGATTTTTGAACAATTCTCTCTGAAAAATTTTGCTTGGAAATTTTGCTACAAATTGTTAATGAAAAAAAAACAAAACATCTCCAGTGTAAATTGCGAAAAAATTTCCTTAAAACTCCGAAAAAAATTCCATGTGAATTCTGTCTGAAAATTCAAAACAGTCCCGTGGGAAATACATATAATTTTCGGTGGAAAAAAATGTTCAAATTTTCATATATTTTTTTTACATTCTAATGAAATTTTCTACGACAAGTTCTTTCGAATCTTCACCAGAAATTCTTCTTTATTTCCAAAAAAAGTTTTTCGAACATTTTAAGGAGTGCACTTCAAAATGTTCAGTCTCCAGTTAGCTTTGCGAGCAAAGGCGTAGGGTTGCCAACTCGGAGATGACGAGTTCGATTCTCGTTCCTGTCTAGGATGTGTTCGGGTGGGAAACATTCTCGACATCCTAGGTATAGTGTATCCATCGTACTAGCTACACAAGATATATAATCGTGCAATGGCTGGCATATAAAAGCTTTCAATTCATAACTAAGGAAATGCTAATAGAATATT